>NC_039362.1:48232296-48558335 GCF_003573695.1 Papaver somniferum | reverse complement strand
GTAAATTCCTCAACACTCACTATTGTGTTGCCAGGCATGTTGCTTCAACACATCCTTCCTCTTAGTGTTGAGACGTGCAAATTCCTCAAGACTCATCATTGTGTTGCCAGGCATGCTGCTTCAACACATCTTTTCTCTTAGTGTTGAGACGTGCAAATTCCTCAACACTCACTACTGTGTTGCCAGGCATGCTGCTTCAACACATCTTTCCTCTTAGTGTTGAGACGTGCAAATTCCTCAAAACTCACTACTGTGTTTCCAGGCACGCTTCTTCAACACATCTTTCCTCTTAGTGTTGAGACGTGCAAATTCCTCAACACTCACTACTGTGTTGCCAGGCATGCTGCTTCAACACATCTTTCCTCTTAGTGTTGAAACGTGTAAATTACTCAACACTCACTACTGTGTTTCCAGGCATGCTGCTTCAACACATCCTTCCTCTTAGTGTTGAGACGTGCAAATTCCTCAACACTCACTACTGTGTTGCCAGGCATGCTGCTTCAACACATCTTTCCTCTTAGTGTTGAGACGTGCAAATTCCTCAACACTCACTATTGTGTTGCAAGGCATGCTGCTTCAACACATCTTTCCTCTTAGTGTTGAAACGTGTAAATTACTCAACACTCACTACTGTGTTGCCAGGCATGCTGCTTCAACACATCCTTCCTCTTAGTGTTGAGACGTGTAAATTCCTCAACACTCACTACTGTGTTGCCAGGCATCCTGCTTCAACACATCCTTCCTCTTAGTGTTGAGACGTGCAAATTCCTCAACACTCATCATTGTGTTGCCATGCATGCTGTTTCAACACATCTTTCCTCTTAGTGTTGAGACGTGCAAATTTTACTCAACACTCACAACTGTGTTTCTAGGCATGCTGCTTCAACACCTGTTACCTCTTAGTGTCGAGACGTGCAAATTCCTCAACACTCACTACTGTGTTGCCAGGCATGCTGCTTCAACACATCTTTCGTCTTAGTGTTGAGACGTGCAAATTCCTCAACACTCATCATTGTGTTGCCATGCATGCTGCTTCAACACATCTTTCCTCTTAGTGTTGAGACATGCAAATTCCTCAACACTCACAACTGTGTTTCCAGGCATGCTGCTTCAACACATCTTACCTCTTATTGTTGATACGTGCAAATTCCTCAACACTCACTACTGTGTTGCCAGGCATGCTGCTTCAACACATCTTTCCTCTTAGTGTTGAGACGTGCAAATTCCTCAACACTCACAACTGTGTTTCCAGGCATGCTGCTTCAAGACATCTTTCCTCTTAGTGTTGAGACGTGCAAATTCCTCAACACTCACTACTGTGTTTCCAGGCATGCTGCTTCAATACATCATTCCTCTTAGTGTTGAGACGTGCAAATTCCCCAACACTCACCATTGTGTTGCCAGGCATGTTGATTCAACACATATTTCCTCTTAGTGTTGAGACGTGCAAATTCCTCAACACTCACTACTGTGTTGCCAGGCATGCTGCTTCAACACATCTTTCCTCTTAGTGTTGAGACGTGCAAATTCCTCAACACTCACTATTGTGTTGCAAGGCATGCTGCTTCAACACATCTTTCCTCTTAGTGTTGAAACGTGTAAATTACTCAACACTCACTACTGTGTTGCCAGGCATGCTGCTTCAACACATCTTTCCTCTTAGTGTTGAGACGTGTAAATTCCTCAACACTCACTACTGTGTTTCCAGGCATGCTGCTTCCACACATCCTTCCTCTTAGTGTTGAGACGTGTAAATTCTTCAACACTCACTACTGTGTTGCCAGGCATGCTGCTTCAACACATCATTCCTCTTAGTGTTGAGACGTGCAAATTCCTCAACACTCATCATTGTGTTGCCATGCATGCTGCTTCAACACATCTTTCCTCTTAGTGTTAAGACGTGCAAATTCCTCAACACTCACAACTGTGTTTCCAGGCATGCTGCTTCAACACATCTTACCTCTTAGTGTTGAGACGTGAAAATTCCTCAACACTCACTACTGTGTTGCCAGGCATGATGCTTCAACACATCTTTCCTCTTAGTGTTGAGACGTGCAAATTCCTCAACACTCACAACTGTGTTGCCAGGCATGCTGCTTCAAGACATCTTTCCTCTTAGTGTTGAGACGTGCAAATTCCTCAACACTCACTACTGTGTTGCCAGGCATGCTGCTTCAATACATCATTCCTCTTAGTGTTGAGACGTGCAAATTCCCCAACACTCACCATTGTGTTTCCAGGCATGTTGCTTCAACACATATTTCCTCTTAGTGTTGAGACGTGCAAATTCCTCAACACTCACTACTGTGTTGCCAGGCATGCTGCTTCAAGACATCTTTCCTCTTAGTGTTGAGACGTGCAAATTCCTCAACACTCACTATTGTGTTGCAAGGCATGCTGCTTCAACACATCTTTCCTCTTAGTGTTGAAACGTGTAAATTACTCAACACTCACAACTGTGTTGCCAGGCATGCTGCTTCAACACATCCTTCCTCTTAGTGTTGAGACGTGTAAATTCCTCAACACTCACTAAAGTGTTGCCAGGCATGCTGCTTCAACACATCCTTCCTCTTAGTGTTGAGACGTGCAAATTCCTCAACACTCATCATTGTGTTGCCATGCATGCTGTTTCAACACATCTTTCCTCTTAGTGTTGAGACGTGCAAATTACTCAACACTCACAACTGTGTTTCCAGGCATGCTGCTTCAACACCTCTTACCTCTTAGTGTCGAGACGTGCATATTCCTCAACACTCACTACTGTGTTGCCAGGCATGATGCTTCAACACATCTTTCCTCTTAGTGTTGAGACGTGCAAATTCCTCAACACTCATCATTGTGCTGCCATGCATGCTGCTTAAACACATCTTTCCTCTTAGTGTTGAGACGTGCAAATTCCTCAACACTCACAACTGTGTTTCCAGGCATGCTGCTTCAACACATCTTACCTCTTAGTGTTGAGACGTGCAAATTCCTCAACACTCACTACTGTGTTGCCAGGCATGCTGCTTCAACACATCTTTCCTCTTAGTGTTGAGACGTGCAAATTCCTCAACACTCACTATTGTGTTGCAAGGCATGCTGCTTCAACACATCTTTCCTCTTAGTGTTGAGACGTGTAAATTCCTCAACACTCACTACTGTGTTGCCAGGCATGCTGCTTCCACACATCCTTCCTCTTAGTGTTGAGACGTGTAAATTCTTCAACACTCACTACTGTGTTGCCAGGCATGCTGCTTCAACACATCTTTCCTCTTAGTGTTGAGACGTGCAAATTCCTCAACACTCACTTGTGTTGCCAGGCATGCTGCTTCAACACATTTCCTCTTAGTGTTGAGACGTGCAAATTCCTCAACACTCACTACTGTGTTGCCAGGCATGCTGCTTCAACATCTTTCCTCTTAGTGTTGAGACGTGCAAATTCCTCAACACTCACTTGTGTTGCCAGGCATGCTGCTTCAACACATCTTTCCTCTTAGTGTTGAGACGTGCAAATTCCTCAACACTCACTACTGTGTTGCCAGGCATGCTGCTTCAACACATCTTTCCTCTTAGTGTTGAGACGTGCAAATTCCTCAACACTCACTTGTGTTGCCAGGCATGCTGCTTCAACACATCTTTCCTCTTAGTGTTGAGACGTGCAAATTCCTCAACACTCATACTGTGTTGCCAGGCATGCTGCTTCAACACATCTTTCCTCTTAGTGTTGAGACGTGCAAATTCCTCAACACTCACTACTGTGTTGCCAGGCATGCTGCTTCAACACATCTTTCCTCTTAGTGTTGAGACGTGCAAATTCCTCAACACTCACTACTGTGTTGCCAGGCATGCTGCTTCAACACATCTTTCCTCTTAGTGTTGAGACGTGCAAATTCCTCAACACTCACTACTGTTTCCAGGCATGCTGCTTCAACACATCTTTCCTCTTAGTGTTGAGACGTGCAAATTCCTCAACACTCACTACTGTGTTGCCAGGCATGCTGCTTCAACACATCTTTCCTCTTAGTGTTGAGACGTGCAAATTCCTCAACACTCACTACTGTGTTTCCAGGCATGCGCTTCAACACATCTTTCCTCTTAGTTTGAGACGTGCAAATTCCTCAACACTCACTACTGTGTTGCCAGGCATGCTGCTTCAAACATCTTCCTCTTAGTGTTGAGACGTGCAAATTCCTCAACACTCACTACTGTGTTGCCAGGCATGCTGCTTCAACACATCTTTCCTCTTAGTGTTGAGACGTGCAAATTCCTCAACACTCACTACTGTGTTGCCAGGCATGCTGCTTCAACACATCTTTCCTCTTAGTGTTGAGACGTGCAAATTCCTCAACACTCACTACTGTGTTGCAGGCTGCTTCAACACATCTTTCCTCTTAGTGTTGAGACGTGCAAATTCCTCAACACTCACTTGTGTTGCCAGGCATGCTGCTTCAACACATCTTTCCTCTTAGTGTTGACGTGCAAATTCCTCAACACTCACTATTGTGTTGCCAGGCATGCTGCTTCAACACATCTTTCCTCTTAGTGTTGAGACGTGCAAATTCCTCAACACTCACTACTGTGTTGCCAGGCATGCTGCTTCAACACATCTCCTCTTAGTGTTGAGACGTAAATTCCTCAACACTCACTACTGTGTTGCCAGGCATGCTGCTTCAACACATCTTTCCTCTTAGTGTTGAGACGTGCAAATTCCTCAACACTCACTTGTGTTGCCAGGCATGCTTCAACACATCTTTCCTCTTAGTGTTGAGACGTGCAAATTCCTCAACACTACATTGTGTTGCCAGGCATGCTGCTTCAACACATCTTTCCTCTTAGTGTTGAGACGTGCAAATTCCTCAACACTCACTACTGTGTTGCCAGGCATGCTGCTTCAACACATCTTTCCTCTTAGTGTTGAGACGTGCAAATTCCTCAACACTCACTACTGTGTTGCCAGGCATGCTGCTTCAACACATCTTTCCTCTTAGTGTTGAGACGTGCAAATTCCTCAACACTCACTACTGTGTTGCCAGGCATGCTGCTTCAAACATCTTTCCTCTTAGTGTTGAGACGTGCAAATTCCTCAACACTCACTATTGTGTTCCAGGCATGCTGCTTCAACAATCTTTCCTCTTAGTGTTGAGACGTGCAAATTCTCAACACTCACTACTGTGTTCCAGGCATGCTGCTTCAACACATCTTCCTCTTAGTGTTGAGACGTGCAAATTCCTCAACACTCACTACTGTGTTGCCAGGCAGCTGCTGCTTCAACACATCTTCCTCTTAGTGTTGAGACGTGCAAATTCCTCAACACTCACTGTGTTGCCAGGCATGCTGCTTCAACACATCTTTCCTCTTAGTGTTGAGACGTGCAAATTCCTCAACACTCACTACTGTGTTGCCAGGCATGCTGCTTCAACACATCTTTCCTCTTAGTGTTGAGACGTGCAAATTCCTCAACACTCACTGTGTTGCCAGGCATGCTGCTTCAACACATTTCCTCTTAGTGTTGAGACGTGCAAATTCCTCAACACTCACTACTGTGTTGCCAGGCATGCTGCTTCAACACATCTTTCCTCTTAGTGTTGAGACGTGCAAATTCCTCAACACTCACTATTGTGTTGCAGGCAGGCTGCTTCAACACATCTTTCCTCTTAGTGTTGAGACGTGTAAATTCCTCAACACTCACTACTGTGTTGCCAGGCATGCTGCTTCAACACATCTTTCCTCTTAGTGTTGAGACGTGCAAATTCCTCAACACTCACTACTGTGTTGCCAGGCATGCTGCTTCAACACATCCTTCCTCTTAGTGTTGAGACGTGCAAATTCCTCAACACTATCATTGTGTTGCCAGGCATGCTGCTTCAACACATCTTTCCTCTTAGTGTTGAGACGTGCAAATTCCTCAACACTCACTACTGTGTTGCCAGGCATGCTGCTTCAACACATCTTTCCTCTTAGTGTTGAGACGTGCAAATTCCTCAACACTCACTACTGTGTTGCCAGGCATGCTGCTTCAACACATCTTTCCTCTTAGTGTTGAGACGTGCAAATTCCTCAACACTCACTACTGTGTTGCCAGGCATGCTGCTTCAACACATCTTTCCTCTTAGTGTTGAGACGTGCAAATTCCTCAACACTCACTATTGTGTTGCCAGGCATGCTGCTTCAACACACATCTTTCCTCTTAGTGTTGAGACGTGCAAATTCCTCAACACTCACTACTGTGTTGCCAGGCATGCTGCTTCAACACATCTTTCCTCTTAGTGTTGAGACGTGCAAATTCCTCAACACTCACTACTGTGTTGCCAGGCATGCTGCTTCAACACATCTTCCTCTTAGTGTTGAGACGTGCAAATTCCTCAACACTCACTACTGTGTTGCCAGCATGCTGCTTCAACACATCTTTCCTCTTAGTGTTGAGACGTGCAAATTCCTCAACACTCACTACTGTGTTGCCAGGCATGCTGCTTCAACACATCTTCCTCTTAGTGTTGAGACGTGCAAATTCCTCAACACTCACATTGTGTTGCCAGGCATGCTGCTTCAACACATCTTCCTCTTAGTGTTGAGACGTGCAAATTCCTCAACACTCACTACTGTGTTGCCAGGCATGCTGCTTCAACACATCTTTCCTCTTAGTGTTGAGACGTGCAAATTCCTCAACACTCACTATTGTGTTGCCAGGCATGCTGCTTCAACACATCTTTCCTCTTAGTGTTGAGACGTGTAAATTCCTCAACACTCACTACTGTGTTGCCAGGCATGCTGCTTCAATACATCATTCCTCTTAGTGTTGAGACGTGCAAATTCCCCAACACTCACCATTGTGTTGCTAAGCATGTTGCTTCAACACATATTTCCTCTTAGTGTTGAGACGTGCAAATTCCTCAACACTCACTACTGTGTTGCCAGGCATGCTGCTTCAACACATCTTTCCTCTTAGTGTTGAGACGTGCAAATTCCTCAACACTCACTATTGTGTTGCCAGGCATGCTGCTTCAACACATCTTTCCTCTTAGTGTTGACGTGCAAATTCCTCAACACTCACTACTGTGTGCCAGGCATGCTGCTTCAACACACTTTCCTCTTAGTGTTGAGACGTGCAAATTCCTCAACACTCACTACTGTGTTGCCAGGCATGCTGCTTCAACACATCTTTCCTCTTAGTGTTGAGACGTGCAAATTCCTCAACACTCACTCATTGTGTTGCCAGGCATGCTTTCAACACATCTTTCCTCTTAGTGTTGAGACGTGCAAATTACTCAACACTCACTACTGTGTTCCAGGCATGCTGCTTCAACACCTTTCCTCTTAGTGTTGAGACGTGCAAATTCCTCAACACTCACTACTGTGTTGCCAGGCATGCTGCTTCAACACATCTTCCTCTTAGTGTTGAGACGTGCAAATTCCTCAACACTATCATTGTGTTGCCAGGCATGGCTTCAACACATTCCTCTTAGTGTTGAGACGTGCAAATTCCTCAACACTCACACTGTGTTGCCAGGCATGCTGCTTCAACACATCTTCCTCTTAGTGTTGAGACGTGCAAATTCCTCAACACTCACTACTGTGTTGCCAGGCATGCTGCTTCAACACATCTTTCCTCTTAGTGTTGAGACGTGCAAATTCCTCAACACTCACTGTGTTGCCAGGCATGCTGCTTCAACACATCTTTCCTCTTAGTGTTGAGACGTGCAAATTCCTCAACACTCACTACTGTGTTCCAGGCATGCTGCTTCAACATCTTTCCTCTTAGTGTTGAGACGTGCAAATTCCTCAACACTCACTTGTGTTGCCAGGCATGCTGCTTCAACACATATTTCCTCTTAGTGTTGAGACGTGCAAATTCCTCAACACTCACTACTGTGTTGCCAGGCATGCTGCTTCAACACATCTTTCCTCTTAGTGTTGAGACGTGCAAATTCCTCAACACTCACTACTGTGTTGCCAGGCATGCTGCTTCAACACATCTTTCCTCTTAGTGTTGAGACGTGTCAAATTCCTCAACACTCACTACTGTGTTGCCAGGCATGCTGCTTCAACACATCTTTCCTCTTAGTGTTGAGACGTGCAAATTCCTCAACACTCACTACTGTTTCCAGGCATGCTGCTTCACACATCTTCCTCTTAGTGTTGAGACGTGCAAATTCCTCAACACTCACTACTGTGTTGCCAGGCATGCTGCTTCAACACATCTTTCCTCTTAGTGTTGAGACGTGCAAATTCCTCAACACTCATTGTGTTGCCAGGCATGCTGCTTCAACACATCTTTCCTCTTAGTGTTGAGACGTGCAAATTCCTCAAACTCACACTGTGTTTCCAGGCATGCTGCTTCAACACATCTTCCTCTTAGTGTTGAGACGTGCAAATTCCTCAACACTCACTACTGTGTTGCCAGGCATGCTGCTTCAACACATCTTTCCTCTTAGTGTTGAGACGTGCAAATTCCTCAACACTCACACTGTGTTGCCAGGCATGCTGCTTCAACACATCTTTCCTCTTAGTGTTGAGACGTGCAAATTCCTCAACACTCACTACTGTGTTGCCAGGCATGCTGCTTCAACACATCTTTCCTCTTAGTGTTGAGACGTGCAAATTCCTCAACACTCACTATTGTGTTTCCAGGCATTGCTTCAACACATTTCCTCTTAGTGTTGAGACGTGCAAATTCCTCAACACTCACTACTGTGTTGCCAGGCATGCTGCTTCAACACATCTTCCTCTTAGTGTTGAGACGTGCAAATTCCTCAACACTCACTATTGTGTTGCCAGGCATGCTGCTTCAACACATCTTTCCTCTTAGTGTTGAACGTGTAAATTCTAACACTCACTACTGTGTTGCCAGGCATGCTGCTTCAACACATCTTCCTCTTAGTGTTGAGACGTGTAAATTCCTCAACACTCACTACTGTGTTGCCAGACATGCTGCTTCAACACATCCTTCCTCTTAGTGTTGAGACGTGCAAATTCCTCAACACTCATCATGTGTTGCCAGCATGCTGTTCAACACATCTTTCCTCTTAGTGTTGAGACGTGCAAATTCTCAACACTCACAACTGTGTTGCCAGGCATGCTGCTTCAACACATCTTTCCTCTTAGTGTTGAGACGTGCTATTCCTCAACACTCACTACTGTGTTGCCAGGCATGCTGCTTCAACACATCTTTCCTCTTAGTGTTGAGACGTGCAAATTCCTCAACACTCATCATTGTGCCAGCATGCTGCTTCAACACACATCTTTCCTCTTAGTGTTGAGACGTGCAAATTCCTCAACACTCACTGTGTTTCCAGGCATGCTGCTTCAACACATCTTTCCTCTTAGTGTTGAGACGTGCAAATTCCTCAACACTCACTACTGTGTTGCCAGGCATGCTGCTTCAACACATCTTTCCTCTTAGTGTTGAGACGTGCAAATTCCTCAACACTCACTATTGTGTTGCCAGGCATGCTGCTTCAACACATCTTTCCTCTTAGTGTTGAGACGTGCAAATTCCTCAACACTCACTAGTGTTGCCAGGCATGCTGCTTCACACATCTTCCTCTTAGTGTTGAGACGTGCAAATTCTCAACACTCACTACTGTGTTGCCAGGCATGCTGCTTCAACACATCTTCCTCTTAGTGTTGAGACGTGCAAATTCCTCAACACTCTCATTTGTTGCCAGGCATGCTGCTTCAACATCTTTCCTCTTAGTGTTGAGACGTGCAAATTCCTCAACACTCACACTGTGTTGCCAGGCATGCTGCTTCAACACATCTTCCTCTTAGTGTTGAGACGTGCAAATTCCTCAACACTCACTACTGTGTTGCCAGGCATGCTGCTTCAACACATCTTTCCTCTTAGTGTTGAGACGTGCAAATTCCTCAACACTCACACTGTGTTGCCAGGCATGCTGCTTCAACACATCTTTCCTCTTAGTGTTGAGACGTGCAAATTCCTCAACACTCACTACTGTGGCCAGGCATGCTGCTTCAACACATCTTCCTCTTAGTGTTGAGACGTGCAAATTCCCAACACTCACTTGTGTTGCCAGGCATGCTTCAACACATCTTTCCTCTTAGTGTTGAGACGTGCAAATTCCTCAACACTCACTACTGTGTTGCCAGGCATGCTGCTTCAACACATCTTTCCTCTTAGTGTTGAGACGTGCAAATTCCTCAACACTCACTATGTGTTGCAGGCATGCTGCTTCAACACATCTTTCCTCTTAGTGTTGAACGTGTAAATTACTCACACTCACTACTGTGTTGCCAGGCATGCTGCTTCAACACATCTTCCTCTTAGTGTTGAGACGTGCAAATTCCAACACTCACTACTGTGTTGCCAGGCATGCTGCTTCAACACATCTTCCTCTTAGTGTTGAGACGTGCAAATTCCTCAACACTCATCTGTGTTGCCAGGCATGCTGCTTCAACACATCTTCCTCTTAGTGTTGAGACGTGCAAATTCTCAACACTCACTACTGTGTTGCCAGGCATGCTGCTTCAACACCTCTTCCTCTTAGTGTTGAGACGTGCAAATTCCTCAACTCACTCACTACTGTGTTGCCAGGCATGCTGCTTCAACACATCTTCCTCTTAGTGTTGAGACGTGCAAATTCCTCAACACTCACTACTGTGTTGCCAGGCATGCTGCTTCAACACATTTCCTCTTAGTGTTGAGACGTGCAAATTCCTCAACACTCACTACTGTGTTGCCAGGCATGCTGCTTCAACACATCTTTCCTCTTAGTGTTGAGACGTGCAAATTCCTCAAACTCACTACTGTGTTGCCAGGCATGCTGCTTCAACACATCTTCCTCTTAGTGTTGAGACGTGCAAATTCCTCAACACTCACTCATGTGTTGCCAGGCATGCTGCTTAACACATCTTTCCTCTTAGTGTTGAGATGCAAATTCCTCAACACTCACTACTGTGTTGCCAGGCATGCTGCTTCAACACATCTTTCCTCTTAGTGTTGAGACGTGCAAATTCCTCAACACTCACTACTTGTTGCCAGGCATGCTGCTTCAACACATCTTTCCTCTTAGTGTTGAGACGTGCAAATTCCTCAACACTCACTACTGTGTTGCCAGGCATGCTGCTTCAACACATCTTTCCTCTTAGTGTTGAGACGTGCAAATTCCCAACACTCACCTGTGTTGCCAGGCATGCTTCAACACATCTTTCCTCTTAGTGTTGAGACGTGCAAATTCCCAACACTCACTACTGTGTTGCCAGGCATGCTGCTTCAACACATCTTTCCTCTTAGTGTTGAGACGTGCAAATTCCTCAACACTCACTATGTGTTGCCAGGCATGCTGCTTCAACACATCTTTCCTCTTAGTGTTGAGACGTGCAAATTCCTCAACACTCACTACTGTGTTGCCAGGCATGCTGCTTCAACACATCTTCCTCTTAGTGTTGAGACGTGCAAATTCCTCAACACTCACTACTGTGTTGCCAGGCATGCTGCTTCAACACATCTTTCCTCTTAGTGTTGAGACGTGCAAATTCCTCAACACTCACTATTGTGTTGCCAGGCATGCTGCTTCAACACATCTTTCCTCTTAGTGTTGAGACGTGTAAATTCCTCAACACTCACTACTGTGTTGCCAGGCATGCTGCTTCAACACATCTTTCCTCTTAGTGTTGAGACGTGTAAATTCCTCAACACACTCACTACTGTGTTGCCAGGCATGCTGCTTCAACATCTTCCTCTTAGTGTTGAGACGTGTAAATTCTCAACACTCACTACTGTGTTGCCAGGCATGCTGCTTCAACACATCTTTCCTCTTAGTGTTGAGACGTGAAATTCCTCAACACTCACTCTGTGTTGCCAGCATGCTGCTTCAACACATCTTTCCTCTTAGTGTTGAGACGTGCAAATTCCTCAACACTCACACTGTGTTTCCAGGCATGCTGCTTCAACACATCTTCCTCTTAGTGTTGAGACGTGAAATTCCTCAACACTCACTACTGTGTTGCCAGGCATGCTGCTTCAACACATCTTTCCTCTTAGTGTTGAGACGTGCAAATTCCTCAACACTCACAACTGTGTTGCCAGGCATGCTGCTTCAACACATCTTTCCTCTTAGTGTTGAGACGTGCAAATTCCTCAACACTCACTACTGTGTTGCCAGGCATGCTGCTTCAACACATTCTCCTCTTAGTGTTGAGACGTGCAAATTCCTCAACACTCACCATGTGTTTCCAGGCATGCTGCTTCAACACATCTTTCCTCTTAGTGTTGAGACGTGCAAATTCCTCAACACTCACTACTGTGTTGCCAGGCATGCTGCTTCAACACATCTTTCCTCTTAGTGTTGAGACGTGCAAATTCCTCAACACTCACTATTGTGTTGCCAGGCATGCTGCTTCAACACATCTTTCCTCTTAGTGTTGAGACGTGCAAATTCTCAACACTCACACTGTGTTGCCAGGCATGCTGCTTCAACACATCTTTCCTCTTAGTGTTGAGACGTGTAAATTCCTCAACACTCACTACGTGTTGCCAGGCATGCTGCTTCAACACATCTTCCTCTTAGTGTTGAGACGTGCAAATTCCTCAACACTCACTCATTGTGTTGCCATGCATGCTGTTCAACACATCTTTCCTCTTAGTGTTGAGACGTGCAAATTCCAACACTCACACTGTGTTGCCAGGCATGCTGCTTCAACACATCTTTCCTCTTAGTGTTGAGACGTGCAAATTCCTCAACACTCACTACTGTGTTGCCAGGCATGCTGCTTCAACACATCTTTCCTCTTAGTGTTGAGACGTGCAAATTCCTCAACACTCACTCATGTGTTGCCAGCATGCTGCTTCAACACATCTTTCCTCTTAGTGTTGAGACGTGCAAATTCCTCAACACTCACAATGTGTTGCCAGGCATGCTGCTTCAACACATCTTTCCTCTTAGTGTTGAGACGTGCAAATTCCTCAACACTCACTACTGTGTTGCCAGGCATGCTGCTTCAACACATCTTTCCTCTTAGTGTTGAGACGTGCAAATTCCTCAACACTCACTATGTGTTGCCAGGCATGCTGCTTCAACACATCTTTCCTCTTAGTGTTGAGACGTGCAAATTCCTCAACACTCACTACTGTGTTGCCAGGCATGCTGCTTCACACATCTTTCCTCTTAGTGTTGAGACGTGTAAATTCTCAACACTCACTACTGTGTTGCAGGCATGCTGCTTCAACACATCTTCCTCTTAGTGTTGAGACGTGCAAATTCCTCAACACTCATCATGTGTTGCCAGGCATGCTGCTTCAACACATCTTTCCTCTTAGTGTTGAGACGTGCAAATTCCTCAACACTCACACTGTGTTTCCAGGCATGCTGCTTCAACACATCTTTCCTCTTAGTGTTGAGACGTGCAAATTCCTCAACACTCACTACTGTGTTGCCAGGCATGCTGCTTCAACACATCTTTCCTCTTAGTGTTGAGACGTGCAAATTCCTCAACACTCACACTGTGTTGCCAGGCATGCTGCTTCAACACATCTTTCCTCTTAGTGTTGAGACGTGCAAATTCCTCAACACTCACTACTTTGTTGCCAGGCATGCTGCTTCAACACATCTTTCCTCTTAGTGTTGAGACGTGCAAATTCCTCAACTCACCTGTGTTGCCAGGCATGCTGCTTCAACACATATTTCCTCTTAGTGTTGAGACGTGCAAATTCCTCAACAGTCACTACTGTGTTGCCAGGCATGCTGCTTCAACACATCTTTCCTCTTAGTGTTGAGACGTGCAAATTCCTCAACACTCACTATTGTGTTGCAAGGCATGCTGCTTCAACACATCTTTCCTCTTAGTGTTGAAACGTGTAAATTACTCAACACTCACTACTGTGTTGCCAGGCATGCTGCTTCAACACATCCTTCCTCTTAGTGTTGAGACGTGTAAATTCCTCAACACTCACTACTGTGTTGCCAGGCATGCTGCTTCAACACATCCTTCCTCTTAGTGTTGAGACGTGCAAATTCCTCAACACTCATCATTGTGTTGCCATGCATGCTGCTTCAACACATCTTTCCTCTTAGTGTTGAGACGTGCAAATTACTCAACACTCACAACTGTGTTTCCAGGAATGCTGCTTCAACACCTCTTACCTATTAGTGTTGAGACGTGCAAATTCCTCAACACTCACTACACTGTGTTTCCAGGCATGCTGCTTCAATACATCATTCCTCTTAGTGTTGAGACGTGCAAATTCCCCACACTCACCATTGTGTTGCCAGGCATGTTGCTTCAACACATATTTCCTCTTAGTGTTGAGACGTGCAAATTCCTCAACACTCACTACTGTGTTGCCAGGCATGCTGCTTCAACACATCTTCCTCTTAGTGTTGAGACGTGTAAATTCCTCAAAACTCACTACTGTGTTGCCAGGCATGCTGCTTCAACACATCCTTCCTCTTAGTGTTGAGACGTGCAAATTCCTCAACACTCATCATTTTGTTGCCAGGCATGCTGCTTAAACACATCTTTCCTCTTAGTGTTGAGATGTGCAAATTCCTCAACACTCACAACTGTGTTGCCAGGCATGCTGCTTCAACACATCTTTCCTCTTAGTGTTGAGACGAGCAAATTCCTCAACACTCACAACTGTGTTGCCAGGCATGCTGCTTCAACACATCTTTCCTGTTAGTGTTGAGACGTGCAAATTCCTCAACACTCACTACTGTGTTGCCAGGCATGCTGCTTCAACACATCTTTCCTCTTAGTGTTGAGACGTGAAAATTCCCAAACACTCACCATTGTGTTGCCAGGCATGTTGCTTCAACACATATTTCCTCTTAGTGTTGAGATGTGCAAATTACCCAACACTCACTACTGTGTTGCCAGGCATGCTGCTTCAACACATCTTTCCTCTTAGTGTTGAGACGTGGAAATTCCTCAACACTCACTAATGTGTTGCAAGGCATGCTGCTTCAACACATCTTTCCTCTTAGTGTTGAGACGTGTAAATTCCTCAACACTCACTAATGTGTTGCCAGGCATGCTGCTTCAACACATCCTTCCTCTTAGTGTTGAGACGTGTAAATTCCTTAACAGTCACTACTGTGTTGCCAGGCATGCTGCTTCAACACATCCTTCCTCTTAGTGTTGAGACGTGCAAATTCCTCAACACTCATCATTGTGTTTCCATGCATGCTGCTTCAACACATCTTTCCTCTTAGTGTTGAGACGTGCAAATTCCTCAACACTCACAACTGTGTTTCCAGGCATGCTGCTTCAACACATCTTACCTCTTAGTGTTGAGACGTGCAAATTCCTCAACACTCACTACTGTGTTGCCAGGCATGCTGCTTCAACACATCTTTCCTCTTAGTGTTGAGACGTGCAAATTCCTCAACACTCACTACTGTGTTGCCAGGCATGCTGCTTCAACACATCTTTCCTCTTAGTGTTGAGACGTGCAAATTCCTCAACACTCACTACTGTGTTTCCAAGAATGCTGCTTCAACACAGCCTTCCTCTTAGTGTTGAGACGTGCAAATTCCTCAACACTCACTACTGTGTTGCCAGGCATGCTGCTTCAACACATATTTCCTCTTAGTGTTGAGACATGCAAATTCCTCAATACTCACTACTGTGTTTCCAGGCATGCTGCTTCAACACATCCTTCCTCTTAGTGTTGAGACGTAAAAATTCCTCAACACTCACTACTGTGTTTCCAGACATGCTGCTTCAAGACATCTTTCTTCTTAGTGTTGAGACGTGCAAATTCCTCAACACTCACTACTGTGTTGCCAGGCATGCTGCTTCAACACATCCTTCTTCTTAGTGTTGAGACGTGCAAATTCCTCAACACTCATCATTGTGTTGCCATGCATGCTGCTTCAACACATCTTTCCTGTTAGTGTTGACACGTGCAAATTCCTCAACACTCACAACTGTGTTTCCAGGCATGCTGCTTCAACACATCTTACCTCTTAGTGTTGAGATGTGCAAATTCCTCAACACTCACTACTGTGTTGCCAGGCATGCTGCTTCAACACATCTTTCCTCTTAGTGTTGAGACGTGAAAATTCCTCAACACTCACTACTGTGTTTCCAAGCATGCTGCTTCAACACATCCTTCCTCTTAGTGTTGAGACTTGCAAATTCCTCAACACTCACCATTGTGTTTCCAGGCATGCTGCTACAAGACATCTTTCCTCTTAGTGTTGACACGTGCAAATTCCTCAACACTCACTACTGTGTTGCCAGGCATGCTGCTTCAACACATATTTCCTCTTAGTGTTGAGACATGCAAATTCCTCAATACTCACTACTGTGTTTCCAGGCATGCTGCTTCAACACATCCTTCCTCTTAGTGTTGAGACGTACAAATTCCTCAACACTCACTACTGTGTTTCCATACATGCTGCTTCAAGACATCTTTCTTCTTAGTGTTGAGACGTGCAAATTCCTCAACACTCACTACTGTTTTTCCAGGCATGCTGCTTCAAGACATCTTTCCTCTTAGTGTTGAGACGTGCAAATTCCTCAACACTCACTACTGTGTTTCCAGGCATGCTGCTTCAACACATCCTTCCTCTTAGTGTTGAGACGTGCGATTTCCTCAACACTCACTACTGTGTTGCTAGGCATGCTACTTCAACACATCTTTCCTCTTAGTGTTGAGACGTGCAAATTCCTCAACACTCACTACTGTGTTTCCAGGAATGCTTCTTCAACACATCCTTCCTCTTAGTGTTGAGACGTGCAAATTCCTCAATACTCACTATTTTGTTTCCAAGCATGCTGCTTCAACACATCCTTCCTCTTAGTGTTCATACTTGCAAATTCCTCAACACTCACTATTATGTTGTCAGGCATACTGCCTCAATATATCCTCACCTTAGTGTTGAGACGAAGCAATTGTTGAACACTCACTACTGTGTTGTTAGGCATCACTGCCTCAACACATCTTCATATTAGTGTTGAGGCGCGCAATCTCCTTATCACTCACTCGTGTTGTCAGGCGTCACTGCCTCAACACATCATAGTGATGGCGACTCCATCATCTCAACACTCATCCTTGTATTCGAGGATCAACTTCCTTAACACTCATCGGTCGAGGCTCCACTACTTAAATACGTCATTTTAGTGTTCTCGGCATCAACGTACCAGAAGGGTGATTGCTACTTGCCTCGACATTTAATTAAACATATCCTGCTCAAAAGCCGAGCCAGCCTCTATCCTGATAATGTACGCCAAGATTCTCTCGTGAATTTCTTTGACTGTCACCATCTAATGCTTACCCCGCAATAGCTTCGTTATTACGTGCTAAGTAGAGGACTTAATGTTGATGGTGGTTTTCAGTTCAGGGCTAAAAATGTAAAACCTTATATTTAATTCGCGGTCTGCAAAAGGACTGAGCCATTTAAAAGCAATGAGTGCCTGGGTCTCTCTACTCACACATGTACTGAGCAATTTAGTATATTTTCAGAATGGTGTATGTAGCAACAATCCCAAACATTCTGTAAACCCTCGCCTACATTATTCGTTAGTGTATGGTTATTAAGTATCTTCTTGTGTTATGTTCCCTGGCTGAACCCTTGATATTGATATGACATGACAATTAGTGTTCACTCTCAAGATGAGTAGCATGAATTTCCCGAAGTATCAAGGTTAAGGTTTGCATAAAAGTACTCAATCGGAAAGCGTGTTGTTCTCTGGCAATAAATTTAAAGAACTCTGTTTCAACATGCACAATTCAATCAATTTTGTGACAATTCAGAAGATTTAAATACCAACCTAATTAATTTGCAAAAATTAGGTTTTTTGCGCCTTGCGCAGTATATCAGACCTTGCTGGTCGAAACTAAACCTAGGAAAACTAGGCAATTGATCCGCCATGAATTAGTTGGTGCAAAGTCCTACCCAAAATCAGAAAACAGGGAATAAAAGAGGAGTCGTGGAAAATAGGAGCAGCAACAAAAGGAGGTGCGGTCGTGCCATAGGCCAGCCGGTGCCACCTGCAGATGGCCACGCCCCCATGCTGCTTGCCGGCCCTCCTCTTTTCTATCGACCAATCAGGTCGCTCTAAATCTACCACATGCACATGAGTTGTGGTTGATATTATTTTTTAATGATGTTGTAGTAATGAGGTTCAAACTCTCGGACTTGTGAAGATTAAATTTAAAGATTTAATAAAATTATATACAAAAATATTAACAAAGTGGGCGAGAGGTATGAGAAAATAACCAAGACACTGATTCCACTATTACACATAAATTAATGATGGTAAATAATCCAAAACTCTAATTATCTTTTAAGTCCTTTATATCTTAACTCACTAATAATCAAGCAAATTCTCAAACATCAATTGTATCCCTTAAGCATAGATTATCTAAACAAAGCATAACCTATCTAATTGAATCACAACTGATTAGGAAAATTACGCAAACAATTTAAAACTATGCAAAAGCAGTGATTGAGTAAATTATAATTAAATATTAGAGAAAATAAAATAGTTACCAATTATTCATGCGTAAATAGCTTTCTCATTGCCTTGGTTGTGGGAGAATTAGCTGCTCATCATGTTGGAAACACGCTCAAAAATCATTATTATTGCTCAAAGGGGGTTTACAAATGATGAAAATGGAGAAATAATTCAAAACCGGGTTTTGTAACAATTATATTTGTTACAAACCAGAAAAAGACGATACAGAGGATTGTCACTGTTACTGTTGCTCTAAGACCCACGGCTCTGTGTCGCAAACGCTGGCAAATAAGTCTGCCTCTGATGTACGACCCACGGTTGTGAGTCGTTGTTACTGTTGGAAAACGACGGTCTTGGATGGTCCGTTCTTCGTGTTCATCATCAGCAGCAGCAGCAGCAACAGAAACCGAGTTTGGGAAAACTCGAATTTCTTCTTCTCTGGCTCTCCTCATCCCCCCAGACTCTCGACACTCCTTCTCTGTGGTGCTAGCAACCTATATATACCCATTCTGACCGAGAATATGTTCTCATAACTCCAAATAATTCCCGGAAGTTAATAACAAATATTCCCATGCAAGATACAGAGAGTTCTTCCCTATTTTGAATCTTCACGCGTCTTTGCACATCTGACACACTCCAATTAGTCTGAAACACGTCCCAGAAGTAGTTAAACACACATCCATCTTACGCCATGCACAGAAAACATATACAATCCTGTGAAAAACTCTTCTCAAGTACGCACTCCCCTGTTTTCTTCTCACCGAGAATCTAGCCAAATATAACTGACGAAATCGACCATACCACGCCTGTTACCACCATTCAAGTCATCCCAACAATTCCCAGTTGTTGAGTCTCCTTCATTCTCGTCCAAACTGCCAATCCTAATTCTGGTTCTTTGAAACCAGATTTTCCCGCCAAAAACAGATTTGAAAGGTAGAAGATGGTGTCCCTCTAACCAAACTGGGGGTGCGAATAGCAGGTGCCCAACTGAGGTGCCCCTTATCCAAATTGAGGGTGCCTTTAGTACTTTTCTCCGGGAGTCCAAATAGCACTTTTTGAGCAACTTTTTCCACACAAGTGTATTTCTCCAAAAACACCTACAAACACACAAAGCATCAAAATTAGTACAAAAATCGAGCACTAACAATAGAGACATTGAGTACAATTTAGACACAAAATGTGTCTATATACCCCTAAACTTATTATTTGCTAGTCCTCGAGCAAAACAAACAATAAGAAAATAAAACCGAGTTAATCTCGGGAGGGTTTACCAGAGGTGTACCCACAAAACCATTACTCCTACTTGGTCACAAGTATCCAAAGAGCTATGAGGACATACATATTCTCAACCTATCTCCAAGTAACTAGAATGCCAGAGAAATTAAAGGTGTGAGCTCTAAAGATGACTGAAGAAAAGGGGAGACACATCCGCAACACTGCTGGATAAAGAGATATCCGCTGCACAACTAGATAAAAATTGTAAGATGCGTCCGCTGCTTTACAACTGGATAAGATTAGGAGAGAGATAAAGATGAGAGGGACATCTTCTACACAGCTGGACTAATTACGTGTGATGAGTTAAACCAGTGCTAGAAATATCTTGTGCCAGATTGAAAGCAGACTAGCAAAGCAACCAAATGTATCTTTCTTCGACTCTCTCATAGTGCTCAGTAGAAACAACGTCTTCTTCGGTCTTCAACTGTTGATGATAAACTATCGAACCTCATAGAACCTTGACAATTAACTCTTCTCTTCGATTTCTTCCTTGACTTATAAATTTCTACTTCCCTTTGGGCTTATTGAACAAAACGTAACGATGATTTTTTTCATTTTTCATATTTTTCATTTGTTTTTTTTTTTTTTTCAATTTTTTTTTCAATTTTTTTTTGGAAACAAAAATTACAAGATAACAATTTACATGGCCATGAGAGAAGGGCTTTCAAAACTTGGATCTTCGCAACTTGTGATGTCTTGGTATCATGGATTCTAACAACTTATATCATTTGCTCTTATAACTTCAACTTTGATTTTTGAATTATTCTTTTCTATTGTTGTTTCTAAACCTAAAACGTCTTCAACTTTCTTCATAGATATTGATGTCGCTCCGCTTGTTGATGATGATAAGTTTCTACTGAGAGAGAGTCGCAATCCAGTAACTAAGACTACATTGTGAGGTTGCTTTGTCTTTCTGGCACTTCCTGACCTACTTTCCTTTCCATCATGTATGGTTAGGTCCATCACGGTTACCCTCTAGAAGGAACAAGTTCTCTCCTGAATTTCAAGGATCTCAATGTCTTTTTCTCTAATGTCTCAAAAGGTTGTTATCCCTAGCATTCCAATTTCTATCTTTTCGGTGAGAAACAGTATGTAAACTTAGCTAACCGGATACCATGTGACGCTAGAAGTTTTAAAAGTGCAACTAAAAAGTTCTTCCCCACCCCCAAACTTAAATCTAACATTGTCCTCGATGTTCTAAAGATAAAATTAAAAGAATGAACAAGGAGAAACTGTTACCACTTGAAGAAAAAGAGTTAAGGAAACATATTACCATGTTGCATGAGCATGGGTTACCTCCCAAGAAGTGCTAAGTTTAAAGTCTTCAGCCAGACTTAGGAAAGGATTTGTCAACTCGAACCGTATAACAGTAGTCGGAATAACTGTGGGTCTTCAAAACCAAATAGAGCTGACCAAAGGAAACTGCAGTAAACCAAGAAAATGAACAAGACTAGCATTCCCTTACCTAGTTTCCTGATTAAGACAACTACATCTAATTGTGGTTCAGGTTCAGGTTCTATAAAAGGGTCTAAATATATTTCTTTAGGCTGCAACTCCTCAAAAGTGAGATCCGAATTATTAGGTCCTAGAGTCTGTAAAAAATCAAATAAAAATTTAGAAGCACATAATAATAACCAAATAATTGAGGATCCTCTAAGTCAATCAGGTTTGACTTACAAAATTGACCACAGTGAGGGTAGTAGTCATTCTCAAGAAAATGTGTTGATTCTAATTTCCTAAAGCATTTAGGTTTAGTCTCACAACTAAATATTCGACACATTTGAAAATCAAAAGTTCCCACAATTGGAAGAAAAGTTTTTGGTGGGAAAACAAAGTCAATCTTGGTATCATAGCCTGGGTTAACCACATCAACCAGAGGATGGGTTTCTAACAACTGAGCTTCTTTCTGGACATCATTAGGTTCGGGAAAACGTGTATGAAGATAATCTTGTAAGATGGTTGAGGCAAAAATGTCAAGTCCTACAGGAGGGTACTTTCTAAGAGTTAAAGCACACGGAGAATGATAATCACCCCCCAATTTAGAGTTTTCTGTGTCTCTAGAAAGACTAGTCACAACTTCCCTAATTTCTAGGTAATCAGATTCCTGAAAATGGTCAATTTCTTCTTCTAAGTCTAGTTCATCCTCACTCATCTCTACGAGTTTATCATCTTCTAAGACTAGTGTTTCTAAATCGCTAGATTCTAAAACAGTATTCTCAGGGTAAACTCTTTCCTCTAAATCATTATCGGCTTTGTAAACAGGAAATATTACATCGTCTAAAACGGGGGTATCTCTAGTCAAATCCTCGTCCTTTTGAATAGGTGAATAATTATTAAAATTATTTGTATTTGAACTAGAAATAATATTATCATTAAAGATCTCATTGGGAGTAACAGATTCCTCATCACTATGCCTATATATTTCAGATTCTTCATCAATACTATCCTCATCACAGTCCTCATTATAATAACATGAAAAAGGTCGAACCTCATCAAAACAAGTAGTGTTACCAATTCTAACCTCGTCATCTTGATTATGTGAATAAAAACTATCCTTATTTTCGAGGGTGGTATTGGGAAAACTACACTGGAAATTAAGACTATCCTGAGCAAGTTTTCCACAATCCTATTTGTACTCTCAGTAAATTGCTTGAGGGTCTCTTCTAGAGATATCTTAGTTGACCACTCTAAGGACTCTTCTGGGAGAAGAATATTATAAGTCTCTTTCATAAATAACTTCCGTGTTGACTCATTGAAACTCTTGAGAGACTCTTCTAGAGAAATAGAAGGATTGTTTTGCTCGTATGACCTGTGGGTATATGGATAGTAATTGGGCTCACAATTGTATGGACCATAACCTTCAAAAGTTTCGCGTTCCCAATCACTATTCACAATATGGTCATAAAAAGGATAATGTCCAAGCTGCTCAGTCGGATACTCATTGTATTGGCTATTATAATACCAGTTCGACATCCTAACCGCAAGGGAATTCTACATAATCACAAACAAGGCTGACTCGACCAAATCAAACCTATAAAATCTAGCAAACAACAAGCATGATGGCTCCACTTAGATTGTTTCTAGACCAGCTTCTAATCTTTTAAGTAAGTTGAATTGAGACGAGGGAAGCTGCGAGGAGCTTTGATACCCAAGGTCTCATCGGTATTATAAGGCAGCGCAGTCACACATTCAGCTCGCAGAAACCATCATGAACTTCAAAGTATGCTCAAAAGAGTAACCAATATTTTTCGAACGACTTTCCTATTAAGATCGTTACCCTATAAGTCTCGTTCTAGTCAAAATTTTAAGCTTAGGTTCGCGTTTGGTTTCGTTTTCCTAAGGCGGGCAAGAAGGAAACGGTTATGAAATCCGAGTCCTTATCTTAATTTTGCCAAGCCTTTCCCTTTACTAGGAAATTAAAACAACCGTATTCAAATCCTCAGCATATATTCACCTTAAGGCATACAATAAACCCGCTGATAGGGGATTCACGGGTGTTTCGAAAGCTTACCTCCCGTACCAGATGGGCGCAGAACCGCTGAAGTCGACTCGGGCCACGACTCCTATGTCATGTGCGAACCCGAGGGGCCGAGACGATATTGTAATCGTCGTCCTTCCCTGCAAATAGTTTTATATTTAATGTACCCTTCCTTAGGGTTTAAAAAAAATAATTGTCCAAGTCCAAAGTCCAAATAAAGTGCAAAAGAAAAGAAAAAAAAAATAATTACAAAAAATGGAAGGTCTCTAAAAAAATTAAAAATTAAAAATTCTCTCTTTTTTTTTAATTTTTCTTTCGCTCTTTTTTTTAATTTTTTTTTCGCTTTTTTTTTTTTTTTTTGCTTTGTCTTTTTCCTTCTCTTTTGGCTTTAAGCTTTGATTCCAAGTCTTTAGTATCCAACTTCAAACCTGTAATACAAAGACACACCCAAAGAAACGTAAAAAGAACAAATGAAATAAAAAAAGAAACCTAAAAATTCTACCTAAGCACAAATCCGCGTCGGCGGCGCCAAAATGATATTATTTTTGAATGATGTTGTAGTAATGAGGTTCAAACTCTCGGACTTGTGAAGATTAAATTTACAGATTTAATAAAATTATATACAAAAATATTAACAAAGTGGGCGAGAGGTATGAGAAAATAACCAAGACACTGATTCCACTATTACACATGAATTAATGATGGTAAATAATCCAAAACTCTAATTATCTTTTAAGTCCTTTATATCTTAACTCACTAATAATCAAGCAAATTCTCAAACATCAATTGTATCCCTTAAGCATAGATTATCTAAACAAAGCATAACCTATCTAATTGAATCACAACTGATTAGGAAAATTACGCAAACAATTTAAAACTCTGCAAAAGCAGTGATTGAGTGAATTATAATTAAATATTAGAGAAAATAAAGTAGTTACCAATTATTCATGCGTAAATAGCTTCCTCATTGCCGTGGTTGTGGGAGAATTAGCCGCTCATCATGTTGGAAACACGCTCAAAAATCATTATTATTGCTCAAAGGGTGTTTACAAATGATGAAAATGGAGAAATAATTCAAAACCGGGTTTTGTAACAATTATATTTGTTACAAACCAGAAAAAGACGATACAGAGGATTGTCACTGTTACTGTTGCTCTAAGACCCATGGCTCTGTGTCGCAAACGCTGGCAAATAAGTCTGCCTCTGATGTACGACCCACAGTTGTGAGTCGTTGTTACTGTTGGAAAACGACGGTCTTGGATGGTCCGTTCTTTGTGTTCATCATCAGCAGCATCAGTAGAAACCGAGTTTGGGAAAACTCGAATTTCTTCTTCTCTGGATCTCCTCAGCCCCCCAGACTCTCGACACTCCTTCTCTGTGGTGCTAGCAGCCTATATATACCCATTCTGACCGAGAATATGTTCTCATAACTCCAAATAATTCCCGGAAGTTAATAACAAATATTCCCATGCAAGATACGGAGATTTGTTCCCCGTTTTGAATCTTCATGCGTCTTTGCACATCTGACACACTCCAATTAGTCTGAAACACGTCCCGGAAGTAGTTAAACATACATCCATCTTACGCCATGCACAGAAAACACGTACAATCCCGTGAAAAAGTCTTCTCAAGTACGCACTCCCCTGTTTTCTTCTCACCGATAATCTAGCCAAATATAGCTGACGAAATCGACCATACCACGCCTGTTACCACCATTCAAGTCATCCCAACAATTCCCATTCCTTGAGTCTCCTTCATTCTCCTCCAAACTGCCAACCCTAATTCTGGTTCTTTGAAACCAGATTTTCCCGCCAAAAACATATTTGAAAGGTAGAAGATGGTGTCCCCCTAACAAAACTGGGGGTGCGAATAGCAGGTGCCCAACTGTGGTGCCCCTTATCCAAATTGAGGGTGCCTTTAGTACTTTTCTCCGGGAGTCCAAATAGCACTTTTTGAGCAACTTTTTCCACACAAGTGTATTTCTCCAAAAACACCTAAAAACACACAAAGCATCAAAATTAGCACAAAAATCGAGCACTAACAATAGAGACATTGAGTACAATTTAGACACAAAAATGTGTCTATTAGTGGTCGGGCCCATACTTGCCGGCCCTCTTTCCTATCGGCCAATCAGGTCGCTTTAAACCCGCCACGCGCACTAGAAGATGTGGCCACGCCCTATGTTTGGTCAGCCCCCTTTTCTATTGACCAATCAGGTTGCTATAAACCTGCCACAGTATTAAAAGAGACAAATTACACTGAATGGTCGCAATGCCAATTAGCTTTCCAAACCGCGCCAACATGCTAATGGCATGCCAAACATGCCAAACCGCGCCAGCATGCTAATGGCATGCCAAACGTGCCAAACCGCGCGAACATGCTATTGGCATGCCAACATGCCACATCAGGATGCCAAACATGCCAACATGCCACAACACACATGTCAAACATGCCAACATGCCACCACAGCATGCCAAACGTGCTATTCCTCCACAAACAATGTGCTTACGTGCTTAACTCAGTTTTTGTTCGTGGCCAACGCCATAACAGAGACCAGTCAGGGTATCCCAACTAGAACAGGATTTTGCTTTAGTGGCATTAGTTGAAACCCTAATTTGGACGTGGCTCAAATTACGCCACTTTGGGCCCCACAACGTGCCACGAGCCATGCGGGCCCAGGAAACCCTAAAATGGCGCCATGCTATGGCCACTCATAGCTACTCTTGCTTCTGTGGCCGTCATGGCCCTGCCATATCTCCTTTGACGCGACCATGGCACCGTTTGCTCAAAAAACGTCACCGTGCCGCGGCCACATGCCACACGCGTTAATTAGGGTTTCAGTATTCCAAACCCTAATTTAGGTAAGGTTGCTACGTTAACCAAGCCAAGTGATGCTACCTAGGGCATTAAGATTAATATGGGAACTGGAACTACGGTTGCCAAGCCATATTTGGGCTTAACACCAATATGCCAAAATATAGCGGCCACGGCTACGTCAGGCGCTAATTGCGCCTCTATGCTACTGGCATATGCCAACCATGCCGATGTGCCATAGACTTGCGCTAAATATGCCGTTATGTGACTTGCATGTGCCAATGGCGCCACTATGCTACTATAATGTGTCAACGGAATGTGGTCATAATCAATAGCCACCCTCTCTCATGAATTACAATCTCAGTCGTCCAAATTCGCCACAAAATTGACCGGCCTATGGCAAGTCTTAGGTTCACACGCCATTTTCCTACGACAAGTCCCATGACTTGACTTGCCACAACATTATCATCCGCCACCCAGCTGGCGCACGATTGATCAGAACAATTAGGTCTTGCACACAAGACCCACTCAACAATCTGCTGCACATTTTCCACGAAAATACTCGAGACATCAAACATGTCACAAATTGGGGGATGCTCATCAGGGTATTGGTCTGGCGGTTTACAGCGTGCGGCGTGCAACACGCCCATTATAAGAAAGTGTCAGGAAAGCGGGCAGTTAGTGGCGGTAAGAAGTAGCGGGTGTAAACTAACCTGTTTCATTCATAGTGGGGACGTGGTTTCTAGCATTTACACATTACCCCAATTCTCCATCAATCACTCTCACTTCCTATGAGATCAGGGTGCGTTCAATTATGACTTGTATAAATAGGTTTCTACCTATTTTGACCAAACAACAGAGTTTTGGTTAACAACAACACAAGTATCCAGAAAAACACCAAAGAACTGATAGCTTACATTCCGCAAGCCAGTTCCATATTCTGATACAAGTCATAAAACAACCACACCTTCAGAATTAATCATTATGGTCTCAACACCTTCTTCGCTTCCCTCCCTAAGAACAACCCTTCTCCTTCACTTTGTGACCGAAGCAAGACTGGAAAAACCATTTCTTGGTTTAGGCCAGGATTGTACAGATTGATCTCTCGAATCTAAAGTACTCCGGTGCAGTGCATTTGTTTGGGTCTAAATTCGTTTCTCAACAACACGCCCATATTTACCAAAACCGGCAAAAACAGTTTTTACCCATAAACAAGTTCATTTAGCTAAGATGTTTCTATATTCACACAATCAATATCTTCTTTATCATTATGAAGAGATCTTTTAGAATCTGAATCATTCACTGTGAATACATGGCTCAACTTTGAAAAGACGGGGGTCTAACACCCACACCCAATATTTCGTTTAGGCAATCTGTATGGACTAACTCCGATATAATTCTGAGAGCACCAACTAATAAGCGAGCTCAATCAAGAAATATATCCAAGGGTTATATCTCTGTTTAACAATGTAATCAACAAATCAAACAGATAGAAATTCGCGAGCCTGATTATTATGTGAAACAAATTGAACGGTACCAAAGACCAATGTTCAAGTGTCAATCAATTTATATCAATAACCAAAGTTTGGATTATCTAATTGATTGAACTACGCACAACCTGTGATATTTCAATTATATAGAAAATATAATGCGGAAAAGAAATGACACAGACACCATAAATTTTGTTAACGAGGAAACCGCAAATGCAGAAAACCCCCGGGACCTAGTCCAGATTTAAACACCACACTGTATTAAGCCGCTACAGACACTAGCCTTCTCCAAGTTAACTTCAGACTGGAATGTAGTTGAGCCCTAACCAATCTCACACTGATCAAGGTACAGTCTCGTTCCTTACGCCTCTGAATCCCAGCAGGAGTCTGCGCACTTGATTCCCTTAGTTGATCTCACCCACAACTAAGAGTTGCTACGACCCAAAGTCGAAGACTTGATAAACCAATCTGTCTCACACATAAAAGTCTATTGAATAGATAAATATGTCTCCCACGGAAATACTTATAAGTTTTGTTCCGTCTTTTGATAAATCAAGGTGAACAGGAACCAATTGATACGCCGGTCTTATATTCCCGAAGAACAGCCTAGTAACATCAATCACCTCACAATAACCTTAATCGTATGTTAGCGAAACAAGATATTTTGGAATCACAAATGATGAGACGAAGATGTTTGTGACTACTTTTTATCTTGCCTGTCGGAGATTAAATCTCGATCAAATCTTAGAGAAGATAGTACTCATTACGATAGAAAATAGCAAGATCAGAACACGCAACTATAGAGAAAATAGTTGGGTCTGTCTTCACAATCTCAATAAAGTCTTCAAGTCGTTAACTTACAGGGTTTTGGAAAAACCTAAGGTTAAAGGAGAATTGACTCTAGTCGCAACTAGTATCACACATGAGGTGTGGGGATTAGGTTTCCCAGTTGCTAGAGTTCTCCCTTATATAGTCTTTAAATCAGGGTTTGCAATCAATTCTACCTTGGTAACAAAGCATTCAATATTCACCGTTAGATAAAAACCTGATTAGACTCAAGCTAATATCTTTCAACTATTAGATCGAACTTAGCTTGTCACACACAAATGAAAGTGACTTCATTTAGGTATGAGTAACCATACCTAAACGTGTGCACCTTGTTGGCTCAACAATAGTTTACCGAAGTTATCCATATGAACACTTTCATATCAACCTTATTCATCTTAACCATAACTAATTCAAATGACTCAACTGAAACTAGTTCTAGAGTGTTCAATTGTTTATATTATCATAGAAGTATACAAAACACAATTGAAGCAAAATCGATTTTGATTCACTCGAATCAATTCATGAACATTATAGCCACGGTTTACATAAGATTGCATTCCTTAATATATAAATGTATTAGTTCATGAACAAACCGATTTTAGAACATAACCTACTCAATTATGCAAACGGGTACGCATACTTAACTGGCCGGACTAAGTTTGGGTTCACTAGTATGTGAACGGGTACGCATACCTCCAAACTCAGTTGAATTTCCGGACATGAACTTTACGCCAGTATGCATACGGGTATGCAAACTAAGTTCCCGTACTTTCATTAACCAACCAGTACGCATACGGGTATGCATATTATGGTTCCCGGACTTGGAATAACATGCAACAATTTTGCATACAAGTACACATACTGTGCTATATCCAATCATGGTTAATTATTCTAAACTCCCATTTCAACTATTGAAACATTCTTAGAAGACGGCAATAGCTGTCTCACACAACTATTAGCTTCAAAGCAATTTTCACGTGATCGAATAATCAATACGAAACATTATGAGTCTACATCAAATGACTGTCTCACACAAATCATGTAAGATGTTACCAGGCGATTTTCACATGATCATATTTTGAATTTCGTCAAGAATATAAGATGAACTTGGTTAAAGCGAAAGCTTACCAACACATATTTCGAGAAATATGTAAGCGAGTTAAACTCATCTCGAAATATCAAATGTGTATAATATAAAGTCTATATGGCTATGCGACTTTTGTCTCAATAAAAGATAGAGTAGGTAGACTTTTGAGTGATATATCTCCACATACGTTTTGTTTATGAAGTTCCACAAGCTCCCCTTAGTAGTTCTTCGTATTCAATCGATGAACGTCGTGAATTCTAATGCTCAACTACACTTACTATCCTAATCTGAGACTTAGCTATAAGTAGACTATAAAACAAGACTCATAGTTTTGACAACTAAACTTGACAAACAAGCTCGAGATAGCAACTTTTTCGAGTTCGACCGAGCAGTGCTCTAACAAACTTAACCTCTTCTTGAGAACATGCAAACGTATTTTCAGAAGAGAAAGTATAACTTGTGGAACAAGCCCCTTTTAAACATTTGCTAAAATTAAACTCGTAGAGAGATTTTCCCAAATCTTGTGATACGTTAACTGAGTCTGTTTTTGGATTTACCTTACCTCTCTGCAGACTTATTTCTTATAGGTTGGGTCGCACCAAACATAGATTGTTAGATCTTTTCGTATTTCCCTGCTCCGATACCAATTGAAAAGATGAGGGTACCCAAATACACCACAATCTTTTTGTTTCAACCTATAAGTACTCTACTGAATGTGATCGTCTATGGACTGAGTCGATACAATACGACAATTCGGTTCACACTTCGTGTGATCGTCTATGGATACGAGATTGAGACAATATGACAACAAAATAACTTGTGTGATTGACTATGGATACAAGATCGAGACAATACAACAACGAAGTATGTTACTTGATCATAGGTTCGGTAATAACCAAACTCTATAGGATCACTATCAAGTAATGTGGAGTTAACATATATGTGTTTTTTACTTTATTATAATAAACAATTATAATGCGGAAATCAAAGTAAAAGACACGACGAGATTTTGTTAACGAGGAAACCCCACATATAGAAAAACCACGGGACCTAGTCCAGTTTTGAATACTCTCAGAATTAAGACGCTATACAAAATCTACACCAACTTCGTATAGTTGAGACCAAGCATACTACCCCTAGATACTTAGTTCCCTCAGTATCCCTGCGCCTTCGAATTCTAGAGTCATGCACGTGAATAACAAGTCCTTTGGATCGTATTCCAAATATCAAAGGAAGAATCTTTTTGGTTACTACTCTAATCAATATTTGCTACAAGATATAGATGAGTCATTGACAAAGTCTCTTCCGTTTAATCTAATAAACTCCTTTGTCTGGTTAGATCAATCTAACTTCAACTATCAAAATAGTCAAATATAGATTCACACTCAATCAAAATAGATCTCAAAGAGATATATTGAGAATGCCGATCTCACACAACTAATCAATCGAATAAATCCAATTCTAGTTGGATCCCAGCCGTTCAAGGTTTGCGCACACAAATTCACAAGATACAAAAACCAATAAGAAATATTTTCTTCTTCAAATCTTCTTTAATCTTCAATAACCTGCACAACACCACTTGAATCTTTTGTGATCAATCACGCACAGAACTGAGTCTGTTAACAATGGATTATCACAAGATGTCTTTAGATCTAACAACAGTTCTAAAGATCCCATCGATACTTCGATCTAGTTTGAGTGAATCCTATATCAGAAGAGAAGATTCTCAAGAATAAAAAAACTAGGTGCAATCAAAGTTTCAATAACCGTTAGTCAATCAAATTAATCGATAACTAATAGCACTGCCATTATCTAGTTTCCTCCCAGCGGCACTTATAGAGCTTCTTGATCCCACATAAGTCTTTAAACGAGCGGCCGTAAGAGATTTCACCTAATTAGGATACTTTCCTCTCCGAATAGACGGCTCCACCAGAAACAACAAGAAATGGAGTTTATCTGCCTCTTAGGATAGTTTGCTAGAAATGCAAACCTAGGTATTTATAGACCAAGGATGTTTGGACACCAAGGAATTTCCAAAACCAAAAATATTTTCAAGATATGCAATGAATGGCAAAATTTGGTTTTCATAGTTCCAATAAATGCTTGTCCAATATTTCCGAAATCTCTCAATAGAAAAACCTCCAACTAGTAAATGCACATTACTACTTTTTATTTTCTAGAGTTACACATTAATTGCTGGTAATTGATGTGTATAAAAATCAAAAACCTTAATTAAAAGATTCTTAATTTATTTCGATACAGGATCACCTTGAGTACTAAGGAATATATTTGAACAATAAATGATAAGAGTTACTGATTGTGTTCAAAGCATGTTGACATCTTTTCACAACAAATCCTTATTTCATATTTACATGGATTTGAATTCTTGGAATCGATTATACCACACTTCCAAACACGTTTAGAATTGGTTTACCTGTATTCCACGACTACTGTGTGATTGATCAAATACCAAATCACATACATGGGTTCAACCGGTTCTACCAATCACTAGGATCATTTATACCTCAATATGGAAATACTTGTGATCGGTCACATCAGTCACTAGGATTGGTTACACCAGTTACAAGGATGGGTTCCATCTACACATGGTATTACTTGTGATTCGTCACACCAGTTACCAGGACCGGTTACACCAGTTACCAGGACCGGTTACCAATTACAAGGATCGATTACACAACAGTCGTGATCGGTCACACCAATTACTAGGATCCGTTACACCAATTACAAGGATCGATCATACCATCACGTGGTGATTACTTAGGATCGGTTACACCAATTAATAAAAACCAGTCATACCAAATCATAAGTCAGGCATTATGATACATAACATAAGTTAAGATCGGTTATACCATCTCACACATATTGGTCATCCAAAGATTTGCAACGAATAACCGGACCAATAAGCCTAATGACTTCCCTTTCGATCAATGTAGTACGCCTCGGCCGAGTCGTCCGAGTTACTCGCGAATAACTCAGGTATCGGCCTTTGGACGATACGATCTTCAAAGACTCGTCCGAGCAGGGTTTTTAGTGATTACTCGCTGAGTCGGTCACGAATCTGGCCAAGTCGAGTCAGGACGAGTCAACGAGTTACTCGGTAAATAGGGTCAAAGTGGGAATATAAAATCTTTGGAACATTTTTTTTAATTGTTATACTTGAAGAAATCCTAAAGACTTAAACTAAAAGTTGCACTGCAGATGAACAGAAGGTTTCTTCTTTATATTTGCAGAAGAATGTATATTATATATACATTAAATATAAATTCTTTATAAGGAAGATAAATCTAATCTAGGAAAGAAATATAATAACATAGATAATTACATCAATTAAGTTTCTACAGAGAATAATTGACAAGAAGTTAGGAAGGAAACTTCATGAAAGACTTCATGAAGAAGGCATATTTATTAGGATTTGCTAATGATATATACAGAAAATAATTAGTTGGCTAAACATCAGGAATGAAAATTAAGGAACGAAACTAAATAAGGAAGGATTATCAATTATGTTAAATAGTCTCAAGCAAAAAAAATATCACCGAGTTACTCGGCTCGGGATCGGATGGGATCGGTCCCTAGCCGAGCCGGGGCCGATCCCCGAGTCGTACTGCATTACTTTCGATTCACGAAACAAGTTCATGAATATACTTCCTTTAAACAAATATAAAACATTGTTTCCTAGGATGAAATATTCACCATAACCCATTCACATAATCATCTTTTTGTTTTTGTTACTATTATAAGTGTTGTATCATCATCAACTTGTTCTTGACTCTTATCTGGAAAAAAAAAGAAAAAAAAGGAAAACAGAAAGAAGAAAAAAAAATACAAAAAAATATGACAAGAGTTTGTTTTTCTTTATCTGTTATTCAATAAAGTCAGTATTTCTTTATTTATTGTTTCAAAGTAGTCAAAGTAAATAGTCAGTCAATGCATTTTTATATGTATGTTGTAATTAGTCTTTTGATTGTTGTAATTAGTCTTGTAATAAGCAAGGGAGGGTGCAACCGTCGATGTACAATGCGGGTAAGCTGAAATATCACCAACCCTTTAGGTAAACATTCACATCTCCCATATAGCTAGCTTGTCTTTAAATCGGTTCAACTATACCTTACTTATTGGCAGTCATGACTTCAGTTGCTAAATCAGTTTCAATGCATGCTCACGATAGAGTTACACCTTACACTCTTATCACATGTTAACGATTCGAACTCTTGAATTTCAATATTTTTGGTGTTGGAATCAGTGTGTGTCACTTGTGCCTTTGAAAGCTAGCTTGGCATATCCATTTTGTTGTGAACTAATCTCAGAATTGCAGGTGACATATTTCATACAAGATGAGCTCTCTTTTGACCTAGAATTTTGTGTGTATGTTATAAGCAAACCCTCATGAGACTTCAACTCGTCCACTAGGGACACTTAGTAGTTTAAAAGGCTTATTTCATTCGCTAAATGTGAAAAGACGAGGGTACCCAAATATACCTCAATCTAAAACTTTTCCACCTATAAATCCTTTCTCTGAAAGTGATTGTTTATGGACTGAGTCGAGACAATGAAACGAATCGGTTCACACTTCGTGTGATCGTCTATGTATACGAGATCGAGACAATACGACAACAAGATAACTTGCGTGATTGACTATGGATACAAGATCGAGACAATACAACAACGAAGTATGATTACTTGATAATAGGTTCGGACTTAACCAAACACTATAGGATTGCTATCAAGTAATTAGGAATTAACGTTTGAGTATTTTACTTCTAATTATAATAAATCAATTATAATTGCGGAAATAGAAAAATAAAAGACACAACAAGATTTTGTTAACGAGGAAACCGCAAATGCAGAAAAACCCCGAGACCTTGTCCAGAATTGAATACTCTCAGAATTAAGCCGCTATACAAAACCTAAACCAACTTCGTATAGTTGATACCAAGCAACTAAACCTATTAGTTCACCTAGTTTCCTCAGTATCCCTGGGCCTCCAACTTGCAATAAGTCACGCACTTGGAACAATTCCTTTGGTTCGTATTCCAAACAGTAAAGGAACAGCAAATCTGTTCGGTAACAACCCTTTTCAATCAACGTGATATGAGTTTGACAAAAGGCTCTTCCGTTTAACCAATAAACCCCTTTGTCGGTTCTAGATCAATCTATTTAACAACTACCAAAGTAATTGTTTAGACTATGCAATCAATACCATGAATCACAAAGAAATATATTGATGCCGATCTACGCAACTAATCAATCCAATCTATCAAAATATAAATCGATTATAGTTGGATCCCCAACCGATCAAGTTTTTTGCACACCAAAGACTATGAACTCAAATAAGAAATCTTCTTTTTCTTCAAATCTTCTTAGATCTTCAATAAACACCTGCACACAAACAACTTGAATCTCTTGTGATCAATCGCACACAGAACGGAGTCTGTTAACGGTGGATTATCACAAGACGTCTTTATATCTACAAACAGTCTAAAGATCCACGTCGAAACTTTGATCTAATTTGAGTGAATCTTATATCAGAAGAGAAGATTCTCAAGCATAAACAAACTAGGTGCAGTCAAATTTCAACAACCGCTAGTCAATCAAATCAATCGAAAACTAATAATAAACTACAATTATCTAGTTTCCCACCAACGGTACTCGTAGAGCTTCTCAATCCCAAAGAAGTCGTTAAAACAAGCGGTCGTAAAAGATTTCGCCTAATTAAGGTACTTTCCTCTTCGAATAGACGGCTCCACCAGTAACAACACAATTAGGTAGTTTTGCTGACTCTAAGGATTAGTTTGCTTGAAATGCAAACTTAAATATTTATAGACCAAGGAAGTTTGAACACCAAGGAATTTCCAAAACCGAATATTCTCAAGGATATGCACTAAAGCCAAAATCGGTTTTCATAATTCTTGGAAATGCTCTGTCCAAATATTGACTGAAATCTCAGTAGAAAATCTCAAATTAGTAAATGCACATTACCAATTTTTATTTTCTAAAGATATGCATTTAATTGCTGGAAATTAAAAGCATATAAAATTAAAAACCTTAATTAAAAGATTCTCAATTTATTTCGATCCGGGATTCTCCTTTAGTTATTAAGGAATATCTTTGAACAATAATAGGTAAGAATTACTGCACGTATTCAAAGTATGTCGACATCTTTACTTTGTAAATCCTTTTTCATATTTATAATCTTGGAACCGATTTGCCACACTTCCAAACGAGTTCAGAATTGGTTCATCTGATTTCCAAGAATTATGTGATTGATCAAAAACATTCAATCACCATTCATGGGTTAACGGTTTTACCAAACACAAAGTTCGGTTCTACCTTCAAGTGGCTACTAGGATCGGTTACACTAGTTTCCATAAAATGGCTAACTAAGTACCAGAATCGGTTAGCACTATCTCATGGTATTACTTGTGATCAGTTTCACAAGTTATAGGATCAGTTACACCAATTACTAAAACTTGTTAACCTACTACAAGGATCGATTACACATCTTGTGATTAGTCCCACCAAATTATAGGATCGGTTACCCAATGACTAGGAATGGTCATACAAATTACAAATATCCATCATACCATCTCAGGTGATTACTTAAGATTGATTTCACTAATAAAAGTCATATCGATACATAAGTCAGGCATTGTGAATAGTTTTAGCAAGATACATAAGTAAGTTATGAGCGGTTATACTAAACACACATATTGGTAGTCCAAAGATTTGCAATGGATAACAATACCAATAAGCCTAGCGATTTCCCTTTCGATTAACAAAACAAGTTCATGAATTATACTTCCTTTAAACGAATGTAAAACATTGTTTCCTAGGATGAAATCTTCACCCATACCCATACATAATCACAATAAAATTCATACGATTATGTCGATGTTTTATATACAAAGTTCAAAAGATAGGCGTTATACTTCGTATTATAATTCCTTAATACTACGTCTAACTAGATTATAATCATTCACAGCTTCGCAGTTATGTTTTCAATATATCACGACTTGAGAGATACGTTCGGAATGAAACAGTTCAAGTCAAAATATTACTAACCTCAAGAGGAAGGATGATGTTGTCGATGTAGCTCTTTACTTTTTCGCATTCTTCAAGTATTCGATTAATACTTGTAAATCTCATATCCTAATAACTTTCTAGCTAACCTATACGAAGTTGACTCTAGTAAATAATCAAGCGACTCTTTAAATGAGTTTTGGTTCACTAAAATATGACAATCAAACTTGACATACCAATGCTTGGTGGGTTCAACCGAGCAATGCTCTAACAATCCCCCCCTTTGTCAATTTTAGTGACAAAACTCTTACATCATATGGATAAACAAATTACAAGAATTCATTATACATACGCTTGATTCCAAGTTTCAACAACACAATAACCTGTTGTTGATGGTGGTTTTAAGCTTAGGGTTAAAATCGTAAAACCGCACATCTGACATGACGTCACTATGACCATTAGCACATTTATTGAATCGATCAGCATGCCTACGTAAGAATTACTGAGTACCTTTTTTTTACATGGGTCATGTTCCACGGCAGAACCCTTAATATTGGCTAACATCATCCATGTCAAACCCTAATTCTCATGCTACCGCACCAAGGCATGCCAACCATGCCATCCACACCATTGTGCCAATGGAAAACCATGCCAGCCACATCTCCGCGCCAAGGCATGCAACCCATGCCAGTCGCACCACTGTGCCAATGGAAAACCATGCCAGCCACATCTTCGCGCCAAGGCATGCCAACCATGCCAGCCACATCTTCACGCCAAGGCATTCCAACCATGCCAGCCGCACCACTGTGCCAATGGCAAACCATGCCAGCCACATCTTCGCGCCAAGGCATGCAAACCATGCCAGCCGCACCATTGTGCCAATGGCAAACCATGCCATCCACGTTTACCGCGCCAATGCATGCCAGCCATGATGGCCTCACCATGCGCCAATGGCATGCCAAACCCTTGGCCCCAGCCATGCTGGCCGCACCATGCGCCAATGGCATGCCAAACCCTTGGCCCTACCATGCCAAGCCGTCCAAACCCTTGGCCCCACTATGCCAAGCCATCCGCACCATTCTGCCTTGGCCCCAATATGTCAAGCCATCCGCACCATTCTTCCTTGGCCCCACTATGCCAAGCCGTTCGCACCATTCTGCCTTGGCCCCACCATGCCAAGCCATCCAAACCCTTGGACCCACTATGCCAAGCTGTCCGCGCCATTTGCCTTGGCCCTACCATGCCGACCTTCCCTATGCGGCTACCAAAACGAAGGCGTGAGACGATCAACGGCCACCCTTCAACCCTAGATGCAAATCCTAGCCGTCCAAGGTCGCCAGACAACGGATGGTAACCTTTGTCCCAAAACCCTTGTTTTGGCCACGCCAAATCGCGCCAAGGCATGCCATGCCACATGTGCCAATGTCATGCCAACCACCTTCCCGCGCCATACCATGCCGGCCTTCCCTATGCGGCTACCAAAACAAAGGCGTGCGGCGATCAACGGCCAACCTTCAATCCTAGATGCAAATCCTAGCCGTCCAAAGTCACCAGACAACGCATGGTAAACTTTGGCTCAAAACCCTAGTTTTGGCCACGCCAAACCGCACCAAGGCATGCCATGCCACATGTGCCAATGACATGCCAACCACCTTCCCGCGCCATACCATGCCGGCCTTCCCTATGCGGCTACCAAAACGAAGGCGTGCGACGATCAAGAGCCACCCTTCAACCCTAGATGCAAATCCTAGTCGTCCAAGGTTGCCAAACTACGCACGGTAACCTTTGACCCCAAACCCTAGTTTTGGCCACGCCAAACCGTGCCAAGGAATGCCATGCCACATGTGCCAATGGCATGCCAACCACCTTGCCGCGCCACGCCATACCAGCCTTCCCTATGCGGATGCCAAAACGAAGGCCTGCAACGATCAACGACCACCTTTTCAGCTAAGATGTAGATCTTAGCCATCCAAGGTTACCAGCTAACGCATGGCAACTTTTGGCCCTAGTTTGGTCGCGCCTAAACAAATCCAAAACCCTAACTTTTGGCCGCGCCTAAACCAGGCCATATTAAAGCCATACCGAGCATGCTTCCATGCCACTGGATACCAAACGAAGGGTTGCAATAATCAACGACTACCTTTCCTCTTAAGATGCAAAATCTCGACCGTCGAAGGTCACCGAGCCGGCAAGTCTCCCAACCTCGACTTGCTAGACGACAACAACGTGCTACATGTTTTCCATGAAAGCACTCGAGACATCAACGCATGTCACAAACTGGGGGATGCTCATTGGGTATTGGTTTGGCGATTTACAGCGTGCGGCGTACATTATGCCTGTTATAAGAAAGTGTCATAAGGATGAGGCGGTTAGTAAATACATGGAGTAGTGGTGAAACGTTTTCTTTTATGGAACATACATTCCAAGCGTTACCGGTTACCACCTCCTCCCATTTACTCACCCGTTTTCCATTTCTTAATGAGACCAGAGTACGTTTCACTTCGACTTGTATAAATAGGCATTACCTATTTCCACCGAACAACAAGTTCAAGTCAGGAGCATACAACATTCAAAAAACATTTGCTAGCTTTCCATTTGTTAGCTTCCTACTTTCTGATACAAGTCGTAGAAAAAAACTACTCTTCCAGAATCAACTATTCTGGTCTCAACACTTTCTTCGCTTCCCTCCCCAAAACCAACCCTTCTCCTTCACTTTGTGGCCGAAGCAAGTCTGGAACGACCATTTCTTGGTTTAGGACGGATTTGTACAGATTGATCTCTCGAATCTAAAGTACTCCCTTGTAGTACATTGTTTAGGGTTTAAACTCGTTTCTCACCCACACACCCGAAATTACCAAAATCAGCAGAAACCGCTTTCACCCTCAAACAATTGGCGACCGCAGTGGGAGATTGATCTTTCGGTTACAATGTCAATTTTCAATCATCAATATCATACTTCGACCCAGACGTCAAGATGGTAGCGGCAAACGATCCGCTCAGGGATCGACGACTCAGCTACCAGACGGCCCGATACGATCCGCTCAGGGATCGACGACTCAGTTACCAGATGACCCGATTACCAGTCATGACACTGCAAGGGGCGACTGGGGACTTCCCAGAGGTTAAAAGCAAACGATCCTCCCAGGGATCGACGACTCGATTATCAAGTGACTCAGGGACGACTGGGGACTTTCCACAATCGCGGTGCTTCCCAAAAAACTCGGACTTGCACCTGACTCATTTTTCGTTAGCAGATCCAAAAAACCAAGTAAGTCTTGCCTAGACAAAATACATGGTTTACTATTTCAATTTTTCACGGGAATGATAAAACCGATAGCCATGTTATGCTTCATCCCATGTCATCTACCGACACACAACGTTCACGGTTCCATATCTTCCCTGAGATGTTTGTGTCAGTTACAATCATAACCAAAAACGGCATCATCCTAAAACAGTTCATCCCGAATAATAATCCAAAACCCTCATAGGTAACACTTGTCTACCAATCCAAAAACCAGAAAAAGCCGAACCATAAACTAGGCGTTTCTTTGCCTTTCAAATAAAAAAAAAAACTAAGGAAAGGAGGTTCAGAAAAAATAAAACACTAAGGAAAATCACTCAAAAACGACCTGCTGTTCTTGGAAAAAGCCTCCTTCATACTTTCGATAGCCGCCCGTTTCAGCTTCAGCTCCCTGGACAACCTCTTGATCTCCGCCTCCTGTTGTGCGACCTCATCCACTGAAGGACCTTCAACCGCCGTATCCTGCAACTTTTCGATCTCAAACAAACCTTCAACAAACTAGGGAATGTTGAACCCATGGTCTACGCACACATCACGATGGAACTTCCAGGTTGCGACCACGTCCTCAGAAACGGTATGGCCAGTCACCTTGCACATGTCGTCGATCGAAGATAAAGCTTCCTCCACACGCTTGACCAGCACAAACCGACTAGTGACACTTTTGGTGTGGCGATGTGTCCATACCTTTCCCATATCTTGGTATATAGCGTCTCGTATTTGGCTGGCACGCTGAAGCCACCGACCAGCACATGATCTGGATAAGGAACCAGGAATGGAGGAGCAAAGGTAGCACCCGGAACTGAATCAGCAACCAACAAGGGATTCCTAACTACACTTGCGCCAACATACACTGGAGTACTCTCCATTGTCTAAGTCGCAACAACACTTTCATCTCGATCAACCTCTGTTTCAAGGTCACCAGGTGCAGCTGCCACGACTGAAGACAAAGTCGTATCTCCACAAGTCACTGTCTCGGGACCATCTTCAGAAACGGCTTCCCCCTATGATATCACGGATTAGATATTTTCCTAAAAGAAGAGAGAGAGGGAAGAAGGAAAAACGTGTAGAAAACTCACTGATTCGCTTTCAGACTGACTAAAAGAAGATTCAGCACTGCTGTCGGAAGAACTATTCTCGCCGCCACTAGACTTCGACCTTTATTCCTTCTCGGATTCCCCTTCACCATCGATAGGTTCAGCATCACCTCCCTTCGTCTCAAGAAACGTTGTTTTCTGACTACTTGCAAGTTTGGCGAAGGCGTTCACACTGCTGAGACCCTGAACAAAGCGCCAAGACGGATGTTCAGGAATGAAATAAAGATTTACACAATTCAGTTAAGACAGCGAGAAGGTGATGCCTACCCGGATGTTGGGAGAATTGAAATTCACGAGGGCCGCCGGATCTGCCGAAATCGATCGAAAGCCACCTGCACGATTCTTTGATCGCCGCTCCCTCACTTGGGGGTTGGTCGTACCCGGACTGACCGACTTGCGTTTAGTTAAAGAAGGATCCCTCAGGAACGGATGCTTCGCCAAAATCGCAGGAGTAGGCTTACCATGGGTATTCTCCACTGCAGCTTTCATAAATTTCTGGATGACAAGGAACTCACTCTGCCAGAATGCGTTATACTTGGAGGTAGTCGAAGGATTTCTTTCCAAAAACAGGAAGGGGAGACTGTTACCCGGCATGAGAACACTAACATCAAGAACGGCTGGTAACGAGTCCTCTCGAGCTACCGGCTGACGAACAAGAGGTACCCCTTGGTCGAAACCCATATGCCGAGCTGCTCGATAAATATTGTAAGAGACTGCCTGACACGATCCTCGAAAGAAAGACGGTACATAACCAGACGTACAACTTCGCATGAATACAACCTCTCCAGCACTCATATTCTTTTCGTCAGAGAGGAAAGACATGTTCAGAGCAGGAGCAAAAGTGTTAACCTGAACTATGGATTCATGCACCGGAGCCCACAGACGAAAGTTGACCGCGTACGAATTGTCGAGGAAATTAACCAGGTTTGAACCGGCTTTTGGGCGCCTATTCAACCAACGAAGTATCCTCGAACCACCACAAGACTCGGGAAGTGAGGCCAATGGTTTAGGAGCGTATCTCTCGAAATTGTCTCATAACCATGCCAGGAGGAAAGCGGCATGAACATACGAGTCCACTTTCATGTAACCATTTGAAGCGCGCATGTCCGCAACCAGATGATCCAAGTGTGTGTACAGAGAACCGAAAAACAAGCCGCCAATAGGGAGAACGACGCCTTTCGCTAATTTTATGACAAATTTGATAAGTTCTGGCCTTATCTCCTTCTTACCAGAGCCATCATCGAAAATATCTCTGGATAACCAAAGAGCCAAGAATGCAGCGACATGAAGCATATTATTCTTTTGATCCGGTTCCAACTCATCAGGAAACCATTGAGATACCCATCAGCTGTATAAACACCTTGTCTCGTTTTCTTTTCGAACGAACCCTTTCGACTTTGCAACCAGAGCGGCACGCGATTCTTCTTCATCTTCTGACAACTTGATATTGAGGTTTCCTGTCACGGGAAGATTCAGCAGAACGGCCGCACTTTCTAAAGAGATAGTCATTTCACCCCACCTTCATATGGCCGTATGGGTATCTGGACACCATCTGGAGATGAAAGCAACCAAACCCGAGATATCTTTCCTAATTTGGAGTGCTGCAGAAGCCGCGACAGCATCAATGATTTGTGCCTTGGTCAAGCTAGCTCTTACGCAGTCTTGGATTATCATGAATTGCATCTGCTTGTCAAAAGAACGCAATGGACTCACGGGGGTTTTAAAGTCAACGGGAGAAGCAGAATACTCTTTCCTCTGAAGGAAAAACTGTATTACGTTCCCTGGCGGAACCGAACGAGCCCATCCTTCACTCTCTAGAACGGTCAGAAGAATCGGCACATGCTTGGGATGATTTCTCCTGGCAGAAAATATCGTGAAGAATTCATCATCCACGTTTTGCTTGGAGTTTCCAACATCCTTTGGTACGACAAGGCTTTCCTCAGGTGACATCCTAACAAAATTTCCTACGCTGCTTTCGCTATCGAAGTGACTACACTGAAAAACAAAATGAAGAGAAGTTACTACAAGGGGCACGAAAGATATTTTGTCGGCAATGAAGAATCCATTTCAGGCGCGAGCCAACTTTGTTTTTAAATCGCAAGTCATAACATGCACTACCGAAGAAATGGAGGTCAGCAAACCCTACGTCGCCACGAAAAAATCGCCTCTTACCAAAGCCGTACCTTGTAGCAGAAAGTACGCACCCGGCTACGAAGGTGCGCCCCCACCATGCAGACAATGCACACGGCCACACCTAGGAAAAGGAGTAAACCCTAAAAACTAGGTTTTCGCTGGACAAAAATTGGTGTCAGTCACCTGCCCGTGCATACCTACTTGGCATAATAATTGAGGTGGCTAACATTATCGCGGTGTTCACTCTAAGATATTTCTACAAATTTATGGAAGGTACGCTTACGTCTAGGGTTTACACCAACATAGAAGAACAATATTTCTACAAGTTCATGAAAGGTACACCCACGGCTAGGGTTTGCCACGATACAAAAAAAAAAAAAAAAAAAAAAGAGAGAAGAGATCGAAAGAGAAGCGCTGTAGCACATACCTGGAATATGCTTGCCCACTTTACCGCTCTGCTGCTAGCCCAAGGACGTGAGAACAAAGATACAAAATAAAAAAGGAGAGCAAACCCTTTCATAGGTGTGACACTTTTGGAATTTGATTAAGGAAGGGATTTCCCGTTTTAGCCACGAACGAAAAGAGGCAACCGGGACCGCAATGGAAAACCACATGATGCCAACGGATACGCCACACCAAGCCAGCGCCCACGCCAAGTCTATGCCTGCGGCTCCATTCCTAGCCAGTACAACGCATGCAACTCCATTCCAAGCCAATCCAACGCATGCGGCTCCATTCCTAGCCAGTACGACGTCTGCGGCTCCATTCCAAGCCAATCCAACACTAACGGCTTCATTCCAAGCCGATCTGGTGCCCAATAATCCACGTCATGCCTTGCCTCACGGTGCCCTAACAGTCCGTGCCATACCATGCCATGCCTAGTTAGCACCGTGCCAAGAGTCCGCACCACGCCAGCACCGAGCCAACGTCCACGCCGAGCCAACGTGCACGCCCAGCCAACGTCCATGCACAGCCGTCGACCAAACCCATTCCCACACTCGCGCCGTACCAAGTCCCAGCCTACGCAATGCATGCGTATCCCCTTCCAAGCTGCACCAACACCAATAACTCGCCAAGCCAGCATCTCAATATTCCCTAACTCATCCAAGATGAGGCACGACCAGACTAAGCCGACGATTTTCATCTCATCACTTCACGGTCTACATCGTAAATAGGATCTATGCAAGGCCTCCAAACACGAGGACCATGAACTCACCCTACCTCTCGAAAAAGGTTAGTCGGACATTCTTAACCGTCTTTCCACGCCTTATCATTTCGATTTTGTCCTTGCCCGTCACCATCTTATGCTTACCTCGCAACAAAGCTCATGTTCCGAGCTAAGCAGGGGACTTAATGTTGATGGTGGTTTTTAGCTTAGGGTTAAAATCGTAAAACCGCACATCTAACATGACGTCACTATGACCATTAGCACATTTATTGAATCGATCACCATGCCCACGTAATAATTACTAGGGTATCTTTTTTTTACATGAGTCATGTTCCACGACGGAACCCTTAATATTGACTAACATCATCCATGCCAAACCCTAATTCTCATGCTACAGCGCCAAGGCATGCCAACCATGCCAGACGCACCACTGTGGCAATGGAAAACCATGCCAGCCACATCTCCGCGCCAAGACATGCCAACCATGCCAGCCGCACTACTATGCCAATGGCAAACCATGCCAGCCGCATCTCCGTGCCAAGGCATGCCAACCATGCCAGCCGCACCACTGTGCCAATGGAAAACCATGCCAGCCACATCTTCACGCCAAGGTATGTCAACCATGCCATCCGCACCATTGTGCCAATGGCAAACCATGTCAACCACGTTTACCGCGCCAAGGCATGCCAGCCATGCTGGCCACACCATGCGCCAATGGCATGCCAAACCCTTGGCCCCACTATGCCAAGCCATACGCACCATTCGGCCTTGGCCCCACTATGCCAAGCCATCCGCACCATTCTGCCTTGACCCCACTATGCCAAGCCGTCCGCACCATTTTGCCTTGTCCCCACTATGCCAAGCCGTTCGCACCATTCTGCCTTGGCCCACCATGCCAAGCCGTACAAACCCTTGGCCCCACTATGCCAATCCGTCCCCGCCATTTTCCTTGGCCCTACCATGCCGGCCTTCCCTATGCAGCTACCAAAACGAAGGCATGCGACGATCAACGACCACCCTTCAATCCGAGATGCAAATCCTAGCCGTCCAAGGTCGCCAGACAACACATGGTAACCTTTGGCCCAAAACCCTAGTTTTATCCAAGGCAAACCGCTCCAAGGCATGCCATGCCACATGTGCCAATGGCATGCCAACCACCTTGCCGCGCCATACCATGCCGACCTTCCCTATGCGGCTACCAAAACGAAGGCGTGCGACGATCAACGACCACCCTTCAATCCTAGATGCAAATTCTAGCCGTCCAATGTCGCCAGACAACGCATGGTAACCTTGGCCTAATACCCTAGTTTTGGCCACGCCAAACCGCGCCAAGGCATGCCATGCCACATGTGCCAATGGCATGCCAACCACCTTGCCGCGCCATACCATGCCGGCCTTCCCTTTGCGGCTACCAAAACGAAGGCGTGCGACGATCAACGACCATCTTTCAACCCTAGATGCAAATCCTAGTCGTCCAAGGTTGCCAAACAATGCACGATAACCTTTGGCCCCAAACTCTAGTTTTGGCCACGCCAAACCGTGCCAAGGCATGCCATGCCACATGTGCCAGTGGCATGCCAACCACCTTGCCGCTCCACGCCATACCGGCCTTCCTATGCGGATGCCAAAACGAAGTCCTGCAACGATCAACGACCACCTTTTCAGCTAAGATGTAGATCTTAGACGTCCACGGTTACCAGCTAACGCATGGCAACTTTTGGCCCTAGTTTGGTCGCGCCTAAACAAAGACAAAACCCTAGCTTTTGGCCGCGCCTAAACCAGGCCATATTAAAGCCATACTGAGCATGCTTTTATGCCAATGGATACCAAGCGAAGGGTTGCAATAATCAACGACTACCTTTCCTCTTAAGATGCAAAATCTCGACCGTCGAAGGTAACCGAGCCGGCAAGTCTCCCAAGCTCGACTTGCCATACGACAACAACATTCTACATGTTTTCCATGAAAACACTCGAGACATCAACGCATGTCACAAACTGGGGGATTCTCATTGGGTTTTGGTTTGGCGGTTTACAGCGTGTGGCGTACACTACGCCCGTTATAAGAAAGTGTCATAAGGATGAGGCGGTTAGTAAATACAGGGAGTAATGGTGAAACATTTTCTTTTATGGAACATCCATTTTCCAAGCATTACCGGTTACCACCTCCTCCCATTTACTCACCCGTTTTCCATTTCTTAATGAGACCAGAGTACGTTTCACTTCGACTTGTATAAATAGGCATTACCTATTTCCACCAAACAACAAGTTCAGGTCAGGAGCATACAACACTTAGAAAACATTTGCTAGCTTTCCATCTGTTAGCTTCCCACTTTCTGATACAAGTCGTAGAAATCAACTACTCTTCCAGAATAAACTATTATGGTCTCAACACTTTCTTCGCTTCCCTCCCCAAAACCAACCCTTCTTCTTCACTTTGTGATCGAAGCAAGTATAGAACGACCATTTCTTGGTTTAGGACGGATTTGTACAGATTGATATCTCGAATCTAAAGTACTCCCTTGTAGTACATTGTTTAGGGTTTGAACTCGTTTCTCATTCACCCACCCGAAATTACCAAAATCAGCAGAAACCGTTTTCACCCTCAAACACCTGCATATATTCAATCCATAAATGTCGTTGTTGACATTAAAATAACAAAGCTAATACTCCCCCTAAAGGTGAGATAGGTAGATTTTCAATCCACACATCTTTGTTATTTCCTCTTGTAGTCCATATAACTACAAATCATCATATGATATGTTTCCCCCCCCCCCCCTTAGTCAATGCTTTACTCTTTCGTTAGATATAACGTTTTAGCACCATTGTCCTTTCCTTATTGAATCACATCACTTGTTTACTCCATATATTTCTCCCCCTTTTTGTCACAAAATGATAAAGGTACGAGCAAATAAAGGACAAACCGAAAGGATCTTACAAATCTAGAAGACTTGCATAACCTATAAGAGTTAAGCACGAAGGTTTCACATACCATTTTAGATAACCAATATCAAAAATGAAACTACAAAGTAATTTTATTTTGATATGTTATAAAGGAAACAATTGCCCGAAGCAATTTTCCCTAATAGTTTAGCAAACTAAAAATACAATCGCTTATTTGATAAGACCAAAATAAAGATCAGAATTAACTCTATTTTTCTCATCAGGTTCTAATTATGCGAATAATATAACTTAGACCTTTCACTTTAAACAATACAAGTACTAGGTTAGTTAACTAGTATTTCTTGTTAAGGCATTCGGTTAGACTTGAATAACCGAATCCTCCACTTTGATAAGTCTAACTAAGATCAGAATTAACTTAGTTTCTCTTTTCCGGAATCGAATTGGACTAAACAAATGATCCCGAAATTTTTTGTTAAGCCATAAACAATTTATACAAACCAAATAAATCAACTTGAATAATTATTTATCTTAACCGGAAGCAATTGAAACAAACATAGACATTAAAACACCGCAATTGCACCGAAATTTCGTTAAGCCTAAACAATTTATACCAAACAATAAAGAAAGATAACAATAGTTTTTCTCAACCGGAAACAATTGAATCACACACACATCCATACACAAATAATGGAGTAAACATCAATTGTACCGAAATTTTGTTAAGTAAAAGCAAAATATGTGAAATAAAATCAGCCTTTTCTTAAACAGTAAAATGATTAAGTAACAAATTCGTTACCTCAAATTCAACATCATCTTCTCCCCAGAAAGATATATCATTAGACGCAAGTTCACATAGAACTCTCCGCCGTTGTGTTGTCATCCTCTCGCAAGACAAAAGTGTTAGAGCACTGCTCGGTCGAACTCGCAAGTGTTGCTATCTCAAGCATGTTTGTCAAGTTTAGTTTCCAAAACTATAAGTCTTGATTTCTAGTCTACTTATAGCTAAGTCTCGGACTAGGATAGAAAGTGTAGTTGAGCTCTAGACTCCACAACGTTCATCATACAAAGACGAAGAACTACTCAAGGAACTGGTGAAACTTCATCGACTAAAAGGTATGTGGAGACTTAAACTTATCTATCACTCAAACGTCTATCTACTCTATCTCCTATCTTGAGATAAAAGTCGTATTTCTATATAGACTTCGATTATACACATTTGCTATTTCGAGCCGAGTTTATCTCGCTTATCTATTTCTCGAAATGTGAGTTGGTAAGCTTTCGCTTTGTCCAAGTTCATCTTTACAAGTGACGAAAGTCATGTTGATTATTTCAATATCTTGAAAATTGCTTTGATGAAGAATGGTGTGTGAATAACCTCTATTTAACATCCTCTAAGAATGTTTCAATGATTGAAATGAGAGTTTAGAATATGTAACCATCTTTGGATATAAGCATATAGTGTGTTCGCACAATAGTGTATAAGTCCAAAACCGGGAACCAAATGTATGCATACTTGTGTGTGTACTAAATGGTTGATGGAGACTGGGTAAGTATGCGTACCCGTACGCATACTGGCGGAAGTTCACGACCGTGAATTTATGTTGAGTTTGGAAATCAAAACCAACTCAATCCGGTTACCTAAGTATGCATACCCGTACGCATACTGGCGGAAAGTTCATGTCAGTGAATTTCTGCTGAGTTTGAAAACCAAAACAAGTACTCATACCCGTACGTATACTTAAGTGTGTTACTTTCTAAAATTGGTTTATTCATGAACTAAAATATTTATATAATAAGGAATGCAATTTGCAAATCGTGGCTATAATGTTCATGAATCGATTCGAGTGAATCAAAACCGATTTTGCTTCGATTGTGTCTTGTATACTTCTATGATATCTAAGCAATTGAAAAACTCTCTAACTAGTTCTTTTGAGTCATTTGAAATAGTTATGGTGAAGATGAATATGGTTGGTATGAAAGTGCTCATATGGCTAACCATGTACACGTTTAGGTACGGTTACACAAACCTAAATGAACGTGCATTTCATTTGTGTATAATAAGCTAAGTTCGATCTAACGGTTGAAAGATATTAGCTTGAATCTAATCAGGTTTTCATCGAACGGTGAATATTGAATGCTTTGTTACAAAGGTAGCATTGATTGCAAACCCTGATTTGAAGACTATATAAAGGAGCACTCTAGCAACTGGGAAACCTAATCCCCATACCTCATGTGTGATACTAGTTGTATAAGCTAGAGTCGATTCTCCTTTAACCTTAGGTTTCTATCGAGACCCTGTAGGTTAACGACTTGAAGACTTCATTGGGATTGTGAAGCCAGACCCAACTATTTTCTTTGTAGTTGCGTGATCTGATCTTGTTGTTTCTATCGTATTGAGTACAACTGTAAAATTGGATCGAGATTAATTTCTCCGATAGAAAAGTTAGAAAAGTAGTCACAAACATCTTCGTCTCATCGTTTGTGATTCCACAATATCTTGTTTCTCTAGTCGATTAAGATTATTGTGAGGTGATTGATAATTCTAGGTTGTTCTTCGGGAATATAAGTCTGGGTTATCGATTGGTTCATGTTCACCTTGATTTACAAAAGACGGAACAAAACTCATAGGTATTTCTGTGGGAGGTAGATTTATCTATTCATGTAGACTTTTCTGTGTGATACAGATTTGTTTATTAAAGTCTTCGAATTTGGTTCGTAGCAACTTTTAGTTGTGGGTGAGATCAGCTAAGGAAATTAAGTACATAATATCCTGCTGGGATCAGAGACTTAAGGAGCGCAACTGTACCTTGGATTAGTGAGAGATTGATTGGGGTTCAACTACAGTCCAGACCGAAGTTAGTTTGTAGTAGGCTAGTGTCTGTAGCGTCTTAATACAATGTGTGTTCAATCTGGACTAGGTCCCAGGGTTTTCTGCATTTGCGGTTTCCTCGATAACAAAACTTCTGGTGTCTGTGTTATTTCTTTTCCGCATTATATGTTGTTATATAATTGAAATATCACAGGTTGTGCGTTGAATCGATCAATTGGTAAATCCAACCTTTGGTTGTTGATTGAAATTGATTTATACTTGAACATTGGTCTTTGGTACCGTTCAAGTTAATTTCTCTTGTATTCAATTAGACTCGCAGATTTATATTTGCTTGAGTAAGTATTGAATCGGGAAATTGAGATATAACTCCTTGATATACTTTTTTATTAAGATTGAGTCTGATTGTCTAGGTGGTTCTATTAAAAGTATATTGGAGTTAGTCCACACAGATTGCTAAGCGAATTAGTGGATGAGGTTGTTAGACCCCCACTTTCTCAAAAAGAACAACAACAAGAAGGCAAACTTTACCAGAGAAAGGTTGAAAATCGGTTTTAACTAAAGTGATGCAAAAGTTGAAAACCCGAAACACATATGCTTTTATGCTAAACCAAAAGCGATTCAACATATTGTGACTTTTTCACACATGAGTTTCAATCGGAACCCCTTATGATCCTTTGATAAAGCTTACCAAAATGGGCGAGAACTCAATCCCGCTAAATCAAAAAGTCACCCAAACCATAAGGGTTCACACACAATATGAGATCGAATATTAAGGATATGAAAACCGAAATCAAACATCCCATAAACACATAGCAATAATATAAAGCATTCAAGCGCAAGCTATGTAATCGAAAACTATCCACGAAAAATTATAAAATAATAATTTTATTCATAAATAATAGATAGTTTTATTCAAAATAGACCTTATACAATTATTGAAAGAAATCAAAAACTGATGTCTACTTTTCTTGGATTAAGTCTTACATTATGTAACTTAATCTCTAGTGGTGATTTTATTGTTTACTGAGGTTTCATCAGTACTCAAACTTTTGAAGCATGTTTCAAGAGACTTATCTGCAACCACTTCCTGTTTTTCAAGTTCTTCAATTAGAACCTTGAGTTCAGCAAGAACACTTCTTGTTTCATCAATTCTTTCTTTGAGCCAATCTTGATGTTGAACTGTCATTATGAGATTGGTCCTCAGTTCTTCAAAACCTTGGATATAGTGAATCATACTATTAGAACGAATCCACTTGGTTTCGGTTGGATCTTGAAAGTTGTAAGCCAACAGACATGACTCATCTTGAGATCCATTCGAACTATCTGAATCATAATAAGAAGATTCGAGACGAAGTTTCTTGTTAGGAAACAATATAGTCCAGGCTTTTTCAGTTTTGCGAGAGTTGCATCTAGAGGTAGACAGTCTGTCAAATCTCTATAGAATGAAGTAAGAGGTCTTTCCTCTTATAAGTTCAAGAAAGTTTTCCCAAAAACTTTGAGAATATTTGTTAGAGCACTGCTCGGTCGAACTCTCAAGCGTTGTTATCTCAAGCTTGTTTGTCAAGTTTAGTTGCCAAAACCATAAGTCTTGATTTCTAGTCTACTTATAGCTAAGTCTCGGACTAGGATAGAAAGTGTAGTTGAGCTCTACACTCCACGGAGTTCATCATACAAAGACGAAGAACTACTCAAGGAACTGGTGGAACTTCGTCGACTAAAAGGTATGTCGAGACTTTAACTTATCTATGACTCAAAAGTCTATCTACTCTATCTCCTATCTTGAGACAAAAGTCGTATTGCTATATAGACTTCGATTATACACATTTTCTATTTCGACCGAGTTTATCTCGCTTATCTATTTCTCGAAATATGTGTTGGTAAGCTTTCGCTTTGGCCAAGTTCATCTTTACAAGTGACGAAAGTCATGTTGATTATTTCAATATCTTGAAAATTGCTTTGACGAAAAATAGTGTGTGAATAACCTCTATTTAACATCCACTAAGAATGTTTCAATGATTGAAATGAGAGTTTATAATATGTAACCATCTTTGGATATAAGCATATAGTGTGTTCGCACATTAGTGTATAAGTCCAAAACCGGGAACCAAATGTATGCATACTTGTGTGTGTACTAAATGGTTGATGGAGACGGGGTAAGTATGCGTACCCGTACGCATACTGGCGGAAAGTTCACGTCCGTGAATTTATGCTGAGTTTGAAAACCAAAACAAACTCAAATCCGGTTACTTAAGTATGCATACCCGTATGCATACTTAAGTGTGTTACTTTCTAAAATTGGTTTGTTCATGCACTAAAACATTTATATAATAAGAAATGCAATTTGCAAACCGTGGCCATAATTTTCATGAATCGATTCGAGTGAATCAAAATCGCTTTTTCTTCGATTGTGTCTTGTATACTTCTATGAGATCTAAGCAATTGAACAACTCTCTAACTAGTTCTTTTGATTCATTTGAACTAGTTATAGTGAAGATGAATATGGTTGATATGAAAGTGCTCATACGGCTAACCGTTTAGCGTTGAACCAACTATGTGTACACGTTTAGTTACAGTTACACAAACCTAAATGAACGTGCATTTGATTTGTGTATAACAAGCTAAGTTCGATCTAACGGTTGAAAGGTATTAGCTTGAATCTAATCAGGTTTTCATCTAACGGTGAATATTGAATGCTTTGTTACCAAGGTAGCATTGATTGCAAACCCTGATTTGAAGACTATATAAAGGAGAACTCTAGCAACTGGGAAACCTAATCCCCACACCTCTTGTGTGATACTAGTTGTATAAGCTAGAGTCGATTCTCCTTTAACCTTAGGTTTTTATCGATACCCTGTAGGTTAACGACTTGAAGACTTCATTGGGATTGTGAAGCCAGACCCAACTATTTTCTTAGTTGCGTGATCTGATCTTGTTGTTTCTATCCTATTGAGTACAATTGTAAAATTGGCTCGAGATTAATTTCTCCGATAGGCAAGATAGAAAAATAGTCACAAACATCTTCGTCTCATCGTTTTTGATTCTGTAATATCTTGTTTCGCTAGTCGATTAAGATTATTGTGAGGTGATTGATAATTCTAGGTGGTTCTTCAGGAATATAAGTCCGGGTTCTCGATTGGTTCGTGTTCACCTTGATTTATCAAAAGACGGAACAAAACTTGTAGGTATTTTTGTGGGAGACAAATTTATCTATTCATGTAGACTTTTCTATGTGATAAATATTTGTTTATTAAAGTCTTCGACTTTGGGTCGTAGCAACTCTTATTTGTGGGTGAGATCATCTAAGGGAATCAAGTACGTAGTATCCTGCTGGGATCAGAGACGTAAGGAGCGCAACTGTACCTTGAATCAGTGTGAGATTGATTTGGGTTCAACTACAGTCCAGACCGAAGTTAGTTTGTAGTAGGCTAGTGTCTGTAGCGGCTTAATACAGTGTGTGTTCAATCTAGACTAGGTCCCGAGGTTTTTCTGCATTTGCGGTTTCCTCGTTAACAAAACTTCAGGTGTCTGTGTTATTTCTTTTCCGCATTATATTTTGTTATATAATTGAAATATCACAGGTTGTGTGTTGAATCGATCAATTGGTAAATCCAACGTTTGGTTGTTGATTGAAATTGATTGATACTTGAACATTGGTCTTTGGTACCGTTCAAGTTAATTTCTCTTGTATTCAATTAGACTCGCAGATTTCTATTTGCTTGAGTAAGTATTGAATCGACAAAATTGAGATATAACTCTTTAATATACTTTTTATTTAGATTGAGTCTGACTATCTAGTTGATTCTCTCAAAAGTATATTGGTACTAGTCCATACAGATTGCTAAGCGAAATATTGGGTGAGGTTGTTAGACTCCCACTTTTTCAATTGGTATTAGAGAAGGCAAACACATTTAAAGACCTCATAAGTCTGTGTTTGTAGCAATCTGACTATGTGGACGAAACATTATCTCTTGTTGTTGCGCACACTAAAATGTCTTCCAAAGCTTTCAATTATGCCAAATGTCTTGGGATTTCCTCAAAGGTTAACTCCTTAGTTGATTCTTCCGAATCCCGAGGTATAAAGGATGCATGTTTTGTCAAATTTTGATAACATTTCCTCAAATGAGACATTTGACACTCTGTCAAAAGCTGAAATGGATCTCACCTGAATCTCAAAAAAAATCTACTGAGGATATTGATTTTCATAATCATGCTCAGCTCATTGATGAATTTGAAAAGTCTCTTGGTCGAGAACGGGAACTCTATAGTATCATCGAATCCTTCTCCAACAAAATCGAAAAACTTATTCAAGAAACTACCCTTCAGCGTGAAAAGATTAGTGTTCTTGAGAATATTGTTAAAGAAGACTCAATTAGAGAAAAATGTTTGATCGAGACGCATTCATCTGATCTTAACAGACTTCGTGTTGAAAAATAGAAACTAGGTACATCCCTTTTTCTAGCCAAAGAACAGTACAAATCCTTGAAAAAGGAAAACTCTACTTTAATGAGAAATTCTTCTGTACCGATGATCAATTCTCAGACAGAATTACATTACATGAAGAGATGTTCTCCAAACGAAGTTTCTGCTAAGAAGTTTTTACATAACTTGCAATCTTCTAATAGGGTTATGAATTTAAAACAAGTTCCTGTTAATGTTTCTTCTCCACGAACCTGTTATTTTTGTGGGAAAAAGAATCACTATGTTCATCATTGTTTTGCTAGAAAGAAACAAATTTTTGATCTTCAAAATCTACTTCTTTTCACTGTCAACAGAGTAAACTCTCTAATGACCACTACAATGGATTTCTTCCCTGTAGAAAAACAGGATTCTCATAAAATAGATTTCAATTGTCACTCATCTCGAAATCCCCAAGGAATCATGTCCTTCGAATGGTGCAAAGTCTTATACCACAAAAATACACATTCCCTGTATTTATGAGAATAAGTCTAGTAAATCCAAGTCTAGATGGTGGAAACGTGTCTCTTCCAATCCTCTGGAACCAATTTCTAGAGGTCCTAGACTTAATCCTCAGAGAAATATTTCTGATGGATCACCTGACAAGGTTATGTTGAATCCGTATGGAATAAAAAATAACCGAAAGAAGGTATGGAATACCAGGTTCAAACCTTCATATGGAATTTACAACTCATCTCTCAATGCTCATAGTGGGATTACATCTCACTTGATTGCCTAATCTTAGGCATTTTCATTTTTCTATCTGACTTGAGGGATGCAAGATTGACTTTTGGGAGATACTCAAGTCTACTGTAGTTTTCCGTTTGTATTATGTTTGAATATTCAGTTTTCGTTTGATGTGAAAGTAGAGTCACTTGACTCCTTGGTGCTATGTACCTCATTCTTATGCTCTGATTAAATTTTTTAATTATTGAGTCATGATGATGAGGGATATATGAAAACATAGGTATATTATTCTTTTCGAATCTCTTCTGTTCTGTTATTTTCAAACAGTCCACGAACGTCCGTATCTCTCTTGGGAGTTTAGGGTTTCCACAACAAGGGTGTATCTCTCTTGCTTGAAAAACATATATATATATATATATATATATCTTATATTGTTTTCCCTTCCCTAGTAAAAAAAAGGGGGGGGTATGGAAAACTCCTCAAGACCTCAAGAAGTTGTGAATCTTGAGATGGAAGAAGACACTAAAGGACGCGATTCTGTTCATGAACTTGTCTTGAAAAGGATGATTGAAAGGAAAGATTACAACTCCTGGGTTGGAGAATCTGTCAAGGATTTAATTCTTTTTCAGAATGACTCTAGGGTCGAGTTTGCAAATCTTCAACTGCAAATAAATCAGCTCATTGATGGTCAGGCCAAAATTCTTGATAATCAAAACATCTTGATCAAGAATCAGAAGAAGCTCATCATGGACTGTGTTAAATCTAGGCATCTTTCCCTCATTGTTGATCGAAGAGTTAATGTTCTCACTCACGAACATGGTGTCTACAGTCAAAAGAATCAAGGATATTAGTGATACCTTTTATGATGGACCCTTTCAAAGGTATGATGTTATCAAAGAAACTTGATTCTTATGTCTAGGAAAACTTCTTATGAGAATTATATTCTTGTGTTTTTAAGAAGAATAACTAGAGTTTGGAATAACCATTATTGTGATTACACATAGCTATGTCTAATTATTTAAATTCTAAAGTTTATTTGGAAGATGATTTTGCAGTATTAATCTTTATGGTTTTATATATTACAATTTGTTATGCGATATGTGTGTTTGCGTCCGTGAACTATGAGTGTCCTACTTGGTCAAAAGTTAAGTCTGTCATATGTCGATATGCAAATACTGATAAAAGATTGAATGAACTTTTGACAAACAAAAGTGAAGCCTTTTATGTCATTATGCAAATATTGATGGAAGAAAGGATGAGCTTTTGTTTACAAAGATTAAGTCTATTGTATGTCATTATGCAAATAGTGATGAAAGATAGAATGAATCTTTGTTTATTCCTCAGTATTGATCTTCCCTGATCCATATTTTATGTATATACTATGCGGCTCCGTAAGTTCTCTTATGTTGAGCATTTCCAACTGAATTAATCATGGGTTCTCTTATGGTTAATTTAATTGAGTATTTTGGATACAAATTCATATTCTTATGTGATTTGTTATTGTCCAAAGAAATCCTTCTTTTATTGAGAAAGTAAGGTCGCTCTTGTTGTTATTTCGGGAATGACATTTTATGGGGGGGGGGGGGGGGGGGGGGGGGGGGGGGGGGGGGGGGGGGGGGGGGTGGGGGTGGGGGGGGCTTAAATTGAACTTGTGCTTAATTGCCAAATCTTTGTGGGGAGTGCGGTTGTGGAATATTGTAGGGGTTATCTTGTATCTTTATAAACTCCTTGATGAATGCATTTAGTTTTGGCTATATGATTGCATCTAAAAAAGTTGATACGTGCTTTCTTTTGGTCATGAAATGTCTCCATGGAAATTTCATTAGGATCCCACTAGTTTTCATACCTTTTCCAATTTTATTGACAAAAAGGGGGAGAATTAATGTGTAGTTCACACTACAAATACATATGGTTTTCAGATCATTATGTAAGGGGGAGTGGTTTCCATGTGAGATGGAGTATTGACTAAGGGGGAGTGATACATATCACCATAGTATTGTTGTTGAAGTTGTATTGATAGTTTTGTCAATATGTATTGATAGTTTATTTATTTTGTATTCCATATGTATTGATAGTTTTGTCACTAAAATTGAAAAAGGGGGAGATTGTTAGAGCACTTCTCGGTCGAACTCGCAAGCGTTGCTATCTCAAGCTTGTTTGTCAAGTTTAGTTTCCAAAACTATAAGTCTTGATTTCTAGTCTAGTGTAGTTGAGCTCTAGACTCCACGACGTTCATCATACAAAGACGAAGAACTACTCAAGGAACTGGTGGAACTTCATCGACTAAAAGGTATGTGGAGACTTGAACTTATCTATCACTAAAAAGTCTATCTACTCCATCTCCTATATTGAGACAAAAGTCATATTGCAATATAGACTTCGATTATACACATTTGTTATCTCGAGCTGAGTTTATCTCGCTTATCTATTTCTCGAAATATGTGTTGGTAAGCTTTCGCTTTGACAAAGTTCATCTTTACAAGTGACGAAAGTCATGTTGATTATTTCAATATCTTGAAAATTTCTTTGATGAAAAATAGTGTGTGAATAACCTCTAGTTAACATCCTATAAGAATGTGAAATGCAGAGGTACAACAACCTCACCCAATATTTCGATTAGCAATCTGTATGGACTAACTCTAATATAATTTTAAGATAATCAACTAGACAGTCAGACTCAATCGTAATAAAAAGTATATTAAGGAGTTAATATCTCAATCTCTCGATTTGATCTTTACTCAAGCAATCTGCGAGTCTTTATCAAATACTAGAGATATAAACTTGGACGGTACCAAAGACCAATATCCAAGGATCAATCAATTTCCAATCAACAACCAAAGTTTGGATTTTCACAATTGATCGATACAACACACAACCTATGATATTTCAATTATATAACAAAATATAATGCGGAATAGAAATAACATAGACACCAGAAGTTTTGTTAACGAGGAAACCGCAAATGCAGAAAAACCCCGGGACCTAGTTCAGATTGAACACCACACTGTATTAAGACGCTACAGACACTAGCCTACTACAAGCTAACTTCTGTTTGGACTGTACTTGAACCCTAATCAATCTCACACTGATTCAAGGTACAGTTGCGCTCCTTACGTCTCTGATCCCAGCAGGATACTACACACTTGATTCCCTTAGTTGATCTCACCCACAACTAAGAGTTGCTACGACCCAAACTCGAAGACTTTAATAAACAAATCTTTATCACACAGAAAAGTCTATGATAATAGATAAATCTTTCTCCCACAGATAAACCTATGAGTTTTTGTTCCGTCTTTTGATAAATCAAGGTGAACAGGAACTAATTGATAACCCGGACTTATATTCCCGAAGAACAACCTAGTATTATCAATCACCTCACGATAATCTAAATCGTATGGTAGCGAAACTAGATATTGCGGAATCACAAACGATGAGACGAAGATGTTTGTGATTTCTTTTTATCTTTCCCTATCGTAGATATAATCTCAAGTTAATTATTCAATTGAACTCGTACGATAGAAAATGGCAAGATCGGATCGCTCAACTACAAGAGAAGTAGTTTCGTCTGGCTTCACAATCCCAATGAAGTATTTCAGTCGTTAACCTACAGGGTCTCGAGAAGAAACCTAAGGTTAAAGGAGAATTGACTCTATCAAAACCAACTAGTATCACACAGGAGGTGTGGGGATTAGTTTTTCCAGTTTCTAGATGTCTCCTTTATATAGTTTTCAAATCAGGGTTTGCAATCTAAGTTACCTTGGTAACAAAGCATTCAATATTCACCGTTAGATGAAAAACATGATTCAACCAAGCTAATATATTTCAACCGTTAGATCTAAACTTAGCTTGTCACACACAAATGAAATGTATTTCATTTAGGTGTGAGTAACCGTACCTAAACGTGTAAACTTAGTTGGTTCACAAATAGTTAACCAATGGTTGGCCATATGAGCATTTTCATATTAACCGTATTCATCTTTTTCATAACTAGTTCAAATGACTCATAAGAACTAGTTAAAGAGTTGTTCAATTGCTTAAGTCTTTATTCATAGACACAATTGAAACAAAAGCGGTTTGATTCACTTGAATCAATTCATGAACAATATACCCACGGTTTGCAAAGATTGCATTCCTTATAATTTATTGTTTTAAGTTCATGAACTACCGATTTGAGAAATAACCAGCTTGGGTACGCGTACGGGTATGCGTACCTTAGCTACCGGATTTGAGTTTGGAAACTCAGCAGAAATTTTCGGTCGAAAACTTCTGTGGGTACGCGTACGGGTATGCGTACCTAAGGTGTCTGGTTTACTAGTTTGCAAACTACAAACTCAACGGAAGTTTTCAATCACCTGTCTCCTTCACCAATACCGTATGCACACATATGCACACACTTGGTTTCCGGCACATGGATTTATACACTAATGTGCGAACATACTATATATGCTTATATACATAGTTGGTAATCTCAACTCTACATTTCAATCATTGAAACATTCTTTTATAATGTTATAACAATCGTTATTCATGACTATCATCATCAAAGCTATTTTCAAGATTGGAACGTCATCATGACTTTCATCACGGGTAAAGATGAATGTGGTTAAAGAAAAAGCTTACCAACACATATTTCGAGAAAAAGATAGTCGAGTAAACTCGACTCGAAATAGCAAATGTGTATGTATGAAAACTATCATACTTATACGAATTTGTCTCAAGAGTAGGAGATAGAGTAGACTTTTGAGTGATAGATAAGTTCAAGTCTCCAAATACCTTTTTAGTGGGAAGAAGTTCCCCTGGTTCCTCGAGTAGTTCTTCGTCTTCGTAAGATGATCGCCATGAAGTCTGGAGCTCAACTACACTTAACTATCCTATACTGAGACTTAGTCATAAGTAAACTAGAAATCAAGACATACAGTTTTTATCACTAATATTGACAAACATGCTTGAGATACCAGCGCATGCGAGTTCGACAAAGCAATGCTCTAACAATCTCCCCCTTTGTCAATTTTAGTGACAAAACTATCAATACATATGGATTACAAAATAGATAAAACTTTGTAGCTTCTCGTCCACATGCTTGATCTCCTTGGTGCTTCAACATTACTCGAAAACTTCGTATTTTCCAATTACTCCCATGATTCCATAGATGTTCAATTCAACATCATAGTTGTTGAAGTTCCGTAGCCATAACAATGAGAAAACAAAAGTTCTCGATCATTGTTATACAGTGTCATAGTATTATTACACAACATCAAAGTTCTTATATCACAACTTCGACAACAATACTATGGTGATATGTATCACTCCCCCTTAGTCAATACTTCGTCTCAACACGAAAACCACTCCCCCTTAAATAATGATCCGAAAACCATATGTATTTGTAGGGTGAACTACATATTAATTCTCCCCCTTTTTATCAATAAAATTGGCAAAGGTACGAAAACGGGATCCTAGTGAAATTTTCATGGAGACACTTCAAGACCAAAGAAAAGTACATATCAACTTTGTTTAGATGCAATCATAAAGCTGAAGCTAAATGCATTCATCACGGATTTTATAAAGATACAAGATAACTCCTCAAATGTTCCACAACCGCACTCCCCACAAAGATATGGAAATTAAGCGCAAGTTCAAAAGAACTCTCCCCCATTTGATTTCATTCCCGAAAGAACAACAAGAGCGACCTTAATTTTACGAGAAAAGAAGGATTTCAAGATAGCACTAAGATACTTAGAAGATACATCTACTTAGAAACAAATGTGGAAAATAACTTTACACCTCAAGAAGTTACAAACTCAATTTCCCAAAGGATATATATAAGAGCAGGGGCAAGAGTTATGGAAGACTAATGAACCATAACGACACCAATAGACTGCCATAGGTGTTGAAACGTAGTAATATCTAATGGTTTGGTGAGAACATCAGACAATTGTTGTTCTAAGGGCACAAATTCCATATTAATGATACCATTTTCATAAAGATCTCGAATAAAATGATACCTTATGTCAATGTGCTTAGTCCTTGAGTGCTCAACTGGATTTTCTGTTATGCGAATTACACTGGTGTTGTCGCATAAAATTCTCATTATTCCAGTGTTGATTCCATAATCAGCAAGCATTTGTTTCATCCATAGAAGTTGAGTACAACATGAGCCTGTAGAGATGTATTCTGCTTCACATGTTGAGAGGGATTGTGAATTTTGTTTCTTGCAATGCCAAGCTACAAGATTCAGTCCTACATAATAGAAACCCCCTGACGTACTTTTTCTATCCTCCATACATCCTGCCCAATCTGCATATGAATAGGCAGTAAGATCAGTGTTAGTATCAAACGTGTAAGATAGACCATACCCTGCAGAGTGATTAATGTAACATATGTATAGGCAGTAAGATCAGCTGCAAGATGAGATTCTTTTGGATTTGCCTGGAACCTAGCACAACAACCAACACTAAAAGCAATATCAGGCCGAGTATATAAAAAACTTCCAATGATAGATCGGTAGAGGTTTTGATCCACAATTACACCTTTATCATCCCGATGTAGTTTACCAGTGGTAGGCATATGTGTTAGTTTAGGAGTGGACTAATCAAGGCCAAATCTTGAGACAAGATCCTTCGTATATTTTTCTTGAGATAAGTAAATTCCATTCCTGTGCTGTTGAATTTGTAAACCCAAAAAGAATTTTAATTCACCAACATTGCTCATTTCAAACTCCTTTCCAAGAAACACTTTAAAATCTTGTGCAAGTTTCTCCGATGTTGATCCAAAAATGATATCATCTACATAAACTTGAGCGATCACAACATCTTTTCCATTCCACTTGGTAAACAGCGTTTTATCAGCCTCTCCTCTCGAAAAACCTTTCCTAATAAGAGATGAGGTCAGTTTTTTGTACCAGGCACGAGGTGCTTGTTTCAACCCATATAACGCCTTATTAAGTTTAAGGACGTGATCTGGGAAGTCAGGGTTTTCAAATCCCTTAGGTTGAGCTACATAGACTTCTTCCTTTAAGGTTCTGTTTAAAAAGGCGGATTTGATGTCCATTGAAATAAATTTACCTTAAGAAAACAAGTATGAGCTAATAACAATCTAATGGACTCAAGGCGTGCCACAGGAGCAAAGGTTTCGTCAAAGTCGATTCCCTCGATTTGTTAGTATCCTTGAGCGACAAGTCTTGCTTTGTTTCTGACAATTGTGCCAAACTCATCAGACTTGTTCTTAAATATCCATTTGGTGCCAATTATATTGACATTTGGAGGACAAGGTACAAGCTTCCATACATCTTGTCTATGGAATTGATTTAACTCTTCATGCATTGCATTTACCCATAAGGGATCGCTAAGAGCTTCATCAATATTACTTGGTTCTACTTGTGAGAGATAACAACCAAAATTGCACAAATTTTGAAGTTGTCCTCTAGTCTTTGCAGTAGAATCTCTTCCTCCGATGATACTGTTGGGATCATGGTTTCTTTGAACCAAGAGGTGTCGTTGGGGGAGACGTTCTTGTTCAACATGCACAATCTGATCAGTGTTTTTCTCCTCGTCACTAGAAAGATCGGGATCAGTGACTGTAGGTACAACTTCAACTGAATCCGGAACTTCTTTGACTTTCTCAGTTGTCTCAGTTGGAGGCAGTTCAACAGGAGAAAAATCATGATGAAAGTCGCTAATATCATCAATGATAACGTTAGCGGATTCCATCATCACTTGGGTTCTGAGATTAAATACTCGAAAACCACGACTATCAGATGCATCGTCCAAAAAGATACCTTCATCGCTTTTAGTATCAAATTTCCCTCTCTGTTATCAATCTTTTAGGATGTAGCACTTACTTCCGAACACTCTAAGATAGTGTAAATTGGGTTTTCTACCATACCACAATTCATATGGAGTGTTTAGGGTTTTAGACCGTAGATAGACACGGTTGATCAAGTAACATGTTGTGAAGACAGCTTCTCCCCAAAATCTTAGTGGTAAGTTTTTGTTATGGAGCATAACCCTGGCCATTTCCTGAATATTCTTATTTTTTCTTTCTGCAACTCCATTGGGCTTGAGGAGTAATAGGTGGTGAGTATTGTTGAGTAATCCCCAGTTTTTCACATAATTCAAATCCTTTGGTGTCCTTGAATTCGGTGCCACGGTCGCTTCTAATTTTCTTTAGTTTGCGACCTTGTTCATTCGGGATCCTATTAACAATAATCTTAAATTCACCAAGGGTTTCATTCTTATGAGCTAGGAAAGCTACCCAAGTGAATCTGGTGTATTCATCTACCATAACTAAAGCATACTTCTTTCCTCCAACAGTAGATTGTTGAATTGGTCCGAAGAGATTCGTATGAATTAAATCAAGTGGAGCCTTAGTGAGAATATCTCGAGATGAGTTATGGTGAACTTTCGTTTGTTTACCCTTTTGACAGGCACCACATACACCGCCAATCTTTGCATTGATTTTGGGAACGCCTCTAACAAGTTCTTTGTTAATGATCTTAGTTAAGAGGCGATAATTGATGTGACCAAAACGCTCATGCCAAAGATGTGTAGATTCCACCTTAGTCAAATTTCAACAGTTGCTAAACTGAGTATCAAGGAGATAACAATTATTTTTACCACGAGTTCCTTGAAAAAATACTTTTCCAGTTTTGTCTACAATGTCACATCCGTTTACATTGAAGACAACTCTATGGCCTTTGTCACAAGTTTGACTAATAGAAAGAAGATTTGCAGTCATGCATTTGACGTATACTACATCATGGATTTCTGGAACACCGGGAAGCTTGATCGTACCCTTCTTGCTAATGTAGCAACAACTCCCATCTCCGAAAGTAACTGATCCTCCTTCAAAGTCACTTGTGGAGACAAACCACGAAAGGTCACCAATCATATGTCGGCTACAACCACTGTCAAGAAACCATTGGAAGGGTGATGTTGATTTTAAGGCAAAAGCTCCCATACTAGCACTACTTTCCTGTTTAGGATTTCCTGTTAGTATTGTACACCTTTTTAGATAAGCAAACAATTGTTCAGCTTTCTTGTGGAGATTGCTCGCAACTTTTATACTTTTCTGAAAACGTGTACATGTATGTTGATTGTGATTGTGAGACTCACAAAACATACAAGGGACAACATCAGTAATCTTATTTGAGAAGTTCTTCCTTCTATCAAGTTTCTCAAAGTATAAACTTTGTCAAATACTAGAGATATAAACTTGGATGGTACCAAAGACCAATATCCAAGGATCAATCAATTTCCAATCAACAACCAAAGGTTGGATTTCACAATTGATCGATACAACACACAACCTATGATATTTCAATTATATAACAAAATATAATGCGGAATAGAAATAACACATACACCAGAAGTTTTGTTAACGAGGAAACCGCAAATGCAAAAAACCCCCGGGACCTAGTCCAGATTGAACACCACACTGTATTAAGCCGCTACAGGTACTATCCTACTACAAACTAACTTCAGTCTGGACTGTAGTTGAACCCTAATCAATCTCACACTGATTCAAGGTACAGTTGCGCTCCTTACGTCTCTGATCCCAGCATGATACTACACACTTGATTCCCTTAGCTGATCTCATCCACAACTAAGAGTTGCTACGACCCAAAGTCGAAGACTTTAATAAAAAAATCTGTATCACACAGAAAAGTATATGATAATAGATAAATCTGTCTCCCACAGATAAACCTATGAGTTTTTGTTCCGTCTTTTGATAAATCAAGGTGAACATGAACTAATTGATAACCCAGACATATATTCCCGAAGAGCAACCTAGTATTATAAATTACCTCACCATAATCTAAATCGTATGGTAGAGAAACTAGATATTGCGGAATCACAAACGATGAGACGAAGATGTTTGTGATTTGTTTTTATCTTGTCCTATCAGAGATATAATCTCAAGTCAATTATTCAATTGAACTCGTACGATAGAAAATGGCAAGATCAGATCGCTCAACTACAAGAGAAGTAGTTTCGTCTGGCTTCACAATCCCAATGAAGTCTTTCAGTCGTTGACCTACAGGGTCTCGAGAAGAAACCTAGGGTTAAAGGAGAATCGACTCTAGCAAAACCAACTAGTATCACACAGGAGGTGTGGGGATTAGTTTTTCCAGTTGCTAGATGTCTCCTTTATATAGTTTTCAAATCAGGGTTTGCAATCTAAGTTACCTTGGTAACAAAGCATTCAATATTCACCGTTAGATGAAAAACCTGATTCAACCAAGCTAATATCTTTCAACCGTTAGACCGAAACTTAGCTTGTCACATACAAATGAAATGGATTTCATTTAGGTTTGAGTAACCGTACCTAAACGTGTACACTTAGTTGGTTCACAAATAGTTAATCAATGGTTAGCCATATGAGCACTTTGATATTAACCGTATTCATCTTTCTCATAACTAGTTCAAATGACTCATAAGAACTAGTTGAAGAGTTATTCAATTGCTTAAGTCTTTATTCATAGACACAATTGAAACAAAATCGGTTTGATTCACTTGAATCAATTCATGAACAATATACCCACGGTTTGCAAAGATTGCATTCATTATAATTTATTGTTTTAAGTTCATGAACTATCGATTTGAGAAATAACCAGCTTAAGTACGCGTATGGGTATGCGTAACTTAGCTACCGGATTTGAGTTTGGAAACTCAGCAAAAAAATTCGGTCAAAAACTTCCGTGGGTAAGCGTACGAGTATGCGTACCTAAGGTGACTGGTTTACTAGTTTGCAAACTACAAACTCAGCAGAAATTTTCGGTTGAAAACTTCCGCTGGTACGCGTACCCAACCTGTCTCCTTCACCAATATCGTATGCACACATATGCACACACTTGGTTTCCGACACATGGATTTATACACTAATGTGCGAACACACTATATATGCTTATATCCATAGTTGGTAATCTCAACTCTACATTTCAATCATTGAAACATTCTTCTATAATGTTATAACAATCGTTATTCACGACTATCGTCATCAAAGCTATTTTCAAAATTGGAATGTCATCATGACTTCCGTCACGGGTAAAGATTAATGTGGTTAAAGCAAAAGCTTACCAACACATATTTCGAGAAAAAGATAGGCAAGTAAACTCGACTCGAAATAGCAAATGTGTATGTATGAAAACTATCATACTTATACGAATTTGTCTCAAGAATAGGAGATAAAGTAGACTTTTGAGTGATAGATAAGTTCAAGTCTCCACATACCTTTTTAGTCGGATGAAGTTCCACTGGTTCCTCGAGTAGTTCTTCGTCTTCGTAAGATGATCGCCATGGAGTCTGGAGCTCAACTACACTTAACTATCCTATACTGAGACTTAGTCATAAGTAAACTAGAAATCAAGACATATAGTTTTGATCACTAATATTGACAAACATGCTTGAGATAGCAACGCATGCGAGTTTGACCGTGCAATGCTCTAACAGAATGTTTCAATGATTGAAATGAGAGTTTAGAATATGTAACCATCTTTGGATATAAGCATATAGTGTGTTCGCACATTATTGTATAAGTCCAAAACCAGGAACCAAATGTATGCATACTTATGTGTGTACTAAATGGTTGATGGAGACTGGGTAAGTATGTGTACCCGTACGCATACTGGCGGAAGTTCACGACCGTGAATTTTTGCTGAGTTTGGAAATCAAAACCAACTCAATCCGGTTACCTAAGTATGCGTACCCGTACGCATACTGGCGGAAAGTTCACGTCCGTGAATTTCTGCTGAGTTTGAAAACCAAAACAAACTCAAATCCGGTTACTTAACTACGCATACTTAAGTGTGTTACTTTCTAAAATTGGTTTGTTCATGAACTAAAACATTTATATAAGAAGGAATGCAATTTGCAAACCGTGGCTATAATGTTCATGAATCGATTCGAGTGAATCAAAACCGATTTTGCTTCGATTGTGTCTTGTATACTTCTATGATATCTAAGCAATTGAACAACTCTCTAACTAGTTCTTTTGAGTCATTTGAACTAGTTATGGTGAAGATGAATATGGTTGATATGAAAGTGCTCAAACGGCTAACCATTTGGTTAACTACTGTTGAACCAACTAGGTGTAAACGTTTAGGTACGGTTACACAAACCTAAATGAACGTGCATTTCATTTGTGTATAACAAGCTAAGTTCGATCTAACGGTTGAAAGATATTAGCTTGAATCTAATCAGGTTTTCATCTAACGGTGAATATTGAATGCTTTGTTACCAAGGTAGCATTGATTGCAAACCCTGATTTGAAGACTATATAAAAGAGAACTCTAGCAACTGGGAAACCTAATCCCCACACCTCTTGTGTGATACTAGTTGTATAAGCTAGAGTCGATTCTCCTTTAACCTTAGGTTTTTATCGATACCCTGTAGGTTAACGACTTGAAGACTTCATTGGGATTGTGAAGCCAGACCCGACTATTTTCTTTGTAGTTGTGTGATCTGATCTTGTTGTTTCTATCGTATTGAGTACAATTGTGAAATTGGATCGAGATTAATTTCTCGATAGGAAAGATAGAAAAGTAGTCACAAACATCTTCGTCTCATCGTTTGTGATTCCGCAATTTCTTGTTTCGCTAGTCGATTAAGATTATTGTGAGGTGATTGATAATTCTATGCTGTTCTTCGGGAATATAAGTCCGGGTTATCGATTGGTTCATGTTACCTTGATTTATCAAAAGATGGAACAAAACTCGTAGGCATTTCTGTGTGATACAGTTTGGTTATTAAAGTCTTCGACTTTGGGTCGTAGCAACTCTTAGTTGTGGGTGAGATCAGCTAAAGGAATCAAGTACGTAGTATCCTGATGGGATCAGAGACGTAAGCAACGCAACTGTACCTTGGATCAGTGTGAGATTGATTTAGGCTCAACTACAGTCCAGACCGAAGTTAGTTTGTAGTAGGCTAGTGTCTGTAGCGGCTTAATACAGTGTGTGTTCAATATGGTCTAGGTCCCGGGGTTTTTCTGCATTTGCGGTTTCCTCGTTAAAAAAAAATCTGGTGTCTGTGTTATTTCTTTTCCGCATTATATTTTGTTATATAATTGAAATATCGCAGGTTGTGTGTTGAATCGATCAATTGGTAAATCCAACCTTTGGTTGTTGATTGAAATTGATTGATACTTGAACATTGGTCTTTGGTACTGTTCAAGTTAATTTCTCTTGTATTCAATTAGACTCGCAGATTTCTATTTGCTTGAGTAAGTATTGAATCGAGAAATTGAGATATAACTCCTTGATATACTTTTTATTAAGATTGAGTCTGACTGTCTAGTTAATTCTCTTAAAAGTATATTGGAGCTAGTCCATACAGATTGCTAAGCGAAATATTGGGTGAGGTTGTTAGACCCCCACTTTTTCAAAATTATTTCAATTAAATTCTTAACCGAAAAATCATTTTTAGAAATATTTTTATCCAAATATTTACATTTGTATCCTTATTGTATACTTTTGAGGGTAAGAAGTAAGGATCCATGATAACCAACTAGGTTGTCATTCTTCGGTTGTTGAATTTTCTTCCCTTGAAGATTTCAACACTCTTATAGATTTGAGGAGACATTATGTTTTAACTGTTCGGTTCACTGCTCAAATTTGATGTAAGATCTTGATGTCCAAAAATAACTTTGTTCAATTTTTTACGTTGATTTTTAGAGGTGTTTTTTGATCTAGTAGATCTTGACCATTTTGATCTCAGAGAGATATTAGAGCATTGTTTTTGATGATTCCCCCATTGTCTGCATCGGAAGAAAATTTCAGAATTACTTCGATTGCAACCCTTAGATTTTGTAGGATTATTCAACCCTGTTTTCTTGTTCCTTGATATATTCATATCAAGTGTAAATTTCATTGAGCGGACAAGTTTTCCCTCAATTTCAAATTCTCTGATTTTAACTTTCTGATTTCATCTTGACAATGATTGATGTCATGAATGGGTGTAGATACTAGTTCTTTCTCAGAATGTTGAGAGAGTTCGATTTTCACAAGACGCTTGTTCAGTTTTACTTTATCATCCAAATAACTTGCTTTGATTTGATCAAGCGATGATTTTATTTCATTGATTTCCGATTTAAGAAACAAGTTTCTTTTATCTTCACAAGGAAACTCTTGTTGAAAAATAGAGGTGAACTCTTCTTGAGTATCCACTATTGAAAGTGTTTCAGAGTCATAGACTTCTGCAATGGTTGCAACATGGTCTATCACATCAACTTGACTATTCTCATTAGGACAATAGTCAAGTGTGGAAGTATATGCATTTCTCTTCCACTGTATATCCTTAGTTGGACAATCTGGAGAAATATGACCAAACCCTCTGCACTTGTAGCATTGAGGAATAATATCATCATCGTCCCAAGTGTCTTCATATTTATGTGAAGAATTATGTTTTCCTTTTGATACAGGCGATTCTCTTTTTCGGTGTCTCAACAGTTTCTTGAGTCGTTGAGTAATAAGAGACAAATGATGACTTAGTTCAGCTTCATCTTCAGCATTTTGATCTTCCTGATCTTGGGAGTCTTCCAAACATTGAATTGGAACCTTTTTCATGGATTTGTAGGCCAGATTGTCTTTTTGTTTAGACAAATACTCCTGATCAAATATCTTTAGTTTTCCAACAAGAGAACTTCTTGATAAAGAAGAAAGATCATTACCTTCAATAATTGCATGCTTCTTAGATTCGTACCTAGATGGCAACGATCTGAGAATTTTGCATACTATATCCTTTTCATAAATAGTCTTTCCTAGTGAGAAACAAGCATTAATTATCTCAAAGAGTTTAATATGAAACTCTTCAAAAGTGTCGTTGTCATTCATTCGAAGGTTTTCCCAATCGGACGTAAGAGTTTGAAGTCTAGCTTCTTTCTCTGATGTGTTTCCTTCGAATACGATCTGAAGATTATCCCAAGCTTCTTTCGAAGTTTGACATGTTGATACATGATGTTGTAGATCACGACTTACAACATGTACAATTGTATTCAAACCATCTGAATTCTGCTTAGCAAAATCCTTTTCTTCGTTTGAATAATCCACAAAGAGTTTAAACTCAGTTTTCGAATTTTCTACTTTCGGGCGATTATAACCATCGACGACTAATAGCCATGTATTAAAGTCTCGTGATTGAAGAAAATATCTCATAGTAGATTTCCACCATAGATAGTTTGTTCCGTCAAATCTTGGCGGTACGTTAATTGAAGTCGATTCATGAGAACTCGAGTTCATTTCTTATAATTTGGATCACACCAAACACAGATTGTTAGATCCTTTCGTGTTTTCCTGCTCTGATACCAATTGAAAAGATGAGGGTACCCAAATATACCTCAATCTAAAACTTTTCCACCTATAAATCCTTTCTACGAAAGTGATTGTCTATGGACTGTCGAGACAATGCAACGAATCTGTTCACACTTCGTGTGATCGTCTATCGATACGAGATCGAGACAATACAAAAACAAGATAACTTGCGTGATTGACTATGGATACAAGATCGAGACAATACAACAACAAAGTATGATTACTTGATAATAGGTTCAAACTTAACCAAACACTATAGGATTGATATCAAGTAATTAGGAACTAAAGTTTGTGTATTTTACTTCTAATTATAATAAATCAATTATAATTGCAGAAATAGAAAAGTAAAAGACACATCAAGATTTTGTTAACTAGGAAACCGCAAATGCAGAAAAACCCCGAGACCTTGTCCAGAATTGAATACGCTCATAATTAAGCCGCTATAAAAAATCTAAACTAACTTCGTATAGCTGAGACCAAGTAACTAAACCTATATTTCACCTAGTTCCCTCAGTATCCCTGCGCCTCCAACTTGCAATAAGTCACACACTTGGAACAATTCCTTTGGTTCGTATTCCAAACAGTAAAGGAATAACAAATCTGATCGGTAACAACAGTTTTCAATCAACGTGATATGAGTTTGACAAAAGGCTCTTTCGTTTAACCAATAAACTCCTTTGTCGGGTTCTAGATCAATCTATTTAACAATTACCAAAGTAATTGTTTAGACTATGCAATCAATACTATGAATCACAAAGAAATATATTGATGCCGATCTACGCAACTAATCAATCCAATCTATCAAAAGATAAACCGATTATAGTTGGATCCCCAACCGATCAAGTTTTGTGCACGCCAAAGATTATGAACTCAAATAAGAAATCTTCTTTGTCTTCAAACCGTCTTAGATCTTCAATAAACACCTGCAAACAAACAACTTGAATTTCTTGTGATCAATCACACACAGAACAAAGTCTGTTGATGAAGGATTATCACAAGACGTCTTTAGATCTACAAATAGTCTAAAGATCCCCATCGATACTTCGATCTAGTTTGAGTGAATCTTATTTCAGAAGAGAAGATTCTCAAACATAAACAAACTAGGTGCAATCAAAGTTCAACAACCGTTAGTCAATCAAATCAATCGAAAACTAATAATAAACTGCAATTATCTAGTTTCCCACCAATGGTACTCGTAGAGCTTCTCAATCCCAAAGAAGTCTTTAAAACGAGCGGTTCGCCTAATTAGGGTACTTTCCTCTCCGAATAGACGACTCCACTAGTAACAACAAAACTAGGTGGTTTTGCTGGCTTTGAAGATTAGTTTGCTTGAAATGCAAACTTCAATATTTATAGACCAAGGAAGTTTGGACACAAAGGAATTTCCAAAACCGAATATTCTCAAGGATATGCAATGAAGCCAAAATCGGTTTTCATAATTCCTGGAAATGTTCTGTCCAATTGACCGAAATCTCAGTAGAAAATCTCCAATTAGTAAATGCACATTACCAATTTTTATTTTCTAGAGATATGCATTTAATTGCTGGAAATTAAAAGCATATAAAATTAAAAATCTTAATTAAAAGATTCACAATTTATTTCGATCCGAGATTCTCCTTTAGTTATTAAGGAATATCTTTGAACAATAATAGGTAAGAATTATTGCACGTGTTCAAAGTATGTCGCATCTTTACTTTGTAAATCCTTTTTCATATTTACAATCTTGGAACCGATTTGCCACACTTCCAAACGAGTTCAAAATTGGTTCATCTGATTTCCAAGAACTATGTGATTGATCAAAAACATTCATTCACCATTCATGGGTTAACGGTTCTACCAATCACAAATTTCGGTTCTACCTCCAAGTGGCTACTAGGATCGGTTACACTAGTTTCCATAAAATGGCTAACTAAGTACCAGGATCGGTTACCACTATCTCATGGCATTACTTGTGATCGGTTGCACAAGTTATAGGATCGGTTACACCAATTACTAAAACTTGTTAATCTACTACAAGGATCGATTACACATCTTGTGATTAGTACCGCCAAGTTCTAGGATCGGTTACCCAATGTCTAGGAATGGTCACACCAATTACAAATATCGATCATACCATCTTAGGTGATTATTTTAGATTGGTTTCACTAATAAAAGTCATACTGATACATAAGTCACGCATTGTGAATAGCTTTACCAAGATACATAAGCAAGTTATGAGCGGTTATACTAAACAACATATTGGTAATCCAAAGATTTGCAATGAATAACAATACCAATAAGCCTAGCGATTTCCCTTTCGATTCACAAAACAATTTTATGAATTGTACTTCCTTTAAACGAATGTTAAACATTGTTTCCTAGGACGAAATCTTCACCCATACCCATACATAATCACAATTTAGTCGTTAGAGCACTGCTCGGCCGATCTCGCATGCGTTACTATCTCAAGCATGTTTGTCAATTTAGTGATCAAAACTATAAGTCTTGATTTCTAGCCTATTTATAGATGTCTCAGACTAGGACATAGATTGTGTAGTTGAGCTTAGTTTTCACGGTGTTCATCATTTGAAGACGAAGAACTACTAAGGGGAGCTTGTGGAACTTCATCGGAAAAAGGTATGTGGAGACTTAAACTCATCTATGACTTGGAAAGTCTATTTCTACTCTATCTCCTATATTGAGACATAAATCGTATTACGACATAGTTTTCTGTACACACACATTTGAGATTTCGAGCTGAGTTTAAATCGCTTACATATTTCTCGAAATATGTGTTGGCAAGATTTCGCTTCGACCAAGTTCATCATATATCATGTGAAAATTTCCGAGTAAGATCTTACATGGTTTGTGTGATACAATCATTTGGTGTTTGTCTTGGAATGTTTCGTAATGATTATTTCAATAACTTGAAAATTGCTTTGATGCTAATAGTGTGTGGAAACGGCTATTGTCATCCTCTAAGAAAGTTTCAATGATTGAAATAAGAGTATAGAACGCTTAACTATTATTGGATATGTCATGTTGTGCACTCTTGCACATATGTAATCCATGTCCGGGAACCATAGTATGCGCACCCGTTTGCGTACCTGTTGGTTTGAGAAATCCGGGAACCTAAGTATGCGTACCCGTTTGCGTACTGGCGTACAGGTTCATGTCCGAGAATTTCAGCTGGGATTTGAAGTTTGCGTACCCGTTTGCGTACTGGCGTAACTCAATATTAGTCTGGATATTTCAAGTATGCGTAACCGTTTGTATACTTGAAGGTTAAAGTTCTAAAATCGGTTTTAAACATGAACATAAACATTTACATAATAAGGAATGCAATCTTTGTAAACCGTGGATATAATGTTCATGATTGATTTGAGTGAATCAAACCGGTTTTGCTTCAATTGTGTTCTTGTATAATTCTATGAGAATATAGCAATTGAACAACTCTTTAAACTAGTTTCATCTGAGTCATTTGAACTAGTTATGGTTAAGATGAATAAGGTTGATATGAGAGTAATCATATGGATAACCTCGGTTAACTATTTGTGAACCAACATGGTGTACACTTTTAGGTACGGCTACATAAACCTAAATGAGGGTACATTTCATTTGGGTGTAACAAGCTAAGTACGATCTAACGGTTGAAAGATATTAGCTTGGTTGAATAAGGTTTTCATCTAACGGTGAATATTGAATGCTTTGTTACCAAGGTAACTTGGATTGCAAACCCTGATTTGAAAACTATATAAAGGAGAACTCTACCAACTGGAAAACCTAATCCCCACACCTCCTGTGTGTTACTAGTTGCATAACTAGAGTCGATTCTCCTCTAACCTTAGGTTTCTATCGAGACCCTATAGGTTAACGACTTCAAAGATTTCATTGGGATTGTGAAGACAGACCCAACTATTTTCTTTGTAGTTGTGTGTTCTAATCTTTCCCGATTCTATCGTATTGAGTACAATTGAAATAATTGACTCGAGATTAATTTCTCCGATAGGCAAGATAAAAGTAATCACAAACATCTTCGTCTCATCGTTTGTGATTCCAGAATATCTTATTTCGCTAGTCGATTAAGATTATTGTGAGGTGATTGATAATACCAGGTTGTTCTTCGGGAATATAAGTCCGGTTTATAAATTGGTTCATGTTCACCTTGATTTATCAAAAGACAGAACAATAACTCTTGGGTATTTCTGTGGGAGACAAATTTATTCAATTTATAGACTTTTCTGTGTGAGACATATTTGTTTATCAAGTCTTCGACTTTGGGTCGTAGCAACTCTTGGTTGTGGGTGAGATCAACTAAGGGAATCAAGTGCGTAGTATCATGCTGGGATCAGAGACGTAAGGAACGCAACTGTACCTTGAATCAGTGTGAGATTGATTAGGGTTCAACTACAGTCCAGTCCAAAGTTAATTGGTAGTAGGCTAGAGTCTGTAGCGGCTTAATACAGTGTGGTGTTCAATCTGGACTAGGTCCTAGGTTTTTCTGCATTTGCGGTTTCCTCGTTAACAAAATTCTGGTGTCTGTGTTATTTATTTTCCGCATTATATTTTGTTATATAATTGAAATATCATAGATTCGAGACGAAGTTTCTTGTTAGGAAACAATATAGTCCAGACTTTTACAGTTTTGCGAGAGTTGCAGCTAGAGGTAGACATTCTCTCAAATCTCTATAAAATGAAGTAAGAGGTCTTTCCTCTTATAAGTTCAAGAACTTTTTCTCAAAAACTTTGAGAATATTTGTTAGAGCACTGCTCGGTCGAACTCGCAAGCGTTGCTATCTCAAGCTTGTTTGTCAAGTTTAGTTGCCAAAACTATAAGTCTTGATTTCTAGTTGTAGATGGTGGATTTTCGACAAAGGCTAAATTCGTAAACTCATAATTATACGAAACTCTGATTCAGCTATCGGATGTGAGTATCGAGACACGAGTCTCTCATCGAATTCTCAACGGAGAGTACTTTCTCTCAGAGTACATGTAGATATGTAGTCTCACGACTGGACAACGGCATATCTCATGAATACTGAATACTTTCAGTGATTATTTCTATATAGCATCACGAGATGGACAACTCCTAGACAGCTTGCTCTGCTAGTATAGAGCGATAACATCTTCAGGAACAAACAACGAGTTTACCCTGACTATATAAAGGATATGACTTACCGACAAGCTCATATCGGGATAATTAATGCTCATAGACAGCTTGCTCTGCTAGTATAGAGCCACAAAGTTAATTATTCCTAATTAAGATTGATTATGCCGTGACATTCATTACTGAATTCCCGGAATAATCTATTATTGCTCCTATTCCATGGTCGAGTCCACAACTGGTCCCATGGAATGGCAATAACAATTGTTCTGATTCTATGATCGAATCCACATCTTGATCTCATAGAATAGAAATAATTATATTATCTCATTACTCCGATTTCATGATCGAATCCACAACTGGTCTCATAAATGGTAATAGATAAACCTTAATTACTCCGATTCTATGGTCGAATCTACGATCCCATGGAATGGTAATGCTCACTTTATTATTCTGAATTTGTAGTCGAATCCTCAGATGATCCTATGAATTAATAATAAACATCTTATTACTCAGTTTTGTGAATTATTCTCCACTGAATTCCATAATTAGTAATAAATAATCAACAACCGGGCGTCTGAGCTACCTCTAAGTAAGCCCCGATTCGAATGGTGAAGGTGTATTCAACGATGATACACTAACAGTCACCGCACGAACGAGTATTTCAAAAATACAACAAAATGATGAACCTATGCAAAATAGAGAAGAAAATAATAAATAATTAAAAATATTGACCAGGGTACTGGGAGCACGGACACACGACCGACCGACCGTGTCGTGTTCAATCCCACGCCAGTTTTATATTTTTAATGCATTTTTATTATTTTCCATGATTTGATGAAAATCCTCTCATTTTATCAAATCTCCTTCGTCTCGAGGAAACTCCTCGGTTTCATGGTACTTCCATAAATTCATAGAAAATAATATAAAATTAAGGAAAGGAGTGTGGGGCATGACCATTGGCCAACCGACCATGCCTTGGTCCCAACCGGCCCCACACCCACGGTTCCTTATTATTATTTTATTATTATTATTATTATTTATCCAATTTCATGAAAAAACTCCTTGATTTCATGGTATTTTTGCACAAATCATCAAATAATAATAAAATAATATAAATTATGAAAACTTGTGAAACCGGGCCTTGGCCGGCCGGCCATGCCCTAGCCGGTCCCACACACCCCTTTGTTTTATTGTTTTTATTATTAGTTTTCCTTGAATTCATCAAATTCCTTGATTTCATGGTATTTCTCTCAAATTAGGAAAAATTCCCTCAAATCATCAAAATACCTAAAAAAATATTAAAAAATTATGAAAACTCGTGGGACCGGACCCAAGCCGGCCGGCCATGCCTCCACGGTTCCACACGCCCTTGTTTTTATTATTTTAATATTTTTTGCTTCCCTGAACTCATGAAAACTCCTTCAGTTCATGGAAACTCCCTAAATTCAGCAAATTTCTCAAAATTCATGAATTTTGCATAAAATCATTATAAAATTAGGGAAACTCGTGGGACCGGGCCTTAGCCAGCCGGCCATGCCTTCCACGGTCCCACACGCCCTTGTTTTATTATTTTAATATTTTTTGCTTCCTTGAACTCATGAAAACTCTTTCAATTCATGGAAACTCCCAAAATTCATCAAATTTCTCAAAATTCATGAATTTTTCATAAAATCATCAAAATATTATAAAATTAAGGAAAAGGCACCACGGGACCGTGGTCACGACCGACCGACCATGCCTTGACCACGGCGGTCCCAAGCCTCCTCATTCCTTATTTTATAATTATTTTTCATTATCTCATGGGGTTTTCCTCAGTTTCGTCGAAACCCTAATTTTGGCATATTTTCCCGAATGGATGCTCAATTGCACGCCAGAAAATATCAAAATTCTCTGGACTGAGACGCGGACGCCTTGGGGACACGAGCACACTATCTTGACCGAACAAGATTGGCTCTTTGGCTCACGGAAGCCGGTCTCATCAATTTTCACAGTTTTGACCTAATTTGCACAATTGCTCGTATTAGGTCCAAAACTCTTCCAAACACTTTGGATTTTCATGAAGTGATCGTCAGGCGGAAAATCGACCAAGTCTCCACACGTTGAGCAACTTGTTTCAAACACGATTTTCACTTCCCCACTCATTGATTCCATCAACTGTCACACTTCATGGAATCATGGTGTCTACAATTCCAGCAATATAAATAAGTCTCTGAATCATGATTGAATCATCATCAGTAACATCAATCTCACATCAAACTGACAACACGAGATCATCAACTCATCAATTGAGCAACTACTCTCAATTGAGCAATTTCAATCACTCAGAGCTTGTCATATTCAGAATTCACACACCCACAATCTTTGATTACTATTGATTCCACACATTTTTCAGCTTCCCTCATACAGATCAACCCATCCTCTCTTGTGACCGAATTTACTCTGGAACGGTCATTGTCTTGATTTAGGCCGGAGTACTACAGATTGATCTCTCTAATCTAAAGCACCCCCTTTGCAGCGGTGCATCTGTGTGAGGTTTAACATTTCGCTCGGTTCGAGGAGTCTCTTCCGTACGGTCGTCTCCTCAATTCCTTAAAAACCAACAAATCGTTTTTTCCCATCTACACTAGTCTACTTATAGCTAAGTCTCGGACTAGGATAAAAAGTGTAGTTGAGCTCTAGACTCCACGACGTTCATCATACAAAGACGAAGAACTACTCAAGGAATTGGTGGAACTTCATCCACTAAAAGGTATGTGGAGACTTGAACTTATCTATCACTCAAAAGTCTATCTACTTTATCTCCTATCTTGAGACAAAATCCGTATTGCTATATAGACTTCGATTATATACATTTGCTATTTCGAGCCGAGTTTATCTCGCTTATCTATTTCTCGAAATACGTGTTGGTAAGCTTTCTCTTTGTCCAAGTTCATCTTTACAAGTGACAAAAGTCATGTTGATTATTTCAATATCTTGAAAATTGCTTTGATGAAAAATAGTGTGTGAATAACCTCTATTTAACATATTCTAAGAATGTTTCAATGATTGGAATGAGAGTTTTGAAAATGTAACCATCTTTGGATATAAGCATATAGTGTGTTCGCACATTAGTGTATAAGTCCAAAACCGGGAACCAAATGTATGCATACTTGTGTGTGTACTAAATGGTTGATGGAGACTGGGCAAGTATGCGTACCCGTACGCATACTGGCGGAAGTTCACGACCGTGAATTTCTGCTGAGTTTGGAAATCAAAACCAACTCAATCCGGTTACCTATGTATGCGTACCCGTACGCATACTGGCGGAAAGTTCACATCCGTGAATTTCTGCTGAGTTTGAAAACCAAAACAAACTCAAATCCGGTTACTTAAGTACGCATACTTAAGTGTGTTACTTTCTAAAATTGGTTTGTTCATGAACTAAAACATTTATATAATAAGGAATGCAATTTGCAAATCGTGGCTATAATGTTCGTGAATCGATTCGAGTGAATCAAAACCGATTTTGCTTCGATTGTGTCTTGTATACTTTTATGAGATCTAAGCAATTGAAAAACTCTCTAACTAGTTCTTTTGAGTCATTTGAACTAGTTATGGTGAAGATGAATATGGTTGATATGAAAGTGCTCATATGTCTAACCATTTGGTTAACTACTGTTGAACCAACTAGGTGTACACGTTTAGGTACGGTTACACAAACCGAAATGAACATGCATTTCATTTGTGTATAATAATCTAAGTTCGATCTAACGGTTGAAAGATATTATATTGAATCTAATCAGGTTTTCATCTAACGATGAATATTGAATGCTTTGTTACCAAGGTAGCATTGATTGCAAACCCTGATTTGAAGACTATATAAAGGAGAACTCTAACAACTGGAAAACCTAATCCTCACACCTCTTGTGTGATACTAGTTGTATAAGCTAGAGTTAATTCTCCTTTAACCTTAGGTTTCTATCGAGACCATGTAGGTTAACGACTTGATGACTTCATTGGGATTGTGAAGCCAGACCCAACTATTTTCTTTGTAGTTGCGTGATCTGATCTTGTTGTTTCTAACGCAATGAATACAATTGTAAAATTGGCTCGAGATTAATTTCTCTGATAGGCAAGATAGAAAAGTAGTCACAAACATCTTCATCTCATCGTTTGTGATTCCGCAATATCTTGTTTCGCTAGTTGATTAAGATTATATTGAGGTGATTGATAATTCTAGGTTGTTCTTCGGGAATATAAGTACGGGTTATCGATTGGTTCCTGTTCACCTTGATTTATCAAAAGACGGAACAAAATTCGTAGGTATTTCTGTGGGAGACAGATTTATCTATTCCTGTAGGCCCCTCTATGTGATACAGTTTTGTTTATTAAAGTCTTCGACTTTGAGTCGTAGCAACTCTTAATTGTGGGTGAGATCAGCTAAGGGAATCAAGTACGTAGTATCCTGCTGGGATCAGAGACGTAAGGAGCGCATCTGTACCTTGGATCAGTGTGAGATTTATTGTGGTTCAACTACAGTCCAGACAAAAGTTACTTTGCAGTAGGCTAGTGTCTGTAGCGTCTTAATACAGTGTGTGTTCAATTTGGACTAGGTCCCGAGGTTTTTCTGCATTTGCGGTTTACTCGTTAACAAAACTTATGGTGTTTGTGTTATTTCTTTTCCGTATTATATTTTGTTATATAATTGAAATATCACAGGTTGTGCGTTGAATCGATCAATTGGTAAATCCAACCTTTGGTTGTTGATTGAAATTGATTGATACTTGAACATTGGTCTTTGGTACTGTTCAAGTTAATTTCTCTTGTATTCAATTAGACTCGCAATTTTTTTTTTGCTTGAGTAAGTATTGAATCGAGAAATTGAGATATAACTCCTTGATATATTTTTTATTAAGATTGAGTCTGACTGTCTAGTTGATTCTCTTAAAAGTATATTGGAGCTAGTCCATAGAGATTGCTAAGCGAAATATTGGGTGAGGTTGTTAGACCCCCACTTTTTGAATTGGTATCAGAGCAGGAAAACACGTTTAAGAACCTCATAAGTCTGTGTTTGTAGCAATCTGACTATGTGTACGGAAGATTATCTCTTGCTGTTGCGCACACCAAAATGTCTTCCAAAGCTTTCAATTATGCCAAATATCTTGGGATTGCCTCAAAAGATAACTCCTTAGCTGATTCTTCCGAATCCTGAGGTATAAAGGATGTTTTGTCAAATTTTGATAACATTTCCTCAAATGAGACATTTGACACTCTGTCTAAAGATGAAATGGATCTCACCAGAATCTCAAAAAAATCTACCGAGGCTATTGATTTTCATAATCATGCTCAGATCATTGATGAATTTTAAAAGTCTATTGGTCTAGAACGGGAACTCTATAGTATCATTGAATCTTTCTCCAACAATATCGAAAAAACTATTCAAGAAACTACCCTTCAGCGTGAAAAGATTAGTGTTCTTGAGAATATTGTTAAAGAAGACTCAATTAGAGAAAAACGTTTGATCGAGACGCTTTCATCTGATCTTAACAAACTTCGTGTTGAAAAAGAAAAACTAGGTACACATACCTTATTCTAGCCCAAGAACAGTGCAAATCCTTGAAAAAGGAAAACTCTGTTTTAATGAGAAATTCTTCTGTACCGATGATCAATTCTCAGACAAAATTACAGTACATGAAGACATGTTCTCCAAAGGAATTTTCTGCTAAGAAGTGATTACATGACTTGCAATCTTCTAATAGGGCTATGAATTTAAAACAGGTTCCTGTTAATGTTTTAACTCCACGAACCTGTTCCTTATGTGGGAAAGAGAATCACTATGTTCATCATTGTTTTTCCTAAAAAGAAACAGATTTCTGATTTTCAAAATCTACTTCTTTTCGCTGTTAACAGAGTAAACTCTCTAATGACCACTACAATGGATTTATTCCCTGCAGAAAAACATGATTCTCATAAAATAGATTTCAATGGTCACTCATCTCGAAATCCCCACATGAATCGTGTTCCTTCGAATGGTGCAAAGTCTTACACCACAAAAATACACATTCCCTGTACTTATGAGAATAAATATGGTAAATCCAAGTCTAGATGGTGGAAACGTGTCTCTTCCAATCCTCTAGAACCAATTTCTAGAGGTCCTAGACTTAATCCTCAGAGAAATATTTCTGATGGATCACCTGACAAGGTTATGTTGAATCCGTATGAATAAAAAATACCCGAAAGATGGTAAGGAATACCAGGTTCAAATCTTCAGATGGAATTTACAACTCATCTCTCAATGCTCATAATGGGATTACAACTCACTTGACTGCCTAATCTTAGGCATTTTCATTTTTGTATCTAACTTGAGGGATGCAATAATGACTTTTGGGAGATACTCAAGTCTACTGTAGTTTTCCATTTGTATTATGTTTGACAATTCTGTTTTCATTTGATATGAAAGTAGAGTCACTTGACTCCTTGGTGCTATGTACCTCACTCCTGTGCTCTGATTAATTTTTTTAATTATTGAGTCATGATGATGGAGGATATATGAAAACAGAGATATTTTATTCTTTTCGAATCTCTTATGTTCTGTTATTTTCAACCAGTCCACGAACGTCTGTGTATCTCTTAGGAGTTTAGGGTTTCCACAACAAGGGTGTATCTCTCTTGCTTGAAACACACACACACACACACATATATATATATATATATATGAAAAAGCGGGGGTACAAAAACCACACCTAATATTTCGCTTAGCAATCCTTATGGACAAACTCCAATATACTCTCTAGAGAATCAACTAGACAGTCAGACTCAATCTAGATAAAAAGTATATCAAAGAGTTTATATCTCAATCTCTCGATTTGATATATACTCAAGCAAATAGAAATATGCGAGTCTTTATGAAATACTAGAGAGATAAGTTGGATGGTATCAAAGACCAATATCCAAGTGTCAATCAATTTAAATCAACAACCAAAAGGTGGGATATTCTAATTGATTGAACAACGCACAACCTATGATATTTCAATTATATAAAAAAATATAATTCGGAAAAGAAATAACACAGACACCAGAATTTTGTTAACGAGGAAACTGCAAATGCAGAAAAACCCCGGGACCTAGCCCAGATTGAACACACACTGTATTAAGCCGCTACAGACACTAGCCTACTCCAAATTAACTTCGGTCTGGACTGTAGTTTAACCCCAATCAATCTCACACTGATCCAAGGTACAATTATGCTCCTACGTCTCTGATCCCAGCAGGATGCTACGTACTTGATCCCCTTAGCTGATCTCACCCACAACTAAGAGTTGCTACGACCCAAAGTCGAAGACTTTAATAAAAAAATCTGTATCACACAGAAAACTCTACGGTAATAGAGAAATCCGTCTCCCACGAATATACCTTTGAGTTTTGTTCCGTATTTTGATAAATCAAGGTGAACAGGAACCAATTGATAAACCGGACTTATATTCCCGAAGAACAGCCTAGTATTACCAATCACCTCACAATAATCCTAATAGACGCAGCGAAAAAAGGTATTTTGGAATCACAAACGATGAGACGAAGTGTTTTTGAGGGTGAAAACAGTTTCTGTTGGTTTCGGTACTTTCGCGTGTTGTGGGTGAGAAACGAGTCTAAACCCTAAACAATGTACTGCAAGGGAGTACTTTAGATTCGAGAGATCGATCTGTACAAGTCCGTCCTAAACCAAGAAATGGCCGTTCCATACTTGCTTCGGTCACAAAGTAAAGGACAAGGGTTTGTTTTAGGGAGGGAAGCGAAAAGAGTGTTGAGTCCAGAATAGTTGCTTCTGGAAGAGTAGTTGTTTGACTTGTATCAGAAAATGAAAGCTAATAGATGGAAATCTAGCGAGTGATTTCTGAGTGTTGTATGCTCCTGACCAAAACTTGTTCTTTGGTGGAAATAGCTAGGACCTATTTATACAAGTTGTAACATAACGTACTCTGGTCTCGTAAGAAATGGAAACGACTGAGTAAAGTGAAAGGAGGTGGTAATGGGTAACGCCTGGAATTGATGTTCCATAATGAAAGGAGCGTTTCACCATTATTCCTTATATTTACTAACCGACTCATTCTTATGACACTTTCATGTCAACGGGGGTAGTGTAAGCCGCACTCTGTAAACCGCCAAACCAATACCCTTTATGAGCATCCCCCAATTTGTGACATGTGTTAGATATCTCGAGTGTTTTCATGGGAAAACGTGTAGCATGGTGTTACGTGTGGCATGGTGGCATGCCAGTGGCCATGGTAGAGTCGGCATGGATTTGCCATAGAATAGGCGCGGGCAAAATTAGGGTTTGGTATGCTGAAACCCTAATTAGCGCCCTTTACTAGAATCGCTGTCGAATTCGCGTATGGACTCGGATTTTGATGGTCCGCCCCTCCATTATGCAAGGAAAAGAATTTCCTATCTCCCTACGCGGGAATATCTAGGTTTCGGGAGGTTAAAACAGCACGAACATAAAACTCATGAAGAATTCAGGAGGGATGTTGGTAGCAACTTGCGCAAATTAGGGTTTGGCGTGTTGAAATCCTAATTAGCGCATGTAGTATGCGCGTGTGGCATGATTGGCGTGTTGGCGCGTTTTTGGGAAGCTAACATGTTTTGAGAAGCTAGCATGTTTTGGGAAGCTAGCGTGTTTTGGGAAGCTAACATGTTTTGGGAAGCTAACATGTTTTGAGAAGCTGGCATGTTTTGGGAAGCTAGCGTGTTTTGGGGAGCTAGCAATTTTTGGGACGCTAGCAAGTTTTGGGACGCTAGCGTATTTTGGGAAGCTAGAATGTATAGCGACCTCTTTTGAGACCGTGGCAGGTTTGGAGCAACCTGATTGGTCAATGAAAGTGGGGGTCGACAAGCTTAGGGCACGGTGTAGGTGCGGCTGGCATGGTTGGCATGCCTGGGCGCGGAGACGTGGCTGGCATGGTTTTCCATTGGCACGGTGGTGCGGCTGGCATGGTTGGCATGCCTTGGCGTGGAGACGTGGCTAGCATGGTTTGTCATTGGCATGGTGGTGCGGCTGGCATGGTTGGCATGCCTTGGTGCGGTGACGTGGCTGGCATGGTTTTCCATTTGCACGGTGGTGCGGCTGGCATGGTTGGCATGCCTTGGCGCGGAGACGTGGCTGGCATGGTTTGCCATTGGCACAGTGGTGCGGCTAGCATGGTTGGCATGCCTTGGCGCGAAGACGTGGCTGGCATGGTTTGCCATTGGCACGGTGGTGCGGCTGGCATGGTTGGCATGCCTTGGCTCGGAGACGTGGCTGGCATGGTTTGCCATTGCCACGATGGTGCGGCTGGCATGGTTGGCATGCCTTGGCGCAGAGACGTGGCTGGCATGGTTTTCCATTGGCACGGTGGTGCGACTGGCATGGTTGGCATGCCTTGGCACAGAGACGTGGCTGACATGCCTTCGCACAGAGACGTGGCTGGCATGGTTGGCATGCCTTGGCGCAGAGACGTGGATGGCATGGTTGGCATTCCTTGGAGCGGAGATGTGGATGGCACGACATGCCATTGGCACATGTTGTGAGAATTAAGGTTTGGTATATACGAAGATGATGTCAGTTAGTACTAAGGGTTCTGCCGTGGAACATGACACATGTATATAAAAAAAAAGGTACCCTGGTAATTCTTACATAGGCATGCTGATTGATTCAATGAATGCGCTAGGGGTCATAGTGACGTCATGTCATATGTACGGTTTTACGATTTTAACCCTAAGCAAAAACCACCATCAACATTAAGTTCTATGCTTAGCTCGGAACAGGAGCATTGTTGCGAGTAATCATAAGATGGTGACATACAAGGACAAAATCGAAGCGGCGGGTCATAAAAGAAGGCTAGGAAGATTCGTCTAACCTTTTCGAGAGTGTTTTGAGAATCCTTGCTTCTTGCGTTGGCAGCCTTGCATGAATTATACTTGCGTCGTTACTGACTAGACCATGAAATGGTAGAGGCGTTGCTGGTTGAGATGCAGGCTGTCAGCTTGGTTTGGCCACGCTGGCTTGGCGTGGCGCGACTTGTTCTTGCGGGCCCAGTTGCCTCTTTCCATACGTAGCTCAAATAGGAAATCCTTTCCTTACTCAAATTCCAAAAGTGTTATGCGTATGAAAGGGGTTGGCTCTCCTTTTTATCTCGTATCTTTGTTCTCACGTCCTGGTGTTAGAGGTAGTGCGGTAGCAATAGAGTGGGCAAGCATATTCCAGCTATGTACTCCAGCGTTTCTCTTTCAATTTGTTTTCTTGTGTTGGTGCAAACCCTAGCCATAGGTATGCCTTCCATAAATCTGTAGAAATATTGTTCTTCTGAACTGGTGTAAACCCTAGCCGTGGGTATGCCTTTCATAAACTTGTAGAAATACTTCATCATAAACAATTCTCTTTGAATATCACCGTAGTAACATCGGCTACCTCATGAATAGTGACAGGTAATCATTATTATGCAAAGTAGGCACGTACGGGTAGGTGACCCTTTTTTTTTGAAAGGCAAACAAAGCGCCTGGTTTATGGTTTGATTTGAATTGATAGATAACTGTTATCTATGAGGGTTTTGGATTATTCTTTTGTAATGAATTGTTTTGGAATAATGTTTTCTTGGTTACGATTGCAAGTGACGCAAACATCCCAGGAAAACCATGGGACCGTGAGCGTTGCGTGTCGGTAGAGAGCATGGGATGAAACATAACATGGATATCGGTTTTATCATTCCCGTGAAAGGTTGAAGTAGTAAACCATGTATTTTGTCTAGGCAAGACTTACTCGTTTTTTTTTTTGGATCTCTTGACGAAAACTGAATCTTCCGAGTGTAAGTACGAGTTTTGTGGGAAGCACCGCCGTGATTTTGGAAAGTCCCCAGTCGACCGTGAGTCACCTGATAACCGACTCGTCGGATCGCTTGATTCTACCATCTTGGAAGTCCCCAGTCACCTCTTGTCGTGTCGTGACTGGTAACTGAGTCGGCGATCCCTGAGCGGATCGTTTGCTTCTACCACCTTGGAAGTCCCGAGTCACCTCTTGTCGTTTCGTGACTAGTAACTGAGTCGCCTGGTAACTGAGTCGCCGATCCCTGAGCGGATCGTTTGCTTCTACCACCTTGACGTCTGGGTTGAAGTATGAGATTGGGAGTTGGAAATCGATATTGTAACCGAAAGATTAATCCTCCCGCTGTGGTCCCCAATTTTTTGAGGGTGAAAATAGTTTCTGATGGTTTCGGTAGTTTCGCGTGTTGTGGGTGAAAAACGAGTCTAAACCCTAAACAATGTACTGCAAGGGAGTACTTTAGATTCGAGAGATCGATCTGTACAAATCCGGCCTACACCAAGAAATGGTTGTTCCAGACTTGCTTCGGTCACAAAGTGAATGAGAAGGGTTGGTTTTAGGGAGGGAAGCGAAGAGAGTGTTGAGACCAGAATAGTTGCTTCTGGAAGAGTAGTTGTTTGACTTGTATCAGAAAATGAAAGCTAACAGAAGGAAAGCTAGAGAGTGATTTCTGAGTGTTGTATACTTCTGACCAAAACTTGTTCTTTGGTGGAAATAGGTAGGACCTATTTATACAAGTTGTAACATAACGTACTCTGGTCTCGTAAGAAATGGAAACGTCTGAGTAAAGTGGAAGGAGGTGGTAATGGGTAACACCTGGAATTGATGTTCCATAATGAAAGGAGCGTTTCACCATTATTCCTTGTATTTACTAACCGACTCATTCTTATGACACTTTCATGTAACGGGCTTAGTGTATGCCGCACGTTGTAAACCGCCAAACCAATACCTTTTATGAGCATCCCCCAGTTTGTGACATGTGTTATATGTCTCGAGTGTTTTCATGGGAAAACGTGTAGCATGTTGTTACGTGTGGCATGGTGGCATGCCAGTGGCCATGGTAGAGTCGACATGGCTTTGCCATAGAATAGGCGCGGCCAAAATTAGGGTTTGGGTGCAAACCGTGATGTTTTGGCTTTGGACCGCAAGTTAGGTGGATAACTTGAACGATCGAGATCCGCATCTCAGAGGGAAGGATAACCGTTGATTATTGCAACCCTCCGTTTTAGCAGCCAGCGTCGAGCATGGCTTTTCCATAGAGTAGGCGCGACCAAAATTAGGGTTTCGGTGCAAACCGTGATGTTTGGATTTGGGCCGCAAGTCACCATGCGTTAGGTGGCGAACTTGGACGGTCGAGATCTGCATCTCAAAGAGAAGGGTAGCCGCTGATTATTGTGACCCTTTGTTTATAGCAGGCGGCATGAAAGTATGGATGACAAGCTAGGATTTTGGTGTAGTTAGGTGCGGCCAAAGGCTAGGGTCTTGGCGTAGTTTGTGCGCGACCAAAGTTAAGGCTTGGCGTTGTGCCACTAGTTGCCACGCGTTAGCTGGTGACCTTGGACGGTTAATATCTGCATCTTAGATGGAAGATTGGCCGTTGATCGTTGCAACCCTTCGTTTTGGCAGCCAGTGTCGTGAAGGAAAGGCTGGCATGGTATAGGCGCGGCCAAATTAGGGGTTTAGGCATAAACCATGGTTGTTTGGCTTTGGGCCGCAAGTTGCCACAAGTTCGGTGGAAAACTTGTACGGCTGAGATTTGCATCTCAGGAGGAAGGGTGGTCGTTGATTGTTGCAACCTTCCGTTTGGTAGCCAGCGGCATGGAGGCATGGCCGGCATGGCTTTGGCATGAAGTGGAGCCGCTGGAAGTGTGCGGCTTGGAAGGGAAGCGCTTGCGGCTTTGTGGGTTTCGTATGCTGAAACCCTAATTAGCGCCCTTTACTAGAATCGCTGTAGAATTCTCGTACGGACTCGGATTTTGATGGTCCGCCCCTCCATTCTACACAGAAAAGAATTTCCTATCTCCCCACGCGAGAATATCTAGGTTTTGAGCTCGTTCGGGAGGTGAGAACAGCCCGAACGTAAAACTCAGGAAGAATTCAGGAGGGATGTTGGTAGCAACTTGCCCAAATTAGGGTTTGGCGTGTTGAAACCCTAATTAGCGCATATAGTATGCGCGTGCGGCATGCTTGGCGCGTTTTTGGGAAGCTAACATGTTTTGAGAAGATAGCATGTTTTGGGAAGCTAGCGTGTTTTGGGAAGCTAACATGTTTTGAGAAGCTAGCATGTTTTGGGAAGCTAGTGTGTTTTGGGAAGCTAGCAATTTTTGGGATGCTAGCAAGTTTTGGGACGCTAGCGTGTTCTGGGAAGCTAGCATGTATAGCGACCTCTTTTGAGACCGTGGCAGGTTTGGAGAAACCTGATTGGTCAATGAAAGTGGGGGGCCGGCAAGCTTAGGGCACGGTGTAGGTGCGGCTGGCATGGTTTTCCATTGGCACGGTGGTGCGGTTGGCATGGTTGGCATGCCTTGGCGCGGAGACGTGGCTGGCATGGTTTGCCATTGGCACGGTGGTGCGGCTATCATGGTTGGCATGCCTTGGCGCGGAGACGTGGCTGGCATGGTTTCCATTGGCACGGTGGTGAGGCTTGCATGGTTGGCATGCCTTGGGGCAGAGATGTGGCTGGCATGGTTTGCCATTGGCACGGTGGTGCGACTGGCATGGTTGGCATACCTTGGCACGGAGATGTGGCTGGCATGGTTTGTCATTGGCATGGTGGTGCGGCTGGCATGGTTGGCATGCCTTGGAGCATAGACGTGGCTGGCATGGTTTGCCATTGGCACGGTGGTGCGGCTTGCATGGTTGGCATGCCTTGGCGCAGAGACGTGGCTGGCATGGTTTGCCATTGGCATGATGGTGCGGATGGCATGGTTGGCATGCCTTGGCGAAGAGACGTGGCTGGCATGGTTTGCCATTGCCACGGTGGTGCGTCTGGCATGGTTGGCATGCCTTGGCGCGGAGATGTGGCTGGCACGACATGCCATTGGCACATGTTGTGAGAATTAGGGTTTGGTATATACGAAGATGATGTTAGTCAGTACTAAGGGTTCTGCCGTGGAACATAACACATGTATATAAAAAAAAAGGTACCCTGGTAATTCTTACATAGGCATGCTGATTGATTCCATGAATTCGCTAGTGTTCATAGTGACGTCATGTCAGATATACGGTTTTACGATTTTAACCCTAAGCAAAAACCACCATCAACAGATAGAAACAGCAAGATCAGATCACACAACTACGAGATAGTAGTATCAGTATGGCTTCACAATCCCAATGAAGTCCTTAAGTTGTTAACCTGGTTTAGAAGAAGAAACCAAAGGTTAAAGGAGAATCGACTCTAGATTAGCACAACTAGTATCACACAAAAGGTGGGGATTAGGTTTCCCAGTTGCTAGAGTTCTCCCTTATATAGTCTTTCAAATCAGGGTTTGCAATCAATGTTAGCTTGTTAACAAAGTATTAAATATTCACCGTTAGATGAAAACCTGATTTAGATTCAAGATAATATCTTTCAACCGTTAGATCGAAAACTAGCTTGTTACACACAAATGAATTGTACGTTTCTAGGTTTGTGTAACCGTACCCAAACTTGTACATTTGTTTGTTCAACAATAGCCAACCAAATGGTTAGCCATATGATCACTTTCATATCAACCATATTCTTCTTCACTATAACTAGTTCAAGTGACTCAAATGAACTAGTTAGAGAGTTTTTCAATTGCAAGGAAATCTTATGTAACTACACAGGTGACTCAAATGAACTAGTTCTATATCTTGAAATATGTGTTGGTAAGCTTTCGCTTTGGCCAAGTTCATCTTTACAAGTGACGAAAGTCATGTTGATTATTTCAATATCTTGAAAATTGCTTTGATAAAAAATAATATGTGAATAACCTCCATATGACATCCTCTAAGAATGTTTCAATGATTGAAATGAGAGTTTAGAATATGTAACCATCTTTGGATATAATCATATAATGTGTTCGCACATTAGTGTATAAATCCAAAACCGGGAACCAAATGTATGCATACTTGTGGGTGTACTAAATGGTTGATGGAGACTGGCTAAGTATGCGAACCCGTACGCATACTGGCGGAAGTTCACGGCCGTGAATTTCTGCTGAGTTTGGAAATCAAAACCAACTCAATCCGGTTACCAAAGTATGCGTACCCGTACGCATACTGGCGGAAAGTTCACGTCGGTGAATTTATACTGAGTTTGAAAACCAAAACAAACTCAAACCGGTTACTTAAGTACGCATAATTAAGTGTGTTAGTTTCTAAAATTGGTCTGTTCATGAACTAAAACATTTATATAATAAGGAATGCAATTCGCAAACTGTGGCTATAGTGTTCATGAATCGATTCGAGTGAATCAAAACCGATTTTGCTTCGATTGTGTCTTGTGTACTTCTATGAGATCTAAGCAATTGAGTAACTCTCTAACTATTTCTTTTGAGTTATTTGAACTAGTTATGGTGAAGATGAATATGGTTGATATGAAAGTGCTCATATGGCTAACCATTTGGTTAACTACTGTTGAACCAACTAGGTGTAAACGTTTAGGTACGGTTGCACAAACCTAAATGAACGTGCATTTCATTCGTGTATAACAAGCTAAGTTCGATCTAACGGTTGAAAGATATTAGCTTGAATCTAATCAGGTTTTCATCTAACGGTGAATATTGAATGCTTTGTTACCAAGGTAGCATTCATTGCAAACCCTGATTTGAAGACTATATAAATGAGAACTCTAGCAACTGGGAAACCTAATCCCCACACCTCTTGTGTAATACTAGTTGTATAAGCTAGAGTCAATTCTACTTTAACCTTAGGTTTCTATCGAGACCCTGTAGGTTAACGACTTGAAGACTTCACGGGGATCAACTAAAGGAATGTATTTTTTCCAATCCAATGCAGGACTGAGAGGTTTCTTATGAGGGGATTACATTCTCTAATTATTAAAGTCTTCGACTTTGGGTCGTAGAAACTCTTAGTTGTGGGTGAGATCAGCTAAGGGAATCAAGTGCGTAGTATCCTGCTGGGATCAGAGACATAAGGAGAGCAACTGTACCTTGGATCAGTGTGAGATTGATGGGGGTTCAACTACAGTCCAGACCGAAGTTAGTTTGTAGTAGGCTAGTGTCTGTAGAGGCTTAATACAGTGTGTGTTCCATCTGGACTAGGTCCCGGGGTTTTTATGCATTTGCGGTTTCGTCGTTAACAAAACTTCTGGTATGTGTGTTATTTCTTTTCCGCATTATATTTGGTTATATAATTGAAATGTCACAGGTTGTGCGTTGAATCGATCAATCGGGAAATCCAACCTTTGGTTGTTGATTGTAATTGATTGATCCTTGAACATTGGTTTTTGATACTGTTCAAGTGATTTCTCTTGTATTCAATTAGACTCGCAGATTTCTATTTGCTTGAGTAAGTATTGAATCGAGAAAGTGAGATATAACTTTTTGATATACTTTCATTAAGATTGAGTCTGATCGTATAGTTGATTCTCTTAAAAGTATATTGGAGTTTGTACATACAGATTGCTAAGCAAAATATTGGGTGTGGTTGTTGGACCCCCGCTTTATCAGGTTAAGATGAATAAGGTTGATAATCATATACGGTTACATAAACCTAAATGAGGGTACATTTCATTTGTGTATAACAAGCTAAGTTCGATATAACGGTTGAAAGATAATAGCTTGGTTGAATCATGTTTTTTCTCTAACGGTGAATATTGAATGCTTTGTTACCAAGGTAACTTGGATTGCAAACCCTGATTTGAAAACTATATAAAGGAGAACTCTAGCAACTGGGAAACCTAATACCCACACCGCATGTGTGTTACTAGTTGCATAGCTAGAGTCGATTCTCCTTTAACCTTAGGTTTTTATTGAGACCCTGTAGGTTAACGACTTCAAAGACTTCATTGGGATTGTGAAGCCAGACCCAACTATTTACTTTGTAGTGGCGTGTTCCGATCTTTCCCGGTTCTATCGTATTGAGTACAATTGAAATAATTGACTCAAGATTAATTTCTTCGATAGGCAAGATAAAAGTAATCACAAACATCTTCGTTTCATCGTTTGTGATTCCACAATATCTTGTTTCGCTAGTCGATTAAGATTATTGTGAGGTAATTGATAATACTAGGTTGTTCTTCGGGAATATAAGTGATCGCTGCCGTATGCGTCAAATATAATTTCACTTTCACACTGAACTAAACATAAATGAAGTATGTGGTAAGAAATAGTTCGTTCCTACAGAGAGGCTTTTGTTGTTATAAAATTTCAGTTTCTTAGTAACCAAGGGGGGATTTTTGTTTTAGCAAAGCAATAAAAATAATTGAAAGCAATAAAATATGAAAGTAATCAATAAGAGGAAGATATTGGCCACGAGATAGTATCATTCACAAACATGTATTTTCATCAATGACTAGAATTGGTATTTTAATCTCTCATTTACTAAAAGTCCTAGGATACCTTGATCGCAAGTATATCCCGCTAATTCCCTCATTTCATCACAACCACATTAAAAGATGTATATGTGAATTCGTCCTATAAAGCAACCTAAAGTGTAAAAGCACAATTAAGTTTAACTCCCTGAAAGCACTAAATTATATGGAATAAGACTAATCAAGGCAATCAAACGTGTAGAAGAACTAATTCGATTTAACCAAGGTTATGATTCATTTGTGACTAGTAGGATATATCACTACAAGCACTACCACAATTATGCTACTTAGAATCAGGGATAAACAACTTTTTCGTATTGAAAACCCTAATATAGCTTTAGAAATGAATGCAAATAGGATTGATTCCGGATTCAACCAAAAAATCAATCAAATCATATGACAATATAAACCATGAATCATAAACAATAAATTATTGAGACAAAACTAATGCATTGAATCAAATAACATGTTGAAAAATCAACTTTATCCCATAACCAATATTATGTGTTTAGCTACTCATAGATTTTGAGTTCATCATAATCATAATCAATAATAAAATGATAAAAGATGAAAAATAAAATGAAAGCAAACCCTAGTCGCGGCTCTCCAAAGAGCTCCAAGTAGAAAATATTTGATAAAACAAAGAAGTAGAAGACTTTTTCCTTTTGTACCTTTTCTCCAACTTCTAAAATTAGGTCGAAACTCCAAAGTCCAATACAAAGATGTCCATCAATCCCATATGTGAAAATACCCATGTAAAAAATATTCTCCAAAAGTCGTCGCCGGAAAACTGGTAAAATGGATGGAAATTGGTCGGAGAAGTCACCGGGAAATAGCTCAGGTGACCGACAAAGTCCACCCAGTCACCGGTCAGACAAGTCAACTCATTCAAAGTCACCAAGTCAGGGTAATGAGTCAGTCTGAACTGAGTCAGAAACGAGTCAGCTGTTAACTTGTCTGAATGGGCTGAGTTGCCAGGCCATAGCCTTTGCCATTTTTACAAAGGCCAAGCTAATGTTGCATCTTCATTGCGCATGAGCATGACTAACTTCTGCTGCTCCACTTGCTTTCAGTTCCCTCATTTCCATTTACAATCCAACAACATCACTCACTGCTCCATTCTGCAACAACACAATCCACAATCACCACTGCAATTCATTATGACATGCAATCCCAGACCAACAACATCTCAGCTTTAACTGCATTGCTTCAACAGTATCAAGATGGTTCCCTTCACAACTGCTTCTTGAACTGCAACTCCACACAACCAATTACCACTAGTGCCTTCACAACCCATTTCTGCAGCTTTACTAACTAGTTCATTCTCTTCTCCCAGCTAACTGCAACTCCACTGCCATATTTCAGCACCAACACCTGCAACTGCAGTACCATCGTCTCAATTCTGTGTTCTTCATTTACTAGTCCATTGCAGCATCACCATCCGCACCAACACCTGAAACTGCAGTACCATCGTCTCAATTCTGTGTTCTTCATTTACTAGTCCATTGCAGCATCACCATCCTACCAATTCCCTGCACTACAAATGATATCATTCCATATTGTAGTTTCAATCAAGTATCAAACCTCCAGCACTTTGGCTCTCCAGTCATCTCCTCTATGAGCTCAATAGCATTAACAGTAGCTCCAACTTTACAATCTCGGGACAAAGCCAATCCATTGCCATTTCATCTCACTGCACATCAACACAGTCACTGTCCATGGAAGCAACATCTACAACTGCAACACACACTACTCTACCTGCACCTTCTTGCAACCTGCAACTCAAGCACAGTCTCAACTCAAAGCTACTGCACTTGTACCTCATTTACCCTGCATCCATTATAATATCTTGGCTTGACTGTAGCTTGATTCAAACCCTAACATACATCTATCTCATCTTAAAGCCTTCTCACCACCAGCATCTACCATTTCTTCTAATTTGTGGAAACACCAACACACCACCTGAATCATTTCCTTCTCTGTCAATTCAAAGCAAAAACACTTCACCATCAGGCTTCAACTGCAGCTTCATAACCAACTTCAATTCATATCCGAACTGCAATTGCTTCATCTCCAGCTCAATTATCTCAGCTCAGCTGATCCACCAAACAGCTTCTAACAAATCCACTCTTGCTCTCAATCATCAGATTCAAACCAACACTGCCAACAACATCCGCACAGCATCAGCTTCACCACCTCCTAATCACATTCGCCAGTTCATCTCAGCTTCAATTTCAGTACCACCAGTAGATCCATCATCACAAACTCAGTTATACCATCTGAGACTCAGCCCCTTGTTTGCTGCAATACCTGCCATGGCAGCAACAAGCCATCTTCATATTTGAGCACTTTCAGTTCAGTTCCAACCCCATATTCAAAACCCTGGTTCCATAAACAACAACAACAACAATAACAGCTGTAATTCTCCTCAGCAAACCCCATTTCATCTCAGACCAGACTCAAACCCTAACTTTCAATAACCATCACAGATTCTTCTTGATTTCTTCATTTTCTTTCTCTTGAACGTAATTTCGACAGAAACCCCCATCTCCTTTGGTCATAATATACCCTAATTCCTCATGAATCTGCCTTGCTGACCAGTTCACCATCTTCAACATAAACAATCAATTTTGTCTGCTTTCTTCACAATTCAAAAAAAGAATCACATCAAAATCTCACTATTCCCATTCTCAATCTTAGTTCAAAATGTTAGAATACGGGCATCCAACTCAAAACCAATTGGCAATGAGTGGAGAGGCCCAAAGGATTATAAATCGCAGGATCTTAGATTACCCAAACAATGTGGGACTAATAATCTCAGCATGCTCCCTCACGTGTAGCCTCGTTGGGTCTACCACATGGAACAATTAATCGGGTGACGCGGAGTAAAGGTGCGGTTAAATGACTCGACACAAATTTCCTGCTCAGATACCATGTTAGAATACGAGCATCCAACTCAAAACCAATTGACAATGAGTGGAGAGGCCCAAAGGATTATAAATCGCAGGATCTTAGATTACCCAGACAATGTAGGACTAATAATCTCAACACAAAACATCTTCATCTTAATTCTTCTCGTTCTTCCCTGATTTATCCGGCTCTCAATTCTTTGATATTTCATCGATTTAACTCTCAGTATCAGCCGCCATGGCTTATCCTCTGACATTTAGGTGCCGACAATAATGAGAAGGGATAACTCCTCTCTGAATTGTAGGGCTAGGTAGTAGCTATAATTACTATAGGCGCCCAACATCTGATACAGGCCACCACAATAACAGCCACTAAACAAGCTCAGCTAGTTGCTTCCCAATCCATGGATGGACTCCGCATATCATTAGCCAGTGAAATGCCGTGTTCATATTTTTCGCTCCAAATGAGTGATTTCTTCTCCTTTTGCTCCAAATTACTTCGTTGCACCTAATAAACTCAAAATCAAACATAAGATACAAAATTTACAAGAAAAGTAGCAAAGAAAGCATAAACAATAGATATAAATCTAAGTGTTTTAGACACCTATCAAATTTCGCCACACTTAGACTTTGTTAGTCCTCAAGCAAATCAAAAACAAAACTTATTCTAAAATACATACAACTCTGTTTCGCTGAGGATACGGTTACACTTAGCATGTATAACAAGCCTTTAAACCCCTAGGTGTCCCTAGTGGAAGAGTTATAGTCTCGTGAGGGTTTACTAGAGATATACCCACAAAACCTACTTTTCCAACTTACAAGTTCTCTGAATGATAGCATCCAACGCGCTAAGAAGACATTGAAATTCTGCACACTAGTAATAAGAAGTTAGACACATATATGAACACAATCTCATCCTTAAAAGTTGAGAGACAAATAACCATCCCTTATCGAAAGAAATTCGGGTTCAGAGTGATCGAAAGTCTCAACTCCGCCTTACAAGAAAGGGTTTTATGAAATTGCTCTCAATAATAAATAAATCTTTATGGGTCACGCATGTGTCCATGTAGGAAAAAAGAGAGAATCCCGTGACACGTTAAATAGTAGGAAGGCAAAACCCTCCGAATTGTTTTGAAAACCCACATATTTTATCATTTTGAAAACCCTTTTTCCTGACGATCTCTAAGAAAGGAAATAAAACACTTAACGAAGGTGGGAATATGCATACTTACCTCGTTATCCGTTCGTCATGCAGTTAGCACCACTCTCACAGCATCCATAGAAACGTCTTCGGTGTTCAATCCTTGTCTTCATCTTCGTCTTCGGTCTTCAAATCTTGATGATGAAATCTTGAACTTCGTAGAATCTTGAAAATGTAACTCTTTTTCTTCTAATTCCATGTTGCTTAAAACTTCATTATGAATATTTCTACTTCCATTGACTTTATTGAAAGACTACAAAACTAAAAATGAACTAAACAAACCAAAATATGATGCAATGAATATTTTTTTTTCCTTTTAAAGTACTAAACTCCAACAAATACAATAAAGCAACGAAGTTAATCGTACAATACTTTAGGTGGAAGCCTAGCAACAAGCTGGGCGCCAACACCCCTTTGAATAGCAACCCCTAGTCTATGAATTTTTTTTTTACCTACTCCACTACTAACATCATTACTAACAAGACAATTCTTCAACCTCTTAAAAAAACACAACGTATCATCCCCAAGATCGACCAACGTGGAAAATACTAGAAAACCCAAACCATAACCATGCGAAACACATTGATCTAAATATTTTGTACGTTTGCGTAAAACAGCCTTCGCAATAGCCTGACACGGAATGAAAGCACGAACACCTTCACCTGTAAAGGGGGAAACACCTGTAACATCCATACAAACATCTTGGCTATTCTCCCAACTATGAACAAGGATGTCAGCAGGGCGCAAATCCTTGTTGTCATCCGACAGATAAATAAAGTAAATACAAAATGAAAACAAACAAAATAATAAAAATAATGATGAACCTAATGAAATTTTCTCGTCTTGTCTTGTCTTTTTTTTTTTTTAGACAAGAGAAAATAAGATACAAATTAACAAATAAGATAAAATAAAAATCAAGTACAAAGGCCATGGTGTAAGTACTTTACTGCTTGATTCTTCACAACTTGTATGTCTTGATATAAAAAACTTCTTGAACTCTCATCTTGATAATCTTCACTCTTGTACAATATAGTCTTCAACTTGTAAAAATTCTGCTCCTTGTCTTGTTGTTTTACTTGAATCTGAAATCTGCTCATTTCTGTACCGTTGCTTGTAAACCTTGAACGTCTTCAACTTTTCTTCGAATTTGTGATGCTCCTCTTGTTGATGATGATAGTGTTTCTATAGACCTGTTGGTGTAGAGAGAGATAAAGTGAATGGTGCTAACTGCGAACAAGATTACAAGTGGTATGTAAGTTAGCAATTCGATGTCACCATCATGATTGATAAAATAACACTCAAGAGATCAAAATAGTGCTTTTATTGGTGGGAGGTTGGGTAGCTCACCATCCTACCCGGAGTTTACGTACGGTGACACACTCTCTAAAAGCACAAATTTAGACACATACAAAGAAGTGAAGGTCGGTGCCTCTCTGTAGATGGTGTATTTTCGACAAGGGCTAAATCGTGAACTCATAATTATACGAAGCTCTGATCCAGCAACCAGACGTGAGTATTGAGACACGGGTCTCTGAACGAATTCTCAACGGAGAGTACTTTCTCTCAGAGTACATGTAGATATGTAGTCTCACGACTGGACAACGACATATCTCATGAACACTGAACACTTTCAGTGATTATTTCTATATAGTATTACGAGATGGAAGGCTCCTAGACAGCTTGCTCTGCTAGTATAGAGCGATAACGTCTTCAGGAACAAACAACGAGTTTACCCTGACTATATAAAGGATATGACTTACCGACAAGCTCATATCGGGATAATTAATGCTCCTAGACAGCTTGCTCTGCTAGTATAGAGCCACAATTTAATAATTCCTAATTAAGATTAATTCTGCTGTGACATTCACTACTGAATTCCCAGAATAATCTATTATTGCTCCTATTCCATGGTCGAATCCATGACTGGTCCCATGGAATGGCAATAACAATTGCTCCTATTCCATGGTCGAATCCAAGATTGGTCCCATGGAATGGCAATAAACAATTGTTCTGATTCTATGATCGAATCCACGGCTTTATCTCATAGAATAGCAATAACTATATTATCGCATTACTCCGATTTCATGATCGAATCCACAAATGGTCTCATAAATGGTAATAGATAAAAATTAATTACTCCGATTCTATGGTCGAATATACGATCCCATGGAATGGTAATGCTCACTTTATTATTCTGAATTCGTAGTCGAATCCTCAGCTGATCCTATAAATTAATAATAAACATCTTATTACTCAGTTTTGTGAATTATTCTCCACTGAATTCCACAATTAGTAATAAATAATCAACAACCGGGCGTCTGAGCTACCTCTAAGTAAGCCCCGATCCAAATGGTGAAAGTGTGTTCAACGACGATGCACTAACAGTCACCGCACGAACGAGTATTTTAAAATACGACGAAACGATTAACCTATTGCAAAATATGAAGAAAATAATAAATAATTAAAATATTGACCAAGGCGCCAAGGGATTGGACTCATTGACTGGCCGACCGTGCCATGACCAATCCCACGCAAGTTTTATATTTTAACATATTTTATCATTTTCCTTTATTTGATGAAAATCCTTTCATTTGAACAAATCTCCTTCGTCTCGAGGAAACAACTCGACTTCATGGCGTTTTCATAAACCCATGAAAATAATATAAAATTAAGGAAAAATAGTGTGGGGCGTGAACATTGGCCAACCGGCCATGCCTTGGTCCCATCCAGCCCCACACCTTATGGTTCCTCAATATTTTATTATTATTATTATTATTTCCCTGATTTCATGAAAATTCCTTCAAATCATGGTATTTTCAAAAATACATAAAAAATAATAATATATAATTAGGAAAACACGTGGGACCGGGCCCCAGCCGGCCGGCCATGCCTCAGCCGGTCCCACACGCCCATGTATTTTATTATTATTATTTTTAGGATTTCCTTCATCCCATGAAACTCCTTGATTTCATGGTATTTCTCTCAAATTAGGAAAATACCTTCAAATCATGGAAAAATACATTAAAAAATAATAAAATAAAATTAGGGAAACACGTGGGACCGGGCCCCAGCTGGTCGGCCATGCCTCAACCGGTCCCACACGCCCATGTATTTTATTATCATTATTTTTAGGATTTCCTTCATCCCATGAAACTCCTTGATTTCATGGTATTTCTCTCAAATTAGGAAAATCCCTTCAAATCATGGAAAAATACATTAAAAATACATAAAAATTAGGGAAACTCGTGGGACCGGGCCCTAGCCGGACGGCAGTGCCTCCACGGTCCCACACGCCCTTGTTTTTATTATTTTAATATTTTTTTCTTCCTTGAACTCATGAAAACTCCTTCAATTCATGGAAACTCCCTAAATTCATCAAATTTCTCAAAATTCATGAATTTTTCATAAAATCATCAAAATATTATAAAATTAAGAAAAAGGCACCACGGGACCGTCGCCACGACCGGCCGACCATGCCTTGGCCTCGGCGGTCCCACGCCTCCTTATTCCTTATTTTATAATTATTTTCCATCATCTCATGGTGTTTTCCTCAGTTTCGTCGAAACCCTAATTTTGGCATATTTTCTCGAATGGATGCTCAATTGCACACTGGAAAATATCAAAATTCTCAGGACTGGGACGCGGACGCCTTGGGGACACAAGCGCGCTAGATTGACCGACCAAGATTGGCTCTTTGCTTACAGAAGTCGGTCCCATCAAGTTTCACAGTTTTGACCTAATTTGCACAATTGCACGTATTAGGTCCAAGACTCTTCCAAACACTTTGGATTTTCATGAAGTGATCATCAGGCGGTCACGTGACTACCCAGAGCCGGTTTCATGATCCCATGGTTGGTCTCTCACTCCGTCATAATTAATTAGGTTTTCTCACCTAAGGCTCAGACGAGCATTTTCAAATAAATGATTAAACCAGTATTTAATCATTATTTCACCAACAAATCGTCAACTTTTCAGGAGTTCTTTGTATTTGCTCACGTGATCATATGGACACTACATGGTTGATCCACGGTCCCATGTAGTCGCTCCCTCCTTCGTCCCATGGTTAAACTTCTGACGAACCATGAATTGATCATCAATTGATCAAATTAGGGTTTCTGAATCCAAGGATCATCATTCCATATTCCAACCTTAATAATTTTACGACGACCTCATGGTCATTAATTTTATTAATTATGCTCGATTCAACGACCAGTATTCTAATTAATATTTTTGGTACGCTGCCAATAATCCATCTGATGAGCAACACATGCTCAGACGATCAAATATTCAAAAATTCATCACATGAGCAACACTTGCTCAGATGATAAATATTTTCTCAAACCAAGGAATATTGGTTCAACAATCAATATTCAACGATCCATCGAATGAGCAATACTTGCTCACTTCATCGTAAGAACTATACCTCTGTCTCATGACATGTTCAATTCATGAGTTTCAGGACATCATGTTCAACTCAACAACTTCAAGGACTCATCGTCCCATCAAACCACGAAGTCATCAATTGACTAACATACTACGAGACTTCAATCGTGTCACTTTGGGGGGATATCACTTAGGGTTTTGGTCTGGTGGTCTACGACACGTGTGTTCAAACACACGATGAAATGTGAGCAAGTCATGCAATCAGTTGAAGGAATTCACGAGGTAATGGGTGGAAAATCGACCAAAGTCTCCACACGTTGAGCAACTGGTTTCAAACACGAACTCCACTTCCCCACTCATTGATTCCATCAACTGTCACACTTCATGGGATCATGGTGTCTAAAATTCCAGCAATATAAATAAGTCTCTGTATCATGATTGAATCATCGACATCAACAGTATCATCAATCTCACGTCTCATCGACAACACGAGATCATCAACTCATCAATTGAGCAACTACTCTCAATTGAGCAGTTTCAATCAATCAGAGCTTATCATATTCAGAATTCACACACCCACAATCTTTGATTACCATTGATTCCACACATTTCCCAGCTTCCCTCCTACATATCAACCCATCCTATCTTGTGACCGAATTTACTCTAGAACGGTCATTGTCTTGATTTATGTCGGAGTACTACAGATTGATCTCACGAATCTAAAGCACCCCCTTTGTAGCGGTGCATCTGTGTGAGGTTTAACATTCCGCTCGGTTCGAGGAGTCTCCTCCGTACGGTCGTCTCCTCAATTCCTTAAAAACCAGAAAATCGTTTTCCCCCATCTACAGATTGGCGACCACAGTGGGAGATCATTCTCTCGGTTGCAATCTCACAATTCCACAAGATGGTTGATCTCAGGTCAGGTTCCGTTACGAATCCTAACACAAACCGTGCTAGCACTAGCAACAACAACAATCAGAATATCCCGGAGACAATTCCGACCTCCAACACTGATTGTGGTGACATTACTCCTCCTCACTTAGAAGGTCATCCACTGTCCGGACGACACCCTGAAGAAGTCAGAGGAGATCCACCACCTACCACTGCTGATCTTATCAAAGCGCAGGAGACTCTTGCAAAGAATCAGACTGACATGGCTGCTACACAGAAGGAGCTGTATAATTATCTCAAAACTCTTACTGACAAGATGTCAGATAAAACTCAAGAGAAGGGAAAGGAGAAGGAGAAATCCTCAGACGACGATCCTGAAGTAATTCCAATCCATACAGTAGAAGACGACGAAGTCCTCAAAACTGCTGCAGACAACTCATCAGCGAAGGGATCATCGAACTTCATCACTCGCGAGAATCTGGAGCACCTCTTGGAGAACCGTGGAAAAGACAAAACATCGCATGTTCATCGTCATCAACCTCCTTATCCTGCCACTACGCAGAGGATTATACTCCCTTAAGATTACGTTTCTCCAACCTTCACCTTATATGATGGAACTGGAAATGCTCGGGAACATGTCTCTCGTTTTCTCGAAGCCCTGGGAGAACATGAACATAATCATGTCGTTCGTCTCAAGGAATTCTCAAAGTCTCTGAAAGGCAGAGCATACACCTGGTATAACAACATCGCGTCCGGGACTATCAACAATTGGGGAGAAATGGTTAACGCATTCTACAGGAAATACTTATTCGTTTTAGAACAAGTCACCCTCTCCGACCTTGGAAGAATGTTTCAGAGGGTCAGTGAAAATCCCAATGATTATGTGAAAAGGTTCAGAGTCCAAGCCCTGGATTGTCATGACCCAAACGTCACGGAGCAACAACTGGTGGACTTGTGCATCAATGACATGCTCCCGGTCTACAGGGCCTTGCTGGAAAACCTTCGATTCCAGACTTTCTCAGAGCTTCACGAAGCTTCGAAAAGGTCGGCAACCACCGCACCCGCTCTTTTGTAAAGAGCAAAGTCTACAAAGACCGAGGATTCAAAAGACACTCGAGGAAACAGGCATTTGATCAACAAGCAGTACAACCTGCAACCTTCAACAAATGCTGTCACAGAAGGGAATAAGCGAAAAGCAGAACCATAGCACAAGCAGACTTCCTCCACCCCTTCAAAGGCACACAAGAAGGAGAATTCGAAAGTCCCTCCTCAGCATACGGAAGACCCAAAAGCACCTGATTTTCCCTGTTCAATGGAAGAAGTTAATGAACTACTCGATGCCTGGATCCAAGATGGTGCAATCAAATTTCCTTATGTCAAGAAGGAACCAACTGAAGAAGCCATGGAAAATCCTCGGTATTTCCGCTTCCATAGATACGTCAGCCATCCCACAAGTGATTGCAAAATTTTGAAGCGCATATTCAAAGAAAAGGTCGAATCAGGAGAGCTCAACCTGGGGACTGAGGGAGTACAAAAAACCCCTCCCAGTCCGAACTTTTACCATCTCTGAACCTCCTGTCAAGGAAGCGGTCCAATCTCTGATCGAACATGTCTGCGAGTTGTTGTATCTTTCGAAAGCTCAAAAAAGACATGTTTGCTGCACTGAACCACATCGTGTCCGGAAAACGCCTGCTGATCCAAGAGACCACCACCGAACCTTCAGCCACCGACAAAGAAATGTATGACTGGGGACTGCTCACCACAGTGCACATTAAAGGAAATGAGTTCAAGAGGGCGTTCGTCGATGTTGGTACCGCTGTCAACATCATCCCTTTGAAAACTCTCAGAGCTGCTGGTATTACTCGACAGGAAGCCACCCACGCTCCCATAGCAATCAGGGACACGAAGGAATCTCCAGAGACGCATACGGCTTCATCACTCTCAAAGTTACGGAAAGATTGATCTGCACTGAGGCCAAGTTTTTCATAATCCGGGAAGACCCTGGATACGACATGGTCCTTGGAAGAACTTGGATTCATGCTGGAAGATAACGATGCCTTCAACACATCCTGTCATCGACAAGGATTCCGAGTCAGAAGACGAAGCAGAGGACGCACCACGTTTGAGCATCTGGAAGAAGTAAAAACTCTGATGGGACTTACGCAGGAACTTGGAGAAAATCCGCACACCTTTGTCAGAAGGTTTCGAGCTCAGGCAAGTCTTATTCCTCCTCATGCTCCAATATTACCAATGTTCAGATATGCTACTATGGTCCAGGGACTTCTCCCCATGAACAATTTAGCAGTCATCAAAAGCTACGAGTGGGTAACTTCACCTCAGCAATATTACACCCAATGGTTGGGTTCAGAACTTCTTCAAATCGGTCACTCCATCGAGAGGTTTATTGTTGAAGACCTGGCTAAGCATGATCAACACTATGCTGGATACTCTCTTCCGCGCGAGTGTCCATATGTGCCACAATCGTGGAATTCCGTCAAACAGGGAATTCCGAATCAGCGGAAGATATTCAAGGCACGATCGACCAAGCCTAACAAGTTTCATGAAGGAGACCTGGTTCTCAAAGCAGTTCAGCGCGGTCTTCATTCTACAAGGAACTCCAATTGGGAAGGACCATTCATGGTCGCTAAGTCCGGCCGGAGGATACTACAAATTGATCAACACAGATGACAGAACCCTGCCAGTAATTCACGAAAATTGGCTCAAGGCGTTTATCTGAAATTATTGGACATTTGAGGTATTGGGCGTTCGAAGCATTCATGGCGTTTGGATTTAACATTTAGGATTTTCTTTCATTTGTATTTCAATTCCTCCAAAACGTTTGCAATACTTGCAATTAGTATTTGAATTCAGCAATTTATCAAAATTCAGTTCATATTTCGTAAAAGAAATCAAATCTACAAGAAAATCCTTAACCATCAGTCAATCCAAAACCATCTAAATATCAAAACCCAAGTATAAACCTCACATCTCTCAGAAGTTCAGAAGTTCAAGAGATAATCAAAGGAAATCAGCAAGAAAAGGCTTTCGCTCATCAGCATCCTTCAAGATTTGCAAAGCCGCCCTCTCCTTGTTCAACTCCTCGGTCAGCTTGGAAATCTTGTCCTCCTTCTCCTTCACACATCATTGGGAAAGGGTATGTTCTTCTCACATGAATCCTTGATAACGTTTATTTGCTTGCGAAGCCATTTCACGTTGAGGCCAAGTCTCTCTGAATTCTCCAAGTTAAACTCCCAATCAAAGAGTATATCTGGAGTCACAGTATTCCTAGGTCTGGCACGCATATCACTCACGACACGCAAGATAACGCCTACTTGCATGGTTAAAGCATAAGCACGCCCAGGATTCCTGTCAACGATCATGTGGCCAAACTTCTTCCATATTGTCTCGTACAAGCGTGCATATCCAATGGGAACGTTGAATCCACCTATCAGTTCATGATATGGGAGTGAAGTGTCAAATGGAGGATCGAAAGCAACTCCTGCAGTTGGATATTCATACACTATTATACGGTTCTCAGTCACTGGAGCGGCTTCCACAACCAAAGCAATAATTCCTTCGGTATTCTCCGCTGTCTCGGTTTCTTCTATCACTGAGGCAACAACCATCTGGGTTTCCATAACATCAGTAGCGACCTTCTCATGGCCTTGAAGTGCAGGGATGGTTGTCTCTTCATCAATAACTCCAGAATGGTTAGAGTTATCATCGTTGGCTCCAGTATCCTCAACTTCGGTATTTAGCACCTAATACGAAGATTACATGAGGTTAGAGTCACGAATCCAAAGGAGATTATGAAACACAGTATACCAGCAAGGCAACATCATCAAGGTTCATCATAATACATTCAAGGCACGATCAAATAACATAAAAGTCATGAAAACACGTTTTACGATGAGTCCGTCTGAAGAAACTGAACTCTGCTCTGTACTAAGAGACGAACTGGGAGCAATCTACAAGTAATTTGAGGATCAGACATATAACATTCTCTTAGTATGGATGTCCTCTATGACATGTCAAAATTTCATGACAATCTGATGAACGAGCAAGTAGAAGTGGCAAAAATATCAAGTGATGTGCAATCTGAAAAAGTCCTGGAAGTCTCCTGGAAGTTTACTATTTCGCCTTTTTCAGACTCTGAACGTGCTCAAAACTTAAAAAGCTTCTTTCAAAAAGCTTTGAAATTTTCCGGGCTTGAATTTGCACATGCAGATCATCAAAATCCGATTCCGGACGAAGATTCTACGGCATTTTTACTAAAAAGCTGGGTTCCGAATTTTCTGACGACGAAATTTGACTAAGTTTTCATATACGCACATGGATTCACATTCATTCATTCAAAAATCAGCACTTTATACTTCTATGAAGAAGGTACAGTATATGCTTACTTGAGGGTATCCAAAGTTCAAGGAGTTGGGATTGTCCGTGTCAACGATGGGAGGATCATTACTTTTCAGCTCCAAATCCTTGGCACGCCTGTGTCTCTATTCTCAAGAGACGGTCGAGGCAGCACTTCCATTCCATAACGACATCCTCCTGGACATATTCTCAAACAATTAGCATTTCATCAATAAAGCATCATAATCGAACATGTGAAGAGATACTTACAGCTTCTCTTCATCGCTCAAGTCAGGAATTGCTTGCTCAAAGGCGGAGAACCGAAGACCATCAATACTTGATGGAGCAAAATCTGCAACGGAATAACAATATCGGTTTCAGATCCTAATAATATGGGAGGAGAAAGAGGAGGAAAATATTGGAAACTCACCAAAGCACCAACTGGGGACTTTACGGTATTAGGTAACACTTATAACCTTTATGCCTGCCTTCTCCGCCATGAATAACCGCCTCAGTCTCTGAGAAATCTACACCGATTCGAGTCGTATATACGACCGTCTATGGTGAAATCCATAATATAATAGAATCGTTCTTAAGTTCGTGAAGATTATATAAGAACATACCTAGAGCATCCTGGAGACGACTTTCGTTTATCACCATAAGATACTTCAATCTTGGTCGACTGGAAATCTCACCGAAGGATCCTTGAACGAGTTTGGGAAATCTTACAAGCCTCCGCCCGTTGCTGATCCCAGAATTCTACATAACCTGGGGTTACATAGGAAATCTATCAAACCAGGAAACCAGTAGCTACTACTCCCTTCCACGTGAGTATGATCCAAATGAGTCCTGAGTTGCTCAATGATGGCTTCCTTCTCCGTATAGTTGGAACCACTGATCCATACCCATTTGTCGAGCTGCTCTATCAATTTATACTCCTCCACTGAAAGCTCTCCAAACGTGGCTGATAGCAATGACCAGGGGTGCAACTCAACATGAAAGATCTTTCGCCATCACTCAGATGCGCACCAGACGTCAAACTCGTGCTTTCTAGTATTGAAAGTCATCGGCTGAGAAACATAATCAGGGACTGACACCCACGGTCGAAAATTGAACTCAGATTCTTCATCTAACACATCAATGAAGCGTATTTTAGAACGAGGTTGCTTTGTGGACCAACGCATGATCCTAGCGTTATCTTTCTCAGGGAAAGTATGGCGCGCATCAGTATTCGGTCCTTGCAGAACATTACGTGGAGTAGGTGCATAATTCTTAAAGTGCTCCCACATCAAAGCTTGAAGAAACATCGTGTTGGCATAACACTCAATCTTCATGGCCGTTCGACACACTGGAGTCTATAATCAAGGAGTCCAGGTTGTAATACAAGGAGCCTAAGAATAACTACCTATCGGAAGTTGCTCACCTTGAGCCATCTTAATAGCAAAGGGAATCACAAAAGGCTTCAACAAGTTTCCACTGTCTTCAAAAACGTCTCTGGACAACCATAAACATAAGAAAGCAGCAATGGGTAACATACCGTCGATGGGTTTATCAGAAACCTCGTCTTTGGGCCACCACCAGTGTGTCAACCAGGAAGCATAGCATCCTTTACTACCAGCCTTATTCGCTTTCTCCATTGCAGCTGTCAAGACATGAGAAACGGCGGTCTCCTCATCTGAAAGATCCCCAGGAAGATTGCCCGTGATTGGGAGATGCATCAGAGCCGCCACGTCTTCCAAGGTAATGGTAAACTCTCCCCATCTACATATGAAAGTGTGAGTGGGAATGCACCAGCGAGCAAACAGAGCCACAATACCACTTGCGTCATGATAAATGAACAACTCTCCAGAAGCTTGAATAGCTCTCGTCACCTGCGCCTGGTCGAGCATAGTCCTCACATGAGGAAAACCCAACATATGCCTCGCCCAGCCGGCAAATTTCTCCAAAGGTCGTCGAGAAAGCTTAAACTCTATGATTGATGAGGTGAAGATCCCTCGTTCAAGACAAAATCGAATCACTGTCTTAGGAGTCACCAATTTCTTCTGAGTAACAGTTCTGGGATTTATCAAAAGACGATACACTGGGGATTTCAAATGTTGCTCAGCTCCTGGAATATCTTTTTCAAAGAATGCATCATCTATGTTCGGGACATTCTTAATCCCAGGGATTTCGTCTTCGTCTCCCCCAACGGAAGTTTCATCCATGCATGTCTCATCTCTGGAGATACCATCATCAACGCACATCTCTTCCCTCGAGGCGTCGTCAGCTTGGGAATTGGTCATCTTTGCTGAGTAGCTGAAAAGGTTCACACTACATTCTACTTCAGTATGCCGTCCAGATATAAATCAAGGAAATACAAGCAAAAATGGTAACTCTTAACTCTTACCTTTTACTTCTACTAATGGTATAGTATGCTAGAGTTAACACCTCAAAATCGTTCGTCTCTTCGAAAACTGCAAAAACGAACGAAACTTTATTTTCCGAAACTGATTTTTCATGAAATCACGGACACAATTTTCATAATGTGAGCATTCACACAACTGACGTATGAAGTTTATAGCAATAAAATATTTCATCATAAATATATCGTCTATCTTCGAAGGTTCCACAAAACACACGCTTTGATTTTTCGAAAAAAGCAGCAATTAATGCAACTTGCATACATAAATTCTCAATGATTTTTATCTAATGAAAACAAATTCATGCAAATAAAATATACCATCATATTTTGCACAATATATGTCATGGTTGCATATAAAAAAAAATTATTTTTCCTTCGTATCGTCGTTATTTGTCTTTAAAACGAAGGATTATTTCAAAAATATTGTGAAAGCTCACATCTCATACATATGATAAAGTTTTGTATTTACATGAAAGCTCATAAGAAAAATTTTATCACTGGACACAAGTTCATCATATGAATTTTCCTTCGAGTCGTCGTAATTTGTCTTTAAAACGAAGGATTATTTCGATTTCGTGAAAATTTACTCCTTTTATGATAAAACCGTGGCACACATGAAAGCTCATACAATAAGTTTTATCACTGGACCTAGGTTCATATACTAAAAAAAATCTCTCCTAAATCAGGGATTATAATTAATTTTAAAAACTAACGATCGAACGAACATACATTTTCAAAAACGAGGGTTTTTTTCATAAAACTCACACTAATACACACACATGTATATAACTTCATCATGATCAAAGCTTGAAAAACCCATGATACTCATGGACATCAGAAAAACAACAATAACACACCTGGGCGAGTCGGCCGGCGGCAACGGCGACGGCGAAGCTCCGGCAATTTTTTTTCCTCCACTCGCTGCTGACGTGAAGGCGATGGAGAGGTGATGAAGGTGCTGGCCGTGTGTGTGTGAAGGAGAAATAAAAAAAAAGAAAAGGATTAATTCCTTTTATACCAAATTTTATTTCCAAAACCTAATTTCACAAGGATTTCCTTATTGGGCCCGGCCCGCAAATCCTAAACGACCAAGGTTTCGTCGTCCAAACCAGCGGTTCAACACCAATTTATGCTCACCAAACGACACTCCAATCATGACATTGAATCCTTCATCAAGTTGTGGTCTTCTCATGCTCTCTAAATCCGGTAACGTCTCAATTTACGACTAAGTTCAATTACTGGTATTGTTATTTATGGCCGGAAAATCACCATTTAATGCTGACTGAGGAACACCGCTTTCCTCAGTAAGCAGGGGACTTAATGTAGATGGTGGATTTTCGACAAGGGATAAAATCGTGAACTCATAATTATACGAAGCTCTGATCCAGCAATCAGACGTGAGTATTGAGACACGGGTCTCTCATCGAATTCTCAACGGAGAGTACTTTCTCTCAGAGTACATGTAGATATGTAGTCTCACGACTGGACAACGACATATCTCATGAACACTGAACACTTTCAGTTATTATTTCTATATAGTATCACGAGATGGACGGCTCCTAGACATCTTGCTCTGCTAGTATAGAGCGATAACGTCTTCAGGAACAAACAATGAGTTTATCCTGACTATATAAAGGATATGACTTACCGACAAGCTCATATCGGGATAATTAATGCTCCTAGACAGCTTGCTCTGCTAGTATATAGCCACAAAGTTAATTATTCCTAATTAAGATTAATTCTGTCGTGACATTCACTACTGAATTCCCAGAATAATCTATTATTGCTCCTATTCCATGGTCGAATCCACGACTGGTCCCATGGAATGGCAATAACAATTGCTCCTATTCCATGGTCGAATCCACGACTGGTCCCATGGAATGGCAATAAACAATTGTTCTGATTCTATGATCGAATCCACGGCTTGATCTCATAGAATAGCAATAACTATATTATCGCATTACTCCGATTTCATGATCGAATCCACAACTGGTCTCATAAATGGTAATAGATAAAAATTAATTACTCCGATTCTATGGTCGAATCTACGATCCCATGGAATGGTAATACTCACTTTATTATTCTGAATTCGTAGTCGAATCCTCAGCTGATCCTATAAATTAATAATAAACATCTTATTACTCAGTTTTGTGAATTATTCTCCACTGAATTCCACAATTAGTAATAAATAATCAACAACCGGGCATCTGAGCTACCTCTAAGTAAGCCCCGATCCAAATGGTGAAAGTGTGTTCAACGACGATGCACTAACAGTCACCGCACGAACGAGTATTTTAAAATACGACGAAACGATTAACTTATTCCAAAATAGGAAAAAAATAATAAATAATCAAAATATTGACCAAGGCGCCAAGGGATTGGACTCATTGACTGGCCGACCATGCCATGACCAATCCCACGCCAGTTTTATATTTTATCATATTTTATCATTTTCCTTCATTTGATGAAAATCCTTTCATTTGAACAAATCTCCTTCGTCTCGAGGAAACTCCTCGACTTCATGGCGTTTTCATAAACCCATGAAAATAATATAAAATTAAGGAAAAATAGTGTGGGGCGTGACCATTGGCCAACCGGCCATGCCTTGGTCCCAGCCGGTCCCACACCTTATGGTTCCTCATTATTTTATTATTATTATTATTATTTCCCTGATTTCATGAAAATTCCTTCAAATCATGGTATTTTCAAAATACATAAAAAATAATACAAAAGTAGTCATAAAAACCCAAGGTGACCAAACTTGTGGTACAAAAACCCCACTCAAATGTTGGGATCCATTAAAACTCCATCATAAACAAAATTGATACAAAAACCCCCAATTTTTAAAAATTGATATAAAAACCCCAAATTTAAATGTTGGTTTCATCAAATTTTATTTTGGTTTCATCATAAAATTTGATGAAACCAAAATAAAATTTGATGAAACCAACATTTAAATTTGGGGTTTTTGTGTTAATTTTGTTTTGATGGGGTTTTTGTGTTACTTTTGTTTTGATGGGTTTTTTGTGGAAGGATGGTGACACCTTTAGGGTTATAACTCGCGGACCGAAAATAATAATATAAAATTAGGGAAACAGTGGGACCGGACCTCAGCCGGCCGACCATGCCTCAGCCGGTCCCACACGCCCATGTATTTTATTATTATTATTTTTAGGATTTCCTTCATCCCATGAAACTCCTTGATTTCATGGTATTTCTCTCAAATTAGGAAAATCCCTTCAAATCATGGAAAAATAAATTAAAAATAATAATATAAAATTAGGGAAACACGTGGGACCGGGCCCCAGCCGGCCGGCCATGCCTCAGCCGGTCCCACACGCCCATGTATTTTATTATTATTATTTTTAGGATTTCCTTCATCCCATGAAACTCCTTGATTTCATGATATTTCTCTCAAATTAGGAAAATCCCTTCAAATCATGGAAAAATACATTAAAAATACATAAAAATTAGGGAAACTCGTGGGACCGGCCCTAGCCGCGCTTCCACTGTCCCACACGCCCTTGTTTTTATTATTTTAATATTTTTTGCTTCCCTGAACTCATGAAAACTCCTTTAATTCATGGAAACTCCCTAAATTCATCAAATTTCTCAAAATTCATGAATTTTTCATAAAATCATCAAAATATTATAAAATTAAGGAAAAGGCACCACGAGACCGTGGCCACGACCGTCCCACCATGCCTTGGCCTCGGCGGTCCCACGCCTCCTTATTCCTTATTTTATAATTATTTTCCATCATCTCATGGTGTTTTCCTCAGTTTCGTCGAAACCCTAATTTTGGCATATTTTTTCGAATGGATACTCAATTGCACGCCAGAAAATATCAAAATTCTCAGAACTGAGACGCGGACGCCTTGGGGACACGAGCGCGCTATCTTGACTGACCAAGATTGTCTCTTTGGCTTACAGAAGCCGTTCCCATCAAGTTTTACAGTTTTGACCTAATTTGCACAATTGCACGTATTAGGTCCAAGACTCTTCCAAACACTTTGGATTTTCATGAAGTGATCATCAGGCGGTCACGTGACTGCCCAGGGCCAGTTTCATGACCCCATGGTCGGTCCCTCACTCCGTCATAATTAATTTGGTTTTCTCACCTAAGGCTCAGACGAGCATTTTCGAATAACTGATTAAACCAGCATTTAATCATTCTTTCACAAACAAATCGTCAACTCTTCAGGAGTTCTTTGTATTTGCTCACATGAGCATATGGACACTACATGGTTGATCCACGGTCCCATGTAGTCGCTCCCTCCTTCGTCCCATGGTTAAACTTCTGACGGACCATGAATTGATCATCAATTGATCAAATTAGGGTTTCTGAATCCAAGGATCATCATTCCAGATTCCAACCTTCATAATTTACGAAGATCTCATGGTCATTAATTTTATTAATTATTCTCGGTTCAACGACCAGTATTCTAATTAATATTTTTGGTACGCTGCCAATAATCCATCAGATAAGCAACACATGCTCAGACGATCAAATATTCAACAATTCATCACATGAGCAACACTTTCTCAGATGATAAATATTTTCTCAAACCAAGGAATATTGGTTCAACAATCAATATTCAACGATCCATCGAATGAGCAATACTTGCTCACTTCATCGTAAGAACTATACCTCTGTCTCATGACCTGTTCAATTCATGAGTTTCAAGACATCATGTTCAACTCAGCAACTACATGGACTCATCGTCCCATCAAACCAAGAAGTCATCAATTGACTAACATACCACGAGACTTCAATCGTGTCACTTTGGGGGGATATCACTTAGGGTTTTGGTCTGGCAGTCTACGGCACGTGTGTTCAAACACACGATGGAATGTGAGCAAGTCGTGCAATCAGTTGAAGGAATTCACGAGGTAGTGGGTGGAAAATCGACCAAGTATCCACACGTTGAGCAACTGGTTTCAAATACGATCTCCACTTCCCCACTCCTTGATTCCATCAACTGTCACACTTCATGGGATCATGGTGTCTAAAATTCCAGCAATATAAATAAGTCTCTGAATCATGATTGAATCATCGTCATCAACAGTATCATCAATCTCACGTCTCATCGACAACACGAGATCATCAACTCATCAATTGAGCAACTACTCTCAATTGAGAAGTTTCAATCATTCAGAGCTTATCATATTCAGAATTCACACACCCATAATATTTGATTACCATTGATTCCACACATTTCCCAGCTTCCCTCCTACAGATGAACTCATCCTCTCTTGTGACCGAATTTACTCTGGAACGGTCATTGTCTTGATTTAGGCCGGAGTACTACAGATTGATCTCTCGAATCTAAAGCACCCCCTTTGCAGCGGTGCATCTGTGTGAGGTTTAACATTTTTCTCGGTTCGAGGAGTCTCCTCCATGCGGTCGTCTCCTCAATTCCTTAAAAACCAGCAAATCGTTTTTCCCCATCTACACTATCATGATGTAACATGGGTAGTCTCCACCATAGGGGATCACAACTCTAATACCGAATTCAGTCTGCACCTTATTTGCCACTGGCATGGTTAAATCCAACTTTAACTCTCATACAAGTAAGAAACCCGATCACGTTCTCTGTCATCTCTAAGTTCAGTCACTCTTGTGAGAATTTCGATGTAACCTTAGAGACATGTATACTATGTGACTCCAAACTAACTACAAGTTGGAGTTTTTCATGCACTAGTTCACATAAAAGTTGAAAATTTTTGAAAATTGAAAAATTTACAATGCAAATGCTTAACCACTCCCCCACACTTAAACTTTACATTGTCCAATGTAAAGTTAGTCATCCAAAGTAAGTCAAGGTGGGAAATCTTATAATGACATGCGACAAGAAATCAGAGAAAAGTAAAAACAAGACAAGAAAAATTTAAAAACAAGAGAAGAAATACTCATCCCATGGGTTGCCTCCCATTTAGCATTTGGTTTAAAGTCGTTAGCCCGACTGTCTCCTTGCTTTCTGCGCCTTAGCCATCTTCCAACACATTATGGAAATCTGATTGAATGGTACTTGGGTGTTTCCTCACCTCAAAGATGTTTAAGTGTATGACTTTTTCATCAAACTCCATAGTCAAGGTGCCATTGTGGACATTAATCTTCGTTCTCGTACTCAAAAATGGTCTACCCAACAGTAAAGGTGTAGACGAGGATGAATTCACATCACTCATGTCTAAAACGTAGAAATCCACTGGAAATATTAGTCCTTTTACCTGCACCAAAACATCCTCAACAATCCCTTTCGGGTAAACATTAGATCTATTGGCAAGTTGCATAACTATACCGGTTTTCTTAAGAGGACCAAGGTTTAAAGCATCATAAATAAAAGTAGGCATAATATTAATAGAAGCTCCTAAATCTAACATAGCTTTTGTAAACCTCGTTTTACCAATTTTGCATGGAATTGTGAAACTACCGGGATCCTTCAATTAGGTGGGAGTTTCTTTAGAAGATATGCCGAAGCATTCTCCCCCACACTCATTACCTCATTACCGGTTAGCTTGTGCTTGTTAGTGCACAATTCCTTTACACACTTTGCATAGCGAGGAGATTTCCTAATTACTTCAACGAGTGGACTATTCACTTGGACCTTCTTAAAAACATCCCAAATATCCCTATCTTGCTCCACCTTTCTATTAGCTTTAACGAACCTGCCAGGAAAAGGTAGATGAGGAACATAAGTAGGAATATGATTTTTAGAGTTGGAAATAAGTACCTCGGAAAGTTGGGGGGAATCAACATCCTTTTCCTCCAAAACTAGTTCCTTTGGGGATTCTTCTTTACCCGAATCAGTAATTTCAGGTTGCACAAGTCGTGTACCACTTTAAAACGTAATCGCATTGACACCATCTCTTAGGTTAAGAGGTTGGGAAGGGAGTTTCTCACTATTTTGTGCATGCAACTGGTAAATCTCCTCGGCCATCGAACCAACTTGTGTTTGCAAGTCCTTGACCGCACCCTGCATTATTTGCATAAAAGATTTCAACAACTCTTCTATATTGGACCCTTGATTTTGAGGTTATTTTTGTTGTGGTCGACCAACTAGTGATTGCAACTCTTTAATTGCATTATCCATTTTCTGCTTATTTAAGTTCGCTAATTTTTGATTTTGCTGTACCGCGGACATTAGAGCCTCCACCAAAGTAACCATCTTTGTCAATTCTGAATTTGGGGCTTGTTGCGGTTGTTGCACTTGTTGTTGGAACTCACTCGGATGGTTGTAAACAGAACTTGTACTTGCAACTTGCTCGTAAGTGTTGGAGTAAATACCATACGGCTCAGTTGAGAATACAGCATTGACATGCTCTACGTTCTCATAAGCTGGGAGTGATGGTTTTATTACCACTGCTGCAATTTGTTGCATCATTTCCATCATATTGCTCATTTGTTGACGTAATTCAATAATCTCGTCAACTTGATTAACTCCCTTGGTAGGTGGTTCTGATCCACAACTTGAAAATTGTTGAGAATTTACTGCCATACTCTCAATCAACTCTCTAGCATGTGTCACCGTCTTGTTCATAAGTGCACCACCACTTGCAGCGTCAATAAGATTCCTGTCACTTGCTTGGAGACATTCATAGAAGTATTAGATAATCATTGCGTTACTAAATTGTTGATAAGGGAAGCTTACTACCAATCTCTTGTACCGTTCCCAACATTCATACAACGATTCCCCCATACTTTGTTTCATCCCACAAATCTCCTTGCGAATTTGAGTCGCTTTCGACGCAGGAAAAAATCTCTCCAAGAAAAGTTTCTTCAACCCATTCCATGTTGTAATACTACTAGGAGGTAAGTAATATAACCAATTTTTATCTGCATCGAGTAAAGAGTAAGGAAAAGCACACAACATTCCTTCATCTGTATTAGCCCCATTAGGTATCATGTTTGTCATCAACCATTGAAACTCCATAAGATGCTTGTTCGGATCTTCCCATACACATCTATGGAACTTTGGTATTTGACTGATCAACCCTGGCTTGATATCAAAAGTGGAAGTTGCTTCAATACACCATTTTTGTTGATCCAACTTCTGAGAAGCTAGCTCCTGGAGTGTAAGATTAGCATCACCCATTGCTTCCCTCAGTTTGTATTTCAGCAAGGTACCTGAAACACAGTTCTCAAAACGAAAATAAAAACAAAATAAGAATAAGAAACCAAAACAAAATAACAACCGCTGCCTCCCCGGAAGCGGCGCCAAAATTTGATCGCTGTCGTATACGTCAAATATAATTTCACTTTCTCACTGAACTAAATTTAAATGAAGTATGTGGTAAGAAAGAGTTCGTTCCCATAGAGAGGCCTTTGTTGTTATAAAATTTCAGTTTCTTAGTAACCAAGGGGATATTTTTGTTTTAGCAAAGCAATAAAAATAATTGAAAGCAATAAAATATGAAAGTAATCAATAACAGGAGGATATTGGCCACAGGATAGTATCATTCACAAACATATATTTTCATCAATGACTAGAATTGGTATTTTAATCTCTCATTTACTAAAAATCCTAGGATACCTTGATCACAAGTATATCCGCTAAGTCCCTGATTTCATCACAACCACATTAAAAGATGTATATGTGAATTCTTTATAGAAAGCAACCTAAATTGTAAACGCACAATTAAGTTTAACTCCCTAAAAGCACTAAGTTCTATGGAATAAGACTAATCAAGGCAATCAAACGTTGAAAAGCACTAATTCGATTTAACCAAGGTTATGATTCATTTGTGACTAGTAGGATATATCACTACAAGCACTACCCACAATTATGCTACTTAGAATCAGGGATAAACAACTTTTTCGTATTGAAAACCCTAATATAGCTTTAGAAATGAATGCAAATCGGATTGATTCTGGACTCAACCAAACAAGCAATTAAATCATATGACAATATAAACCATGAATCATAAACAATAAATTATTGAGACAAAACTAATGTATTGAATCAAATAACATGTTGAAAAATCAACTTTATCCCATAACCAATATTATGTGTTTAGCTACTCACAGCTTTAGAGTTCATCATAATCATTATCGATAATAAAATGATAAAATATGAAAAATAAAATGAAAGCAAACCCTAGTCGTCGCTCTCCAAAGAGCACCAAGTAGAAAATACGTGATAAAACAAAGAAGTAGAAGACTTTTTCCTTTTGTAGACTTTTTCCAACTTCTAAAATTAGGTCCAATCTCCAAAGTCCAAAACAAAGATGTCCACCAAGCCCATATGTGAAAATACCCATGTAAAAAATGTTATCCAAAAGCCGTCGCGGGAAAACTTGTAAAATGGTCGGAAATTGGCCGGAGAAGTCACTGGGAAGTAGCTCAGGTGACCGGCAAAGTCCACCTGGTCACCGGTAAGACAGGTCAACTCAGTCAAAGTCACCGAGTCAGGGTAATGAGTCAGTCTGAACTGAGTCAGAAACGAATCAGCTGTGTTTGAATGGGCTGAGTTGCCAGGACATAGCCTCTGCCATTTTTGCAAAGGCTAAGCCAATGTTGCATCTTCATTGCGCATGAGCATGACTAACTTCTGCTGCTCCACTTGCCTTCAGTTCCCTCATTTCCATTTACAATCCAACAACATCACTCAATGCTCCATTCTGCAACAACACAATCCACAATCACCACTGCAATTCATTATGACCTGCAATCCCAGACCAGCAGCATCTCAGCTTTAACCGCATTGCTTCAACTGTATCAAGATGGTTCCCTTCACAACTGCTTCTTGAACTGCAACTCCACACAACCAGTTACCACCAGTGCCTTCACAACCCATTTCTGCAGGTTTACTAACTAGTCCATTCTCTTCTCCCAGCTAACTGCAACTCTACTTCCATATTTCAGCACCAACACCTGCAACTACAGTACCATCATCTCAATTCTGTGTTCTTCATTTACCAGTCCATTGCAGCATCACCATCCTACCAATTCCATGCACTACAAATGCTATCATTCCCTGTTGTAGTTTCAATCAAGTATCAAATCTCCAGCACCTTGGCTCACCAGTCATCTCGTCTATGAGCTCAATAGCATCAACAATAGCTCCAACTTTACAATATCGGCACAAAGCCAATCCATCAACACAATCATTGTCCATGGTAGCAACAACTACAACTGCAACACACACTACTCTACCTGCACCTTCTTGCAACCTGCAACTGATTAAGATTTTTGATTGTGATTGTAGTAAATAGTGGTAAAAATATTTGTTTCAGACTTGTGAAGGAAATGGAATTTTAGATTTAATAAAATTATATATACAAAAATATTAACAAGATGAAGAGAGTTACTGGCACTCGGGATTCCACCAATTCTCACATTCATTCAGTTTAATATTTAATTCCGGACAATTAAAGCTCATAAAATAACAAACATCGACTCTAAATCTTTGCTAAGGTAGATTTTATAAAGAATTATATGTAAATCACAAGCATGACGCATCAAAAGTACCTACGACTAAGCATGCGACATTAAACGAAATCACAAATAATCAAGAAAAATCATAAATCAATTATAATAGTGCAAATAGTCATAAATAAATTAAATAGAATTACCACATGGGTGAAAAACAGCTTCCTCCGTCGTCCCAGTGATGGGTTCTAGCTCCGCATATTGAAAACACGCTCAAAATTCATTTTTATTGCTCAAAGGGTGTTTACAAGGATGAGAATGGAGATGAAATAATAAAGGGTCATTTTGTTTTTGGTACTCAAGTTTTGTCCAATTTTTGAGTTTGGTCTAACATTTGTCCAGCTTGGTGTTTGGTACCTAGAAAAAATGTTGACTCGGGTTGACTTGGTTAGAATTTGACTTCCGTCTAATAATTATTGTAAAAATTAAATTAATTCTAATTACTACTCTAATTTACTTGTTTACCTTTCACTTTACCAAACACCAAGATGGACAAATGTTAGACCAAACTCAAAACCTGGACAAAACCTGAGTACCAAAAACAAAATAACCCAATAATAAAACAGTGAATGTGCGATCCACAGAAAGCGTCCAAAATAAACGACACAGAAGAAGTGCTATTGTTACTGTAGCTCTAAGACCCACACCTACGACCCACGCCTGTGAGTCTGTTTCACTGTTGATAAACGACTGTCCCTACTAGTCTGTTCTTCGTGTTCTTCATCATCAGCAGCAGCAGAAACAAAGTTTCATCAACTCTTGATTTCTCGCTCCTGAGCTCTCCTATTGACCCCAAACTCTCGACACCCCTTCTAGGACACCCAGGGAACCTATTTATACCCAACAGCGACAAGAAATCACGCTCATTAACTCTCCATGATCCTCCATTACTCGGTGTTAAAAGAAAATATTTTTCGAATATTTTCTTCCCTGAAATGATTCTCCACGCGTAAACAGCTTCTGATGCTCCTTTATTTAGCTTCTACACGCATTTTCAATGACTAAGTGTCATCCAAACACGAGCATCACACATCAAACTTGCTGAAATCCGTGAATATCATTTTCAAACCCGTGTTGCCCTGATTTCTTCCACGTGATTATCCAGCCAAATTCAGTCGAAACAATCACCCATACCAGCTCTGTTATGATATATTACATCTTTCCACAAAGTTTCAGCGATTGAATCGCACAAAATCACGTCCAAATGCAATCGAGAAAATCTGCCATTGAAGAGCAAATATTTTCCCGCCAAATTTTTTTTTTTTGAATTTGTGAAGAAGGTCACCCCTTATCCAGTGGTCGCCCCCTTATCCTTTGCTGGAGTCCGAATAACACATGTCCCTTGGGGTGCCTTTAGTAATTTTTCTGGGGTGTTTCCAACACTTTTTCTGGGTTCCTCCAGTGCATTTCTGGGGTGTCTTTAGTACTCTATCCTAGAGTGTAAAACACCACTTTTCGAGCCAATTTCGCCGCAAGAGCTTATTTTTCCAAAAACATCTACAAAAATATAAAATAACACAATAAGTATTTAATCGAGTCTAACAATACAGAACATTGAGAACAAAATAGACACATAAATGCGTCTATCAAATACCCCCAAACTTATTATTTGCTAGTCCTCGAGCAAAATTTATTTTTGAAAAGTGACCGAGTTAATCTCGGGTGGGTTTATCAGAGGTGTACCCACAAAAAACCATTTACTCCAAAACCTAGCTATCTACGCAGAACCTTGGAAGGCACTAAAGAATCTCCTTGGTTGGCATACAAACATTGACTATAGGAGGAAGTACCCTGATGCGAAATTCCAAAATTCATATATAAGTGACAGAGCTCTACTCAGATAGTTTCACTATGGACATCATAACCGGAGTCAAAACTAATCACATAGATAGATAATGAGATGGATATAGAAAAACATAGATGGTTTTGATGTTTACTAGGTGAACGGTGTTTCCCATATCTGTCTGAAGGCCACTACTAGGATGAACCTATCCTAATGGACTGAGATACCGGTCTGACTAATATCAACACACTGGCATATACAAGGGAACCAGTGATTGACTACATAGAACAATTTTTTTTTTTTTAATTAACGGCATGAATAGATCTTTTGGATCCAAGCGCATGCTTCTTGTCAGCAGATTACATGATAGTTCCCATGGGTCCTGCATTCCACGCTTGCTTAGGCGACGGAGACAGGGAGAACACACACATATTGCTATCCAAGTGTTAATGTTTATTCTGATTGGTCTAATTGGTATGGTTTTTTTTTTTTGTATCTCAATCACTCTATTCCACCCTAGCAGTGGCAACAACTTGAATCGTGGGCCCCACCTACTCTCTTAGAGAAACATAGTTTAAAAACAAAACAAAATAAGAATAGAAGTGAAAAGGACTCAATAAGATATGGTGAAACTATCATGTTATTACTAACACCTGAGCTCTGTGCTTTTATGAATAGACTCTTTCGATGTTTCCATCTAATCAGATTGGTTCCTCAACTCCTATAACCAAGATGTTCCCATCCACTTAAATTGGTTAGTGCCAACCTTAATAAGCATAAATTTCTAGGCTCTGGAGTTTATTTATTTATTCTGCAACTGAAAAGTTTCTCCCATACCCCCAAACTTAAATCTAACATTGTCCTCAATGTTCTAAAGATAAAATTAAAAGCATGAACAAGGAGAGAAATTGTTACTATTTGAAGCAAAAGAGTTAAGGAAATATATTACCGTGTTGCATGAGATTGGGTTACCTCCCAAGAAGCGCTAAGTTTAAAGTCTTCAGCCAGACATCAGAAGGAATTAGTCATCTCATAGAATCAAAAAGTAACAGTCGAAATAATTGTGGGTCTTCAAAACCAAAAAGAGCTGACCAAAGGAAACTACAATAACCCAAGAAAGTGAACAAGGATAGCATGCCCTTATCTAGTTTCCTGATTAAGATATTTATATCTAATTGTGGTTCAGGTTCTATGAAAGGTTCTAATAAAAAAATTTCATTGGTTGCGTTTCTTCATAGGTTGGATCCGAATCATTAGGTCCTAGAGTCTGGAAAAAATCAAATAAGAACTTAGAAGCACAAAACAATAACCTAAATAATTGAGGATCCTCTAAGTCAATCAGGTTTGACTTACTTAACTGACCACAATGAGAGTAGTGGTCATTCTTAAGAAAATGTGTCGATTCTATCAACCTAAAGTACTTAGGCTTAGTCTCAGAACTTAATAAGTGACACATTTGAAATTTATACGTTCCGACAATTGGAAGCAAACTATTTGGTAGGAAAACAAATTCAATCTTGGTATTATTTCCTGGGCAAACCACATCAACCAGAGGATGGGTTTCTAATGACTGAACTTCTTCTTGGACATCATTAGGTTCGGGAAAACGAGTATGAAGGTAATCTTGTAAAATGGTCGAGGCAGAGATATCAAGTCCAAAATGAGGGATCTTTGTAAGAGCTAAAGGTATGGCACAAGGAGAATGATAATCACCCCCAAACTTAGATTTTTGGGTATCTCTAGATAGACTAGCTACAATTTCCTTAATTTCTAGATCATTGGAATCCTGAAAATAGTCAATTGCTCCTTCGAGGTTATACTCAAGCGACGCATCCTTACTCATATTTAATAGCTCTACGATTTCATTTTCTTCGTCTAAGACTATTGTTTCTAAGTCGCTAAACTCTAAAACAGCATTTTCGGAATAAACCCGTTCCTCTAAAGCATTATCGGCTTCGTAATCAAAAGGAAAAACTACATCGTCTAAAACGGTGGTATCCCTAATCAAATCCTCGTCCTTTTGAATAGGTGAATAATCATAAAAATTATTTGGATTTGAACTAGAATCATTATAAAGCTCAATTGGATTAATAGATTCCTGATCACTATGCCTACACATTTCAGATTCTTCATTACTATTATCCTCATCATAATAGTACGAAGATGATTGAACCTTATCTAAATAAGTAGTGTCTTTTATTCTAACCTCGTCCTCTAAATTAGGCAAATATTCACTATTGATATCAAGGGTAGAATTAAAAACACTATTTTGGAAATTTAGATCATTTCGAGCAGCATTAGCTAACTGTTCATTTTCTGCCTCTAGACGTGCCTGAATTTCACTAAGCATAACACTTATACGTTCACTTCTCTCGTTTATCATCTTAGAATACCGTGTACACTCTTCTTTTAAAATATTCATTGCAACTAAACTTTTATACGTCCTTTTAATCCGTTGTTGGGTCTCTTCTAGAGAAGGAACAGGTTCAGAAATATCATAATCAGGACTAGTTTTTAAGTAATTTTCCAAAAACGCGTAACTAGTACTATAATGTTCTTGATTTTCTTGCTCGTAAGACCAATTCGCGTGTGGATAGTAATTGGACTCACTATGGTATGAACCATAACCTTGAAAAGGATGGCATTCCCAACTACTATTCGCACCATGGTCATAAAACTGATGATGTTCATATTCAAATTCAGGTTGATACTCATTGTATTGGCTTCTATCATACCAGTTCGACATCCTATCGGCAAGGGTATTCTACACAAGCACAAGAAGGCTGACTCGACCACAACAAGCCTATTTTATCTAGCAAACAAAAAGCATGATGGCTCCACTTAGATTGTTTCTAGACCAAAAGTACCTAAGACTATGCATGCGACATCAAACGAAATCACAAATAATCAAGAAAAATCATAAATCAATTATAATAGTGCAAATAGTCATAAAGAAATTAAATATAATTACCACATGGGTGAAAAACAGCTTCCTCCGTCATCCCAGTGATGGGTTCTAGCTCCGCATATTGAAAACACGCTCAAAATTCATTTTTATTGCTCAAAGGGTGTTTACAAGGATGAGAATGGAGATGAAATAATAAAACAGTGAATGTGCGACCCACAGAAAGCGTCCAAAATAAACGACACAGAAGAAGTGCTATTGTTACTGTAGCTCTAAGACCCACACCTACGACCCACACCTGTGAGTCTGTTTCACTGTTGATAAACGACTGTCCCTGCTAGTCTGTTCTTCGTGTTCTTCATCATCAGCAGCAGCAGAAACAGAGTTTCATCAACTCTTGATTTCTCACTCATGAGCTCTCCTATCGACCCCAAACTCTCGACACCCCTTCTAGGACACCAGGGAACCTATTTATACCCAATAACGACAAGAAATCACACTCATTAACTCTCAATGATCCTCCATAACTCGGTGTTAAAAGAAAATATTTTTCGAATATTTTCTTCCCTGAAATGATTCTCCATGCGTAAACAGCTTCTGATACTCCCTTATTTAGCTTCTACACGCATCTTTAATGACTAAGTGTCATCCAAACACGAGCAGCACACATCAAACTTGCTGAAAATCCGTGAATATCATTTTCAAACCCGTGTTGCCCTGATTTCTTCCACGTGATTATCCAGCCAAATTCAGTCGAAACAATCACCCATACCAGCTCTGTTATGATATATTACATCTTTCCACAAAGTTTCAGCGATTGAATCGCACAAAATCACGTCCAGATGCAATCGAGAAAATCTGCCAGTGAAGAGCAAATATTTTCCCGCCAAAATATTTTTTTGAATTTGTGAAGAAGGTCACCCCTTATCCAGTGGTCGCCCCCTTATCCGTTGCTGGAGTCCGAATAACACATGTCCCTTGGGGTGCCTTTAGTAATTTTCTGGGGTGATTCCAACACTTTTTCTGGGTTCTTCCGGTGCATTTCTGGGGTGTCTTTAGTACTCTATCCTAGGGTGTAAAACACCACTTTTCGAGCCAATTTCGCCGCAAGATCTTATTTTTCCAAAAGCATCTACAAAAATATAAAATAACACAATAAGTATTTAATCGAGTCTAACAATACAGAACATTGAGAACAAAATAGACACATAAATGCGTCTATCAAATACCCCCAAACTTATTATTTGCTAGTCCTCGAGCAAAATTTATTTTTGAAAAGTGACCGAGTTAATCTCGGGTGGGTTTATCAGAGGTGTACCCACAAAAAACCATTTACTCCAAAACCTAGCTATCTACGCAGAACCTTGGAAGGCACTAAAGAATCTCCTTGGTTGGCATACAAACATTGACTATAGGAGGAAGTACCCTGATGCGAAATTCCAAAATTCATATATATGTGACAGAGCTCTACTCAGATAGTTTCACTATGGACATCATAACCGGAGTCAAAACTAATCACATAGATATATAATGAGATGGATATTGAAAAACATAGATGGTTTTGATGTTTACTAGGTGAACGGTGTTTCCCATATCTGTCTGAAGGCCACTACTAGGATGAACCTATCCTAATGGACTGAGATACCGGTCTGACTAATATCAACACACTGGCATATACAAGGGAACCAGTGATTGACTACATAGAACAATTTTTTTTTTAATTAACAGCATGAATAGATCTTTTGGATCCAAGCGCATGCTTCTTGTCAGCAGATTACATGATAGTTCCCACGGGTCCTGCATTCCACGCTTGCTTAGGCGACGGAGACAGGGAGAACACACACATATTGCTATGCAAGTGTTAATGTTTATTCCGATTGGTCTAATTGGTATGGTCTTTTTTTTTTTTTGTATCTCAATCACTCTATTCCACCCTAGCAGTGGCAACAACTTGAATCGTGGGCCCACCTACTCTCTTAGAGAAACATAGTTTAAAAACAAAATAAAATAAGAATAGAAGTGAAAAGGACTCAACGAGATATGGTGAAACTATCATGTTATTACTAACACCTGAGCTCTGTGCTTTTATGAATAGACTCTTTCGATGTTTCCATCTAATCAGATTGGTTCCTCAACTCCTATAACCAAGATGTTCCCATCCACTTAGATTGGTTAGTGCCAACCTTAATAAGCATAAATTTCTAGGCTCTGGAGTTTATTTATTTATTTTGCAACTGAAAAGTTTCTCCCATACCCCCAAACTTAAATCTAACATTGTCCTCAATGTTCTAAAGATAAAATTAAAAGCATGAACAAGGAGAGAAATTGTTACTATTTGAACCAAAAGAGTTAAGGAAAGATATTACCGTGTTGCATGAGATTGGGTTACCTCCCAAGAAGCGCTAAGTTTAAAGTCTTCAGCCAGACATCAGAAGGAATTAGTCATCTCATAGAATCAAAAAGTAACAGTCGAAATAATTGTGGGTCTTCAAAACCAAAAAGAGCTGACCAAAGGAAACTACAATAACCCAAGAAAGTGAACAAGGATAGCATGCCCTTATCTAGTTTCCTGATTAAGATATTTATATCTAATTGTGGTTCAGGTTCTATGAAAGGGTCTAATAAAAATATTTCATTGGTTGCGTTTCTTCATAGGTGGGATCCGAATCATTAGGTCCTAGAGTCTGGAAAAAATAAAAAAAGAACTTAGAAGCACAAAACAATAACCTAAATAATTGAGGATCCTCTAAGTCAATCAGATTTGACTTACATAACTGACCACAATGAGAGTAGTGGTCATTCTTAAGAAAATGTGTCGATTCTATCAACCTAAAGTACTTAGGCTTAGTCTCAGAACTTAATAAGTGACACATTTGAAATTTATACGTTCCCACAATTGGAAGCAAACTATTTGGTGGGAAAACAAATTCAATCTTGGTATTATTGCCTGGGCAAACCACATCAACCATAGGATGGGTTTCTAATGACTGAACTTCTTCCTGGACATCATTAGGTTCGAGAAAACGAGTATGAAGGTAATCTTGTAAAATGGTCGAGGCAGAGATATCAAGTCCAAAATGAGGGATCTTTGTAAGAGCTAAAGATATGGCACAAGGAGAATGATAATCACCCCCAAACTTAGATTTTTGGGTATCTCTAGATAGACTAGCTACAATTTCCTTAATTTCTAGATCATTGGAATCCTGAAAATAGTCAATTGCTCCTTCGAGGTTATACTCAAGCGACGCATCCTTACTCATATTTAATAGCTCTACGAGTTCATTTTCTTCGTCTAAGATGTTTCTAAGTCGCTAGACTCTAAAACAGCATTTTCGGAATAAACCCGTTCCTCTAAAGCATTATCGGCTTCGTAATCAAAAGGAAAAACCACATCGTCTAAAACGGTGGTATCCCTAATCAAATCCTCGTCCTTTTTAATAGGTGAATAATCATAAAAATTATTTGGATTTGAACTAGAATCATTATAAAGCTCAATTGGATTAATAGATTCCTGATCACTATGCCTATACATTTCAGATTCTTCATTACTACTATCCTCATCATAATAGTACGAAGATGATTGAACCTTATCTAAATAAGTAGTGTCTTTTATTCTAACCTCGTCCTCTAAATTAGGAAAATATTCATTATTGATATCAAGGGTAGAATTAAGAAACACTATTTTGGAAATTTAGATCATTTCGAGCAGCATTAGCTAACTGTTCATTTTCTGCCTCTAGACGTGCCTGAATTTCACTGAGCATAACACTTATACGTTCACTACTCTCGTTTATCATCTCAGAATACCGTGTACACTCTTCTTTTAAACTATTCATTGCAACTAAACGTTTTTACGTCCTTTTAATCCGTTGTTGGGTCTCTTCTAGAGAAGGAACAGGTTCATAAATATCATAATCAGGACTAGTTTTTAAGTAATTTTCCAAAAACCGCGTAACTAGTACTATAATGTTCCTGATTTTCTTGCTCGTAAGACCAATTCGTGTGTGGATAGTAATTGGGCTCACTATGGTATGGACCATAACCTTGAAAAGGATGGCGTTCCCAACTAATATTCGAACCATGGTCATAAAACTGATGATGTTCATATTCAAATTCAGGTTGATACTCATTGTATTGGCTTCTATCATACCAGTTCGACATCCTATCGGCAAGGGAATTCTACACAAGCACAAAGAAGGCTGACTCGACCACAACAAGCCTATTTTATCTAGCAAACAAAAAGCATGATGGCTCCACTTAGATTGTTTCTAGACCAAAAGTACCTAAGACTAAGCATGCGACATCAAACGAAATCACAAATAATCAAGAAAAATCATAAATCAATTATAATAGTGCAAATAGTCATAAAGAAATTAAATAGAATTACCACATGGGTGAAAAACAATTTCCTCCGTCGTCCCAGTGATGGGTTCTAGCTCCGCATATTGAAAACACGCTCAAAATTCATTTTTATTGCTCAAAGGGTGTTTACAAGGATGAGAATGGAGATGAAATAATAAAACAGTGAATGTGCGACCCACATAAAGCGTCTAAAATAAACGACACATAAGAAGTGCTATTGTTACTATATCTCTAAGACCCACACCTACGACCCACGCCTGTGAATCTGTTTCACTGTTGATAAACGACTGTCCCTGCTAGTCTGTTCTTCGTGTTCTTCATCATCAGCAGCAGCAGAAACAGAGTTTCATCAACTCTTGATTTCTCACTCATGAGCTCTCCTATCGACCCCAAACTCTCGACACCCCTTCTAGGACACCCAGGGAACCTATTTATACCCAACAACGACAAGAAATCACGCTCATTAACTCTCCATGATCCTCCATTACTCGGTGTTAAAAGAAAATATTTTTCGAATATTTTCTTCCTGAAATGATTCTCCACGCGTAAACAGCTTCTGATACTCCCTAATTTAGCTTCTACACGCATCTTTAATGACTAAGTGTCATCCAAACACGAGCAGCACACATCAAACTTGCTGAAAATCCGTGAATATCATTTTCAAACCCGTGTTTCCCTGATTTCCGTGAACATAAGTAGGAATATGATTTTTAGAGTTGGAAATAGGTACCTCGGAAATTTGGTGGAAAACAACATCCTTTTCCTCCAAAACTGGTTTCTTTGGGGCTTCTTCTTTACCCTAATCAGTAATTTCAGGTTGCAAAAGTCGTGTACCACTTTCAAACGTAATAGCATTGACAAATCTCTTAGGTTAAGAGGTTGGGAAGGGAGTTTCTCACCATTTTGTGCATGCAACTGATTAATCTCCTCGGCCATCGAACCAACTTGTGTTTGCAAGTCCTTGACCGCACCCTCCATTCATTGCATAAAAGATTTCAGCAATTCTTCGATATTGGACCCTTGATTTTGAGGTTGTTCTTGTTGTGGTTGACCAACTTGTGTGCAACTCCTTAATTGCATTATCCGTTTTCTGCTGATTTATGTTCACTAGTTGTTGATTTTGCTGTACCACGGACATTAGAGCCTCCACCAAAGTAACCATCTTTGCCAATTCTGAATTTTGGGCTTGTTGCGATTGTTGCACTTGTTTTTGGAACTCACTCGGATGGTTGTAAACAGAACTTGTACTTGCAACTTGCTCGTAAGTGTTGGAGTAAATACCATACGACTGAGTTGATAATATAGCATTGACATGCTCTACGTTCTCATAAGCTGGGAATGATGGTTTTATAACCACTGATGCAATCTGTTGCATCATTGCCATCATATTGCTCATTTGTTGATGTAATTCAATAATCTCGTCAACTTGATTAATTCCCTTGGTAGGTGGTTCTGATCCACGACTTGAAAATTGTTGAGAATTTACTGCCATACTCTCAATCAACTCTCTATCATGTGTCACCGTCTTGTTCATAAGTGCACCACCACTTGCAGCGTCAATAAGATTCATGTCACTTGCTTGGAGATCTTCATAGAAGTATTGGATAATCATTGCGTCACTAAATTGTTGATGAGGGAAACTTACTACCAATCTCTTGTACCGTTCCCAACATTCATACAACGATTCTCCCATACTTTGTTTCATCCCACAAATCTCCTTGCGAATTTGAGTCGCTTTCGACGCAGGAAAAAATCTCTTCAAGAAAAGTTTCTTCAACCCATTCCATGTTGTAATACTACCAGGCGGTAAGTAATATAACCAATCTTTAGCTGCATCGAGTAAAGAGGAAGGAAAATCACGCAACATTCCTTCATCTGCATTAGCCCATTAGGTATCATGTTTGTCATCAACCATTGAAACTCCATAAGATGCTTTTTCGGATCTTCCCATACACATCCATGGAACTTTGGTATTTGAATGATCAACCCTAGCTTGATATCAAAAGTGGAAGTGGCTTCAATACACCATTGTTGTTGATCCAACTTCTAAGAAGCTAGTTCCTTGAGTGTACGATTAGCATCACCCATTGCTTCCCTCGGTTTGTATTTCAGCAAGGTACTTGAAACAAAATTCTCAAAACGAAATTAAAATCAAAATAAGAATAAGAAACCAAAACAAAATAACGACCGCTGCCTCCCCGGCAGCGGCGCCAAAATTTGATCGCTGTCGTATACGTCAAATATAATTTCACTTTCTCACTGAACTAAATTTAAATGAAGTATGTGGCAAGAAAGAGTTCGTTCCCACATAGAGGTTTTTGTTGTTATAAAATTTCAGTTTCTTAGTAACCAAGGGGGGATTTTTGTTTTAGCAAAGCAATAAAAATAATTGAAAGCAATAAAATATGAAAGTAATCAATAACAGGAAGATATTGACCACGACATAGTATCATTCACAAACATGCATTTTCATCAATGACTAGGGAAGCAAGTATATCCGCTAATTCCCTGATTTCATCACAACCACATTAAAAAATATATATGTGAATTCTTCCTAGAAAGCAACCTAAAGTGTAAATGCACAATTAAGTTTAACTCCCTAAAAGCACTAAGTTCTATGGAAAAAGACTAACCAAGGCAATCAAACGTGTAAAGCACTAATTCGATTTAACCAAGGTTATGATTCATTTGTGACTAGTAGGATATATCACTATAGGCACTACCCACAATTATGCTACTTAGAATCAGAGATAAACGACTTTTTCGTATTGAAAACCCTAATATAGCTTTAGAAATGAATGCAAATCGGATTGATTCCGGACTCAACCAAACAAGCAATCAAATCATATGAAAATATAAACCATGAATCATAAACAATAAATTATTGAGACAAAACTAAGGCATTGAATCAAATAACATGTTGAAAAATCAACTTTATCCCATAACCAATATTATGTGTTTAGCTACTCATAGCTTTTGAGTGCATCATAATCATAATCAATAGTAAAATGATAAAAGATGAAAAATAAAATGAAAGCAAACCCTAGTCGCCGCTCTCCAAAGAGCACCAAGTAAAAAATACGTGATAAAACAAAGAAGTAGAAGACTTTTTCCTTTTGTAGCTTTTCCCCAACTTCTAAAATTGGGTCCAATCCTTTGCCATAGCCTTTGCCATTTTTGCAAAGGCCAAGCCAATGTTGCATCTTCATTGCGCATGAGCATGACTAACTTCTGCTGCTCCACTTGCCTTCAGTTCCCTCATTTCCATTTACAATCCAACAACATCACTCACTGCTCCATTCTGCAACAACACAATCCACATTCACCACTGCAATTCATTATGAGTTGTAATCCCAGACCAGCAGCATCTCAAAATTAACTGCATTGCTTCAACTGTATCAAGCTGGTTCCCTTCACAACGTCTTATTGAACTGCAACTCCACACAACCAGTTACCCAGTGCCTTCACAACCCATTTCTGCAGCTTTACTAACTAGTCCATTCTCTTCTCCCAGTTAACTGCATCTCCACTGCCATATTTCAACACCAACACCTGCAACTACAGTACCATCATCTCAATTATGTGTTCTTCATTTACCATTACATTGCAACATCACCATCCTACCAATTCCATGCACTACAAATACTATCATTCCCTGTTGTAGTTTCAATCAAGTATCAAACCTCCAGCACTTTGGCTCTCCAGTCATCTCCTCTATGAGATCAATTGCATCAACAATAGCTCCAACTTTACAATCTCGGCACAAAGCCAATCCATTGCCAGTTCATCTCACTGCACATCAACACAGTCACTGTCCATGGCAGCAACAAGTACAACTGCAACACACACTACTCTACCTGCACCTTCTTGCAACCTGCAACTCAAGCACAGTCTCAACTCACAGCCACCGCACTTGTATCTTATTTACCCCTGCATCCATTATAATATCTTGGCTTGACTGTAGGTTGATTCAAACCCTAACATACATCTATCTCAGCTTCAAGCCTTCTCACCACCAGCATCTACCATTTCTTCTTATCTGTGGCAACACCAACACACCACCTTAACCATTTCCTTCTCTGTCCATTCAAAGCAACAACAATTCCCCATCAGGCTTCAATTGCAGCTTCATAACCAGCTCCAATTCACATCCGAACTGCTATTGCTTCATATCCAGCTCAATTGTCTCAGCTCAGCTGAGCCACCAAACAGCTTCTAACAAATCCACTCTTTCTCTCAATCACCAGATTCAAACCAACACTACCAACAACATCCACACAGTATCAGCTTCAGCACCTCCTAATCACATTCGCCAGTTCATCTCAGCTTCAATCTCAGTACCACCAGCAGATCCATCATCACAAATTCAGTTATACCACCTGAGACTCAGCCCCTTCTTTGCTGCAATGCATGCCATGGCAGCAACAAGCCATCTTCAGATTCTAGCACTTTCAGCTCAGTTCCAACCCCATATTCAAAAACCTGGTTCCATAAACAACAACAACAACAGTGGCAGCTGTAATTCTCCTCAGCAAACCCCATTCTCCTCAACAACAACAACAGTGTGATACAATCATTTGGTGTTTGTCTTGGAATGTTTCGTAATGATTATTTCAATAACTTGAAAATTGCTTTGATGCTAATAGTGTGTGAAAACGGCTATTGTCATCCTATAAGAAATTTTCAATGATTGAAATAAGAGTTTAGAACGCTTAACCATTATTGGATATGTCATGTTGTGCATTCTTGCACACATGTAATCCATGTCCGGGAACCATAGTATGCGCACCTGTTGGTTTAAGAAATCGGGGAACCTAAGTATGCGTACCCGTTTGCGTACTGGTGTATAGGTTCATGTCCGAGAATTTCTGCTGGGATTTGAAGTTAGCGTACCCGTTTGCGTACTGGCGTAACTCAATCTTAGTCCGGGTATTTCAAGTATGCGTACCCGTTTGCATACTTGAAGGTTAAAGTTCTAAAATCGGTTTTAAACATGAACATAAACATTTATATAATAAGGAATGCAATATTTGCAAACCGTGGATATAATGTTCATGATTTATTCGAGTGAATCAAACCGATTTTGCTTCAATTGTGTTCTTATATGATTCTATGAGAATATAGCAATTGAAAAACTCTTTAACTAGTTTAATTTGAGTCATTTGAAGTAGTTATGGTTAAGATGAATAAGGTTGATATGAGAGTAATCATATGGCTAACCTCAGTTAACTATTTGTGAACCAACATGGTATACACGTTTAGTTACGGTTACATAAACCTAAATGATGGTACATTTCATTTGTGTGTAACAAGATAAGTTCGATCTAGCGGTTGAAAGATATTAGCTTGGTTGAATCAGGTTTTTCATATAACGGTGAATATTAAATACTTTGTTACCAAGGTAACTTGGATTGCAAACCCTGATTTGAAAACTATATAAAGAAGAACTCTAGCAACTGGGAAACCTAATCCCCACACCTCCTGTGTGTTACTAGTTGCATAACTAGAGTCGATTCTTCTTTAACCTTAGGTTTCCATCGAGACCCTGTAGGTTAACGACTTCAAAGACTTCATTGGGATTGTGAAGTCAGACCCAACTATTTTCTTTGTAGTTGCGTGTTCTGATCTTGCCCGATTTTATCGGATTGAGTACAATTGAAATAATTGTCTCGAGATTAATTTCTCTGATAGGCAAGATAAAAGTAATCACAAACATCTTCGTCTCATCGTTTGTGATTTCACAATATCTTGTTTCGCTAGTCGATTAAAATTATTGTGAGGTGATTGATAATACTAGGCTGTGTTCTTCGGTAATATAAGTCTGGTTTATCAATTGGTTCCTGTTCACCTTTATTTATCAAAAGATGGAAGGAAAACTCTTGGGTATTTCTTTGGGAGACAGATTTATTCAATTTATAGACTTTTCTGTTTGAGACAGATTTGTTTATCAAGTCTTCGAATTTGGGTCGTAGAAACTCTTGGTTGTGGGTGAGATCAACTAAGGGAATCAAGTGCGTAGTATCTTGCTGGGATCAGAGACGTAAGGAACACAACTGTACCTTGAATCAGTGTGAGATTGATTAGGGTTCAAATGCAGTCCAGTCCGAAGTTAATTAGTAGTAGGCTAGAGTCTGTAGCAGCTGACTACAGTGTGGTGTTCAATATGGACTAGGTCCCGGGGGTTTTCTGCATTTGCGGCTTCCTTGTTAACAAAATGCTGGTGTCTGTGTTATTTCTTTTCCGCATTATATTTTGTTATATAATTGAAATATCACAGGTTTTGCGTTAAGATCAATCAATTAGAATATCCAACCTTTGGTTGTTGATTTACAATGATTGACACTTGAACATTGGTCTTTGGTACCATTCAAGTAGCTCCTCTTATATTCAATCGGGCTCGCAGATTTCTATTTGCTTATTGCGGATCGAATTACGAGTTATAGATATTAAACTCTTTGATATACTTGACTCTATATTGAGTCTGACTGTGTAGTTGATTATCTAGAAAGTGTATTGGAGTAAGTCTTTTCAGATTTCCAAACGAATTGTTGGGTGTGGTTGTTAGACCCCCGCATTTTCACTTCGTATTATAATTCTTTAATACTACGTCTAACTAGAGTATAATCATTCATAGCTTCACAGTTATGTTTTCAATATAGCACGACTTGAAAGATACGTTAGGAATGAAACAGTTCAAGTCAAAATATTACTAACCTCAAGAGGAAGGATGATGTCGTCGATGTAGCTCTTTACTTCTTCGCATTCTTCAAGTCTTCGAGTAATACTTGTAAGTATCATATCCTAATAACTTTCTAGCTAACCTATACGAAGTTGACTCTAGTAAATAATCAAGCGACTCTTTAAATGAGTTTTGGTTCACTAGAATATGACAACCAAACTTGACATACCAACGCTTGGTGGGTTCAACCGAGCAATGCTCTAACAAAATGCAATCGAGAAACTAGCGACAATGGTGTAGGTAGGATTTTCTTAGCTTTTGGTTTACTCGAGGTCGAGCAAAATTCAGGTTTGGGGTTGTGATTGGTGCCTAATAATGCATATTTCTAGATCATTTTATTATCTTTTATCACATCTCGCTTTAATGTCACATTTTAAGTGAAATTGTGCATCTTGCATCTCGAGGCATTAACAATCGTTTTATTGTAAAAATTGATTACCTATGTTTGTTTTTGTAGGAGAATACAGAGATTGGTTGTACTGCGGAAAGTGGAAATGTGAAGCGATATCATTGATCTTGCTGGAGTTAATGTTTCACTAATGGAGGCTAAGAATTGGAAGGATGGTCACTTATCATGGTATATAACTAATGAGCCAAAGTCCCACTCCATTTGTTTTCAAGGTTTTACAAGCCAAACAAAAATATATCTTATCATACCTAAGCTAGGTACTAGTGCTTAACACCCAAGCAAGCCATTTATCTCTGCAAAACCCATCCCTCTCTAGTGTGTACTCCATATTCACCTGACATCTCACCGTATCTACTCAAGTACTTTCCTCATTATGGTCTTAAACCCACTTCTTCCCCAACTGTCAATCAACTGAACTACCACTTTCTTCATAGTGACTTAACAATATGTAGAGTGGCTGAAATGTATGAAAGAATGAAGAGGTGGATTTGATTTCTCAACTATCAATCAATCGCAGTGTATGATGGATGGCAGTGGTTGTGTCAATTGCATGTATTGGATCAGTTGGTGAGTTGTATTAATCAATGGGCCAAAGATAACATTTACGCCCTAATTTAATATATACTTTTGTTTTCACTGGGATTTAAAGATGGGGGGAAATCTTATATAATTGGGGAGGCAGATGTATGCCCGGAGTAGCTGGTGCAACATGCAGTAGTAGTTTAGTTTTTATTTCAATGTTTATTATGTTCTAAAAAATCTCTGCTCGGGCAGCGATGAAACCCCTTCCTAATTAGAATTTTTTTTGTTTGAATTTATTTGTTCTTCATGGAATTTTATTGATAAACATGTTTTAATCTCTGAATTACAATAGATTACTCTCTCCTTGTATGTGATGCATCCTTGGTAGTTAGGTTAATTCTCTATTGGATGTTCAGGCCTATATAAATTGATTTAGTTCAATCTGTGATTATTTATGCCCTAGAAAGATAGGTAATGCTAGGGATTGGAATATTAGATAATGTTAAGTCATACATATTGGTATTAATTTATCACATCTTCAAGGGTGATTTAGGCTAGTACCCCTATAGTTCCTTGATTAAAGAGAGAACAAGCATTCAAATCAGGAATTTCTATGCAATTAGGTGGTGGATTCAAAGCCCTAGTTCATCTTTATATTTCCTTTTAATCTTGTTTCTTTGGTATAATCATCAATCTTTTGGTATTTCAACCACCCACATGTTTCTAATTTAGTTTTAGTAGAACTTAGAAGTTTAATTTCACCAATCCAACTCCCCGTAGGATCGACCCGTATTTTTCATTGTCTGCGTATTAGACGTCGTGCGCTTGCGGTATATAATCGTAGGTTTTTAAGCCTGCCACGGGTTAGAGTAATTACCATGTATTGTTTTAGAATTTGATGGTAACTCCCGAATCATAAGATATTCGTTTTTCATGTGGATGGCGCTATCATTTTAGATTACAGTTATCTTAGCATCGTCTTCTCCATTGAGTAAGGAGAGGTTAAGATAACATATGTTTAGGTTGTTCTAAAGTCATTTCTATGGGTTATCTGGTGGTGATCTTTCATATATAATACAATATGGAGTACAATATTTAAGGAGGTGAGTTAGAGTAATAATCTGATGCGTGCTGGGTGTATAAGGTGGTAAATCATCTTTAGTAGAACTATGAATCATGGTAATGATTGATTGAATCTTGTATCTTACATATGAATAATCTCCATTGTATTTCTTTATGGTTGCAATCTTGCAGTGACAGACAAAAAAATACATGCTTGCACCACACACGTGTGAGGATGACAGTTGTCAACTGTCACACGCCTAGCGACATGAATATTAATTGTCAGCGTCAGTTGCAGTACAATCAGAATACTCATGCTCTCTTAGCCTAGCATCACAAATATTCGTCGATCTCAAGTTGTGTACCCGTAGCAAATCAGCGGAAAACATCACCAATATATCAATATGCCAATATTAACGTTACTTGCTCTCCCCACAACCGAGCTTTCCTAAATGTTCTCTTGGTCTATTAATCAAACTCAAGAATTCCCTGAAGATCTAACTCGTTAGACCCAACATTCCTAGTCGTGGGCTAAATCAACAATTTAACTCGTTAATCCAACTAGTGATCTACCTCGTTAATCCAATCAACAATCTGTTTTTTTTATCCATCCAAGTTCAAACTTGCACGAAGTTAAAAAAATTGAACTTACACACCATTACAATTTTACTCACAACAGTGGAACAAATGGGGGCGTCTGGGGTGTTAAAGTATTGCTCGGTCGAACTCGAAAGCGTTGCTATCTCAAGCTTGTTTGTCAAGTTTAGTTGATCAAAACTATAGTCTTTATTTCTGGTCTACCTATAGGAGTTTCAGACTGGGATATATTGTATAGTTGAGCTTTATACTTCACGACGCTTAAAACTAAAGACGAAGATCTACTGAAGAATTCAGAGGAACTTCATCAACAAAAGGTATGTGGAGACTAAAACTTATCTATCCTAAGAAGTCTATTTTATTCTTACTTATCTCCTATTAAGACAAAAGTCGTATACGATATAATCTTTCGTATCATACACATTTGATATTTTGAACTAATTATAACTCGCTTATTTATTTCTCGAAATACGTGTTGGTAGCTTTCTGTCTTAGCTACATTCATCATTATTCGTGACTTTATGTCAAAAGATGATCATGTGGAAATTGCCTTGAAATATCTTACATGATTTGTGTGAGACAGTCATTTGATGTCGACTTGGAAAGTTTCGTATTGATCGTTCGATCACTTGAAAGTTGCTTATTAGCTAATGATGTGTGCGACACATCCATTGTCGTCTTCTAAGAATGTTTCAATGATTGAAATGGGAGTTAAGAGCTAAACCCCATGTCTGGATACATTACGGTTTGTGTACTAAGTGTGCGAACTATTTTGATATAATTCAGGACCGGAAACTAAGTTTGCATACCAGTTCGCAAACTGTTTCAACTGTTAAGTCAGGGTACTTAAGTTTGCATACCCGTCCGCAAACTGATTTAACTGTTGAAGTCCGGGAACTAAGTTTGCATACCCGTTTGCGAACTTATTCACCTGAGTTTGGTCCGTAACTAAAGTTTGCGTACCCGTTTGCAAACTATTGGTTCATGACCAATGTCCGGAACTTAAGTTTGCGTATCCGTTTACAAACTTAAGTGGTTCAAGTTCTAAAATTGGCAAAGTATGATTTCATACTCATGAACAAATACATTTATATAATAAGGAATGCAATCTTTGCAAAACGTGGCTTAAATGTTCATGAATTGATTCTTTTGAATCATTCCGATTTTGCTTCAATTGGATCATATATACTTCTATATGATTGTTAACAATTGAGCAACTCTATGAAGAACACAATTAGATTCTTTGGTTATCATTCATGATTGATTGATCATCATAGCTGATATAGATGTGTTAGATGAATGTGGATTACACAAAAGTGTTCATATGGCTAACTTTGGTTAACTACTATTGAACCAACCTTATGTACACGTTTAGGTACGGTTACCCATATCTAAATTAAGTATATTTCATTTGTGTGTGACAAGCTAAGTCCATCTAACGGTGAAGAGATACTGCTTTGGTTTCATGCAAAACTTAGTTTGCATCTTAAATATGGATTTCATCTAACAGTGAATAATGAATGCTTTGTTTCGTGGATTCTATCTGTTTGATTTGCTGATTACATTCAGAAATTGAGATATAACTCTTGGATACTTTTTCTGTGATTGAGTCTGACTGTCTAGTTGAATATCTTGGAATTGTATTGGAGTTATGCATACAGATTGTCGAACGAAATATTGGGTGTGGTTGTCAGACCCCCGCTTTTTCATTTGGTATCAGAGCAGGCAAACACGATAAACCTAATAAGTTTGTGTTTGTTTGATTCTAAAGCATGTCCCTTTGGGAAATCACTTTGTAAAACTTGTTATGTGCATCTGTAACGCACACCAGAAATCCTTAAAGATTGTTCAGAGTTTATTCCCTTCAAGACCTATGGTCTCACAAGATAATATCGAGTCGTCTGAGACATTAAAACTCTTAGATGATAAAGAACAATCTAAAGGAAAAAATTAAAGTTCCTTTATGAAGGTCCGTTATAGGAAACATGTGAAAAAAAGCTCAAAGATATGGAACCTCACTAGACTTCTTCTGAATCTTTTTGAGGAATACTATCACGATGGTTCACTTGTCAAAGATCTTTTTAAGGCGTTTTATAACATGTTTAAATCTCTGGAACAACTAATTTCGATTAAGGAAAGGTTAGCGCTGGTGAAAATTCTGAATCTGTCATGCAGTCAAGTCTTATTAACACCTCAGTTAAAATCGATAAAAATATTTCTCTTGAGAATGTTGCAAGTTCCAGATGTCAGGATACTTCATTCCTTAATCGTAAGAAAAATGAGTCAAAAGGATCAGTTAACCCTGAGTATCATCATTACTATGATTATACTTCTGGTACAATTCACAAATATCAACTGGAGATGGTGTGTAAGTTTCCTTCTGCCCATCTAGCCACTTGGTAACAAGTTTGGATTCACCCCATCTATACATAACTTGAGATGGGGCAAGTATCGGTTGTTTAGTTCTGTGTCTTTGTATTTGGGTTAATTTAATTTACTCTTAAGTTTTATTTTTTATTTAAAAAAAAGGTGGGGGGGTTCTTTTTTGACAGAATTTTTCTGCCATCGGAGGTTAAAAAAGTTGTATAGTTTTCTACTATATTGTTATTAATTACACCGTGTTAATATCTCTCAGTGTGAAAACCTTTTGCTTCTGGTTTTAGTATTGGAATTATATTTCCTTAATTGAGTCACTGAACCAGCACGGGTCCAAATCCAATAAAAGGATATTTAAGGTTTGAGTTCGCTCACCTTCATTTTCTCCTCTTAACAGCATCCGTGAACTAGGATTTCGGTACTGGCGCAATTAAAAGCAATTTTTGAAGGTGTAAGCAAGTAATTTCTCAAGGAGGCTTCTCAAGTAAATTCTTAAATCCTTGTTTGGTTATTTCAATGGGAAGGTTTTGTGGTAACAAGAATCCAAGGAATTTCTCTAAGGATTTTGGCTCATCTTCAAGTAAGATTATGCCTAGTCATTGTTGATGGTGGTTTTTAGTTCAGGACTAAAATCGTGAAACCCTACCATCCTGCAAAGGAACTAAGTCAGTTGAAAAGTAATGAGTTCCTAAGCCTCTTCGCTCATGTATGTATTGAGCAATTCAATATATCCGTGTATATAAAATTTACTCAGAATGGTGCATGTAACAACAATCCCAAATATTCTATAAATTTTATCTTCCACCAGCATTATTCACTAATGCATGGCCTGCCTAGTATTTTCCTATGCTATGTTCCCCTGATGAACTCTCAATATTGGCATGACATGATGATTAATGTTCACTCGCAACGGAGTAGCACGAATCTTCCGAAGTGTCAGTATTGAGATCTACGTGAAGATACTCAGGAACATTCATGTTACACCACTCTCAGATAAAGACATTTTCGTGTCGACGCGCTTAATTCCTTAAGAAAAATAAGCCTGGACTGTCCATGTCAGTCTTAAAACAATCACGACCACCCGATTTGGCCGGCCAATTCAACAAGCTTAGCCTCTTCCTGGCGGAACTAGGTAAACTCCATGGTGTCCACCGGTAGACCAACCATCATCCCAGCCAATCATAATTCTCTTAGCCTACCAGCAACGTCCTTGATCGTTGGCGTGAACTAGGATGGTTGCGCTGCAAAAGAAAAGCTCAACGAGCTAAGACCGACCATGACGGTCTCAAAACCATCGCATCCACCCAACTTAGCCAGCCTAGTTAGACGGTTTAGATCTTCTCTCGAACGATCAAAGAGGTATAGTTATGATCGCCGGTGACTCGCCTCCATACCTGGTTGATCGAACTACACATAGCAATCCAGGAGCGCGTCAAACCGCTTGCCCAAAGTAGGGTGATCGCGCGCTTTTTAAACCCTAAATTGAGTCAGCGGCATTGCACAACTGTCGCAAATCAATCACGGCCGTCCATCTTCGCCAGCCTAGTCGGAAGACCTAGATATAATTTCATGCGGCCAATGAGATGCTGGCAAGCTCGCCGACAACCCATGTTTATGTATACTCAATCGACTTGTCCAAATCAGCAATAAACACCCCAAATCGTTTGGCCAAAGGTAGGTTGGCCACACAACTTTAAGCCCTAAAATTCAATCAGTTGCAATATACAATTGCCGCAAATCATCTCATACGTCCAACTTCGCTAGCCTAGTCAGATGGCTTAGATTTAATTTCAAGTGGACAACAGGGTGACGCCATGATCACCAACCACCCCTCTTCCATGAGGAGCGATCGACCAAGCCATGGGATGCGCACGTAGCTCCTACCAACTCCTTGAAAAAGGGTGGTCATGCTCCTTTTAAGACATTAAGATCCACGACTAACTTAGACGAGCTCTAAAACAACGATGCTTCATTAACATCGATTATTTGAGCTGATTGTTTAAAAGAAATGCTTTATATGCATCGATTATGAACGATATTTTATAAATATTGATTCCACAAACAATGTTTTCGACCTAAAAGCATTATATGTTGTTTTAAGCGGAAAGTCTAATAACTTGACCCATTCGACAGCCTGTTGTGTATAATTTCCTACAAAATACCCGAGACATCAAACATGTCACAAACTGGGGGATGCTCACTGGGTATTAGTCTGGCAGTTTACGGCGTGCGGCGTGCAACATGCCGATTAAAAGAAAGTGCCAGGAAAAAGGGGGACGGTTAATAGCAGTAAGAAAGAATAGTGGGTGTAAGGGATGACCAATCTTCATCCATAATGGAAATGTGATGATCACCACCTTTTGTACAACCCCACTTCTCCACTACTTAACTGCCTCCACTTCCTACGATATTAGGGTGCGGTCAATTATGACTTGTATACATAGGTTTTAACCTGTTTCGACAAAGACACAAGTGTGATCAACACAAGTATCCAAAAAATACCAAGAACTGATAGCTTACATTTATGCAAGCCGGTTCCACATTCTGATATTAGTCATAAAACAACCACACCTTCGTAATTCAACATTTTGATCTCAACATCTTCTTCGCTTCCCTCCCTAAGATCAACCATTCTCCTTCACTTTGTGACCGAATTGAATCTGGAACAACTATTTCTTGGTTTAGGCCAGAGTCTTACAGATTGATCTTTCGAATCTAAAGTACTCATATGCAGTACATTTGTTTAGGGTTTGAATTCATTTCTCATCAACACACCCAAATTTACCAAATACAGCAAAATCAGTTTTTACCCTAAAACAACTGGCGACCACAGTGGGATATTAATCTCTCGGTTGCAATCTCAAGATTTCGCAAAGATGGTTGGTCTTAGGGCTAACTCAACTACGTCAAATCCCTGCAAGAACCCCTCAAATAGTAATGTTCCTCACGTTCCTTTGAGCAGTTCTGGTTACAATGAACTTTCATATTTTACTACCCCCTTTGTCTATGTTGATTCAATCGATGGAGAAATCCCAACTCTGTCTGAACTAGCGCGGAGACAAGAAATTTTTTCAAGAAATGTGGACCAGCTGAAGGGAGAAATTCACAACCTGTTCACCTGCTTGATACACGTGAAAAGAATTTTGGGAGCAGAAGTGGTGGAACGTCCAAATCTCTCGACGGATGATCGTCCTCAAGTCAACAGTTTCACTACCAATCAAAAGCCGGTGGACCAGGAAGCAGCTTCTCTAGTAGAAAGTTTTTGTGAATTTCTACACCTCTCAAAGGATCAACGAATAGAGATATTTGCTGCAATCAACCAGATAGCTCTAGATACGCGTTTGGCTCCTTCGCACCCAGAAATCTCAAAAGTACCAGAGATGTCCATGAACAATGTTACGTTTACTGAAGACGACATGATGGCATAAGAGGGTCATAACATATCCCTGCATGTTACTGCACACATCAAGGATTCAGAATTCAAAAGGGCTCTCATTGATACGGGAGCGTCCTCGAATGTTATTACTCTTAAAACTCTCAGGACAGCCAAGGTTCGACCAAACAAAGTTGTGCGGCAGCCTATCATCATGACAGATTTCGAAGGAAACCAAACCAGCACGTACGGGTACATCAATCTGAATCTATCAGTAGGACCTGTCCAGTCGAAAGTAAAATTCGAAGTAATAGAGGAGTCTGACTACCACATGATACTGGGAAGACCATGGCTTCATGATAATAAAATCATCCCCTCAACGTATCACCAATGCCTGAAAACTATGCTGAATGAAGAAGTTATTCGTATTCATGCGTCATTGTCTCCTTATGTACCAATTTATGGCGTGTAACTGTTTGATCCAAAGGAAAATTCACGAGATTCATCAAACAAGGTTTACTGCTCTCCACTCCCCACGTGGACGTCGATCGAGGAGGAAGACCAGCTTGCATCACTGAACAGAGGGACCAGGTCTCGCGGTGCGCCTCTGCTGACAGGATACGCTAATCCTTCTTCATCAAGCAAAAGCTTAGCTTATCCTCATACCAAGAGGGAACGAACTTTTGTGACGAGTTGTGACCAGAAAGGGAAAACTGTATACCGGCACCGCTGTTAGCAATTAACAGGGGGGACTGCCGCCCAGTTGGATGCAACAATAACGACAAGCTACAAGAAGAAGTACCAAATGCTCCACGGCAGTTGCAGGATGACACCGACTCCACAACCGATGAACTCGAAATCGTCAACATCGGGAATGAAGACTCTCCAAGGCCTATCTCCATCAGTTCGGCTCTATGTGCAGACGAACGCACAGAATTTGTGAATCTTCTTAAGGAGTATCAAGACATATTCACATGGACATATGAGGAAATGACCATCTTGGATGAAAACCGGTCATTCATCATCTACATATAATACCTGGATCCAAGCCAGTCAAGCAATCTCCAAGGCAGTTCAGACACGATGTGGAGGAACAAATCAAGACTGATATTCAGAAGCTACTAGCCGCTGGCTTCATCAATCCCATTTACCATCCTACCTGGTTAGCCAATGTGGTTCCCGTAATGAAGAAAAACAGTCAAATTAGGTGTTGCGTTGATTTCAGAGATCTGAACAAATGCTGCCCCAAGGATGATTTTCCCCTTCCCAACATCGACATGCTAGCAGACGCTACCAGCAGACATGGCATGGTATCCTTCATGGATGGGTACAACTGACACAACCAGATAAATATGTATGAGCATGACGCAAGTAAGACGGCTTTTCGAACCCCTCTCGGAAAATTTTATTATACTGTGATGCCTTTTGGTTTGAAAAATGCTGGTGCTACCTACCAACGCGCCATGACTGCGATTTTCCATGACATGATGCACAAACAAGTTGAAGATTATGTAGATGACATAGTAGTCAAATCGAAAACTCGAGCGGCCCAAATAGACGTTTTGCGGCAGGTGTTCGAAAGGTGTCGTGAATACAAACTGAAGATGAACCCTTTGAAATGTGCTTTTGGGGTCTCTTCTGGCAAATTTCTGGGATTTCAAGTAACTGCTGAAGGAATCAAGGTAGATCCGTCCAAGACTCAAGCCATCCTCACGATGCCTCCTCCGCAAACTGTGAAAGAACTCCAGAGATTCATTGGCAAGGTAAACTATATTCGGCGTTTTATACCTAGATTAACCCAGCTTATCGCTTCATTAACCCCCTTGCTGAAAAAGGGAGCAAGATTTGTTTGGGCCACGCATCAACAAGAATCCTTTCAAAAGATTCAGCAAATATTGTCATCACCGCCATTATGAAATCTCCCATACAAGGGAGACCGTTATGCCTCTACACTGCTTCCAGCAATGCTGCTGTCGGTGCCCTCCTTGCTCAAGAAGATGATGAAGGGATTGAGCACCCTATATACTACTTCAGTCGTACTTTAAGAGATGCTGAACTCAGGTATCCTAAGGCAGAAAAGGCGTGTCTAGCCCTAATTCACGCTATTCAGAAATTCAGACACTATTTGCTGTCAAACAAAGTAGTGCTAATAGATAAAGTTGATCCTGTCAAATTCTTGCTCTCAAAACCGGCCTTGATAGGAAGGCCGGCCAAATGGTTACTCCAAATGTCGTAGCTCGATATAACATGCACTCCTCTGTGGGATATTAAAGGACAAGCAGTAGCAGATCTGCTAGCAGCATTCCCGGGAGAAGGTACTACTGCACTGCATGAAGATCTCCCTGGGAGTTTCCAGAAATCTCTTTTGTCAAAGGGGAAGCATGGATACTATATTTCAACGGATCTGCTACCACTAGAAGTAATACCGGAGGAGAAGGTGTAGTTCTAGTGTCTCCAACTGGTGAAGTCTTTTCGTATTCTTTCAAGCTGGACTTTCAGTGTACCAGCAACTCAGCAGAATATGAAGCTTTCCTCATAGGATTGTTGCTATCCAAAAAAGCAGAATCCACACATCTAGAAGAAAGAGGCGACTCTAAACTACTGGTAAACCAGATGAATGGAGTATACTTGCTCAAAGAGGTAACACTGGCCCCTATAGATCTGAGGCGCAAAAGCTATTGAAATACTTTTCTATGCAACTATAACCCATATCGGACGCAATAACAAAAAACACGCCGATTGCTTAGCTACATTAGCCTTAAAACTTCGATTCAAAGGTCTAGAAGAAACTTAGACAGTGAGGAGGCGGACCATGGCGTCAACGTGGCTTTTACAGTCCAAAGATACTGAAGCTAGCGATCGGTGAACTTTGATTGTTCAAGAGCTTAATAGTTCGCTCTCCCAGGCAAAGGTTAGTCTCAAAACCCTACAAAATTTATTTATGCTTCACGGAGTGTTATACCATCGAAACCCAGATGGATCCCTGTCAAGATGTCTTGGAGACGAAGAAGCACAACTACAGTTTAATCTTATTCACGGTGAGATCTGTGGACAAACGCTAGTGGTGACTCTTTACTGACGTATTCAACGCCTTGGCTACTACTGGACGGATATGGAGACTCAATATCGATCACTCCAAAGTTCTTGCTCCAGTTTTCAAGCGCCACCGCATCAATTGGAGGTCTTTAACGTTGGCTATGTTGTGGACTGACGAGAACCATACATCAACTATCTTCATGACGATGTGCTGCCTGCCAACAAGAAGGATGCATCCAAGATGAAACAAAAGGACAAAATATTCGTATTTCATGAGGAAATCCTATACCGCAAAAGTTTTGGAGGCAATCTGCTATGATGTTTGGCAAAATCTGATATCCCGACTATGTTAAAAGAAACATATGCAGGCGAACACCAAGGAAAAACGAAGTTGTTCCTCCAAGTGCACGAAAGGTGTTACTGGTCAACTATGGAGGATTATGCAGCGGCGTTCGTTCAGAAATTCCATGAATGTCAGACCCACGGGAATCTCATCCACGTGCCTTACACCCCGCTTCATTCATTAAGTAGTCCATGGACTTTCTACAGTTGGGGACTTGATATTATTGGGAAAATCAATCCACCATCATCAAAACAGCATGAGTATATCATAACCGCGACGGAATACTTTACCAAATGGGTTGAATCCATTCCTCTTCGGGGAACCACTGGAGCGACAATTGCAGCATTTATTAAGGAATACATCATTTGTTGGTTTGGCGTTCCTAAACACATCGTTACTGATAACGGTATCCCTTTGCTAACAAGCAAGTACGAGAATTTCTTGAGAAATATGGAATTAAGAAAGTATTCCCTACTCCTTATTACCCTCGAGGGAATGGGTAAGCCAAAAGCACCAACAAAACTCTGATTCGAATTCTCACTCGAACAGTGCACGATAATCCCAGGACATGACACAAACAACTTCCAATGACGGTGTGGGCATATCGGGCAGCGCCTAGGAGCTCTACTGGCGTTTGTCCTTATTCGCTTGTCTATGGCGCAGACGCAATTCTCCCAGCAGAGATTAAAATCCCTTCAGCTAGGATTGCAGCAACAAGTGGAGTCCAATGAAATGAGGTCGAAGCATCGAGTTCCAGAATTACGGAGTTAGATACTCTGGACTCCAGGAGAGTTAAAGCGGAAGAACATGCTCAAGCGTACAGAAATAGGATCTCCAGAGCATACGATAAAGCTGTAAAACCATGAGTTTTTAAAATGGGAGATCTGGTGTTAAAGACTGCTATGCACATTCAGCAAGACATGTCCGCACCAAAGTTTTCTCCAAAATGGGAAGGTCCCTACGTGATCACCAAGGATTATAACAGTGGCTACTACAAGATTGTCAAGGAGGATGGAGGTAAATTGGAAGCAGTCATCAACGGAAAGTGGCTCAAGGCATACGCCTGACCATTATTCCATCCCTCGTTGTCTCACGACATGGAAATCAGGCATTTTTCATGCTTCTCATATCTGAGTTATCAAGTTCTTCATTAGTTAAAGCATATTAATGTAAACTCCATTCGCTTACCAAAAACCCAATGCAATTCATTTTCCAAAGCAAAGTTCAAAACCCCAAAAAAAAAGAAGATCAAACATTGTTATGCCTACTTATTCAAAACAATAGAATATAAGTACGACTCAGAAAAGGCCATCCAACAAGTTGTAGTCCCTTGAAAGCATCATTTTCAGCCTATCCTGATACCTTTCAGTCCTACTCTTTAAGTTTCGGATCGCCTGTTCCACCTTCTCAAATTCCGCAGCCAGGGCCTTTTCCTCTTCCAAGATAGCTTTCGCAGCAGGAACGACATTGGTGATGATACCAGCTCGATCAACTTTGATAATATCAAGGCGCTGCCGCAACCAGGCCACGTTAAACTCCATGGATTCACAGGTAGATAAGATGTTTTCCCACTTTTCAACAGTTGATTCAACAACATCACATATGGATGTACCTTCCATCTCGTCAACCATGGGTAGGAGACAGTTCACCGTGGTAACCAAAGCAGACGAAAAATGCTGCACCACTTTTCTGGTTACAATGTGGTCGTACCTTCTCCATATTTTTGTGTACAAAGGCACGAACTCCTTCCGCACTAAGAATCCTCCAACAGTCCGGTAACTTGAAGATAAACATATCATATGAATATCAAATGGTAAGCTTTCATTGGGGTACTCGTAGGAGAAGACACCCAAATTAGCGTCTTCCAGGTCTGCAACAGTAGGCGTGTTTGAGCTTGAAGGGAGAGGAGTGGTTAAATCATCGTCGTCAACCACCGTTACACATGATCCAGCAGAATACCTCTACAAGAAAGAATAAAGAGGGAGAACCTTTACTTACCGTCCATGGAAAACAAACACCTATTCAACAGTAAGAATACCAATATGATCTTCTTGACTCGAATGATCCGAATAAGGGAATCGTCACAAGGCTCAGGGATTCGTCCACTCTGAAAAATGATGATTAGACGTCAAAAGAAAAGAAAGAATTACCACTTCAAAATCAGGAGATATTTAAAGTCATACTCTGGATACAAGCCGCCTGCGTTTGGTAGAAGGATCTGGCTGAGTCGAAGAAGATGACCCACTTCTGTCTGACATGATGAAAGGATATGGGTTCAACAAGAAAGTCTTTATTCCAAAACGATAAGAGTGTTTTAGTTTCCCCTGTATATGTATATACACGGCAGAAACCCTAAAAGGAGACTGAACGACTGCAACAAGATTTTTCCGATAAACGCGGATTCAACGCCAACCAATTCGTGATTCTTGTTGAAACCCTAATCAAAAAACGGGAAAAGACTGCTGGATAGTCAAAGGAAGAAGGCATTCAGCCCAGCTCCAGGTCCTGGCATAACATAATCAGCATATCTGGAGGATGCAGGGTGGTCGGATTCGTTGTTCCAAATTCAAGGCAGCGGCCACTTCCTTGGTAATATTTATTTACTTTAACTTGATCATTTTATTGGTTGACTGTCACCATATAGTCCTTACCCCGCAATAGGGTCATTATTACGTGATAAGCAGGGGACTTAATGTTGATGGTGGTTTTCAGTTCAGGACTAAAATCGTGAAACCATGTATTTAATACGCTAGCATCCTGCAAAGGAACTAAGCTAGTTGAAAAATAATGAGTGCCTAAGCCTCTTCACTCATATATGTATTGAGCAATTCAATATATCTGTGTATATAAAATTTACTCAGAATGGGGCATGTAACAATAATCCCAAATATTCTATAAATTTTATCTTGCACTAGCATTATTCACTAATGCATGGCCTTCCTAGTATTTTCTTATGCTATGTTCCCTAGCTGAACTCTCAATATTGGCATGACATGACGATTAATGTTCACTCGCAACGGGAGTAGCATGAATCTCCCGAAGTGTCAGTATTGAGATCTGCGTGAAGATACTCAGGAACATACAGGTTACACCACTCTCTGATAAAGATATTTTTGTGTCGACGCACTTAATTCCTTAAGAAAAATAAGCCTAGACTTTCCATGTCACTCTTAAAACAATCACGACCACGCGATTTGCCGGCCAATTCAACAAGCTTATCCTCTTCCTAGCGGAACTAGGAAAACTCCATGGTGTCCATCGGAAAACCCACCATCATCCCATCCAATCAAAATTCTCTTATCCTACCAGCAATGTCCTTGATCGTTGGCGTGAACTAGGCTGGTTGCTGCAAAAGATAAGCTCAACGAGCTAAGACCGACCATGACGGTCTCAAAACCATCGCATCCACCCAACTTAGCCATCCTAGTTGGACGGTTTAGATCTTCTCTCGAACGATCAAAGAGGTACAGTTATGATCACCGACGACTCGCCTCCATACCTGGTTGATCGAATTACACATAGTAATCCAAGAGTTTGTCAAACCGCTTGCCCAAAGTAGGGTGATCGCGCGCTTTTTAAACCCTAAATTGAGTCAGCGGCATTACAAAACTGCCGCAAATCGATCACGGCCGTCCATCTTCGTCAACCTAGTCGGACGACCAAAATCTAATTTCAGGAGGCCAATGAGATGCTGGAAAGCTCGTCGACAACCCATCTTTATGTATACTCAATCGACTTGTCCAAATAAGCGACAAATAACCCAAATCGTTTGGCCAAAGGTAAGTTGGCCACACGGCTTTAAACCCTAAGATTCAATCAGCGGCAATGTACAACTGCCGCAAATCATCTCATCCGTCCAACTTCGCTAGCCTAGTCAGATGGCTTAGATTTAATTTCAAGTAGCCAACAGCGTAACGCCATGATCACCATCCACCCCTTTTCCATGAGGAGCGATAGACCAAGCCATGGGATGCGCGCGTAGCTCCTACCAACTCCCTGAAAAAGGGTGGTCATGCTCCTTTTAAGACATTAACCTCCGCAACTAACTTAGACGAGCTCTAAAACAACGATGCTTCATGAACATCAATTATTTTGAGCTGCTTATTTAAAAGCAATGCTTTATATGCATCGAATATGAACGATGTTTTATAAATGTTGATTCCACAAACAATTTTTTCGACCTAAAAGCACTATAGGTTGTTTTAAGCGGCAAGTCTCATAACTTAACCTACTCGACAGCATGCTGTGTATATTTTCCTACAAAATACTCGAGACATCAAACATGTCACAAACTGGGGGATGCTCACTGGGGTATTAGTCTGGCGGTTTACGGTGTGCGGCGTGCAACACGCCTATTACAAGAAAGTGTCAGGAAAAAGGGGGACAGTTAATAGCAGTAAGAAAGAGTAGTGGGTGTAACGGCTGACCAGTCTTCCTCCATAATGGAAACGTGATGATCATCACCTTTTGCATGATCGCTGTCATATGCGTCAAAAATAATTCACTTTCTCACTCAACTAGATATAAATATAGTACGTGATAAGAAAGAGTTCGTTCCCACAGAGAGGCTTTTGTTGTTATCAAATTTTCAGATTCTTAAGTAACCAAAGGGGGGGGATTTTTGTTTTATCTAAATAAACAAAGCAATAAAAGTAATCAAAAGCAATAAAATAATTTGAATAATCAATAAGGAGAAGATATTGGTCACGGGATAGTATCATTCACAAACATGTATTTTCATCAATGACTAGAATTGATATTTTTAATCTCTCATTTACTAAAAGTCCTAGGATATATTGATCGCAAGAGTATCCCGTTTATTTCCCGATTTTATCACAAACAACATTAAAAGATGCTATTGTAAAATCTACCTAGAAAGAAACCTAAAGTGTAAAAGCACAATTAAGTTTAACTCCCTAAGAGCAATAAGTTCTATGAAATAAGACTAATCAATGCAAACAAACATGTAAAAGCACTAATTCATTTTAACAAAGGTTATGATTCATATGTGACTAGTAGGATATATCACTACAAGCACTACTCACATTTATGCTACTTGTAATCAAAAATTATCACTTTTTCGTATAATAACCCTAATCTAGCAATAGAGATGAATGTAAATCGGATTGATTCCGGACTCAACCAAATAAACAATCAAATCATATGACAATATTAATAATGAATCATAAACAATAGAGTATTGAGACAAAACTAATTCATTAAATCAAATAACATGTTGGAAATCAACTTTATCCCATAACCAATAATATGTGTTTAGCTACTCATAGCTTTTGAGTTCATCATAATCATAATCAAAAACAAATGGAAGAAGATGAAAAATAAACGAAAGCAAACCCTAGTCGCGGCTATCTCCCCAAAGCTCCAAGAATAATACGTCCCAAAGAAAATAGAAAACTTTTCTTTTTGTAGCTTTTCTCCCTTCCAAAACTAGGTCAAATCTCAAAAGCCCATCACCAAGAAGTCCACCAAGCTCATGTATGAAAATACTCATGTAGAAAATATGTCCAAAAATTGTCGTCGGAAAGTGGTCGGAAATCGGTCGGAAATTAGCCGGAAAACATCTCAGGTGACCGGCAAAGTCCATCCGATCACCGGTCAACTGGGTCAACTCGGTCAAAGTCAGACCGAGTCAGAGGCTGAGTCAGGTGAGTCATTTCTAGTCAGCATATGACTAGACTTGGCCAAATCCTGAGCAGTTGCACAGGCCATAACTTGTGTTGCACAATGATTGTGCATCACAGCTCCTTGGCCAGCCATCTTGTGGTGCACCATCATTGTGCTTCACTGCTTCACTGCCACACTGCCAGCCATCACTTCCATCCATTGGATGTAGCTCCAATTTTGTTGCTCACCATCAACTGCACCTGTGATGCTCTCAGCTCAAGGCCACCACCAACAAACTCAGTTCAAATCCCATCTGAACCTCAATGCCACCAGTAGCATATAGCCATGACAAGCATCACCTGCAATTCATATTCTTACAGCTCCAGTTAACTCCATGCATTACTAGCACTTGCAATCATCAACTATTGACCTGAAATGCTGCACTGCACAGACTCAATCCATACACTAGCATCATTTGCAGTTCAGTTCACTTCATATCTCATATCAGGCAACAAACCACTAGCAATTCAGCTACACTCCCATGACTCTCATTGCACCTGCAACTTGATACATTCTCAGCTCTGCACTGACTCTAATCACCATAACATCCAAGACCGTAACTTCTGCAGCAGCACTTCATTTCCTCCACCTGACTGCAACTTCATATACATTATAGCACCAATAGTTTGCAATTTCATCGAACCCAAACTACCTGAACTCTACCAGCTCAACTGCAGCTCAGTTTTATTAACTTCAGCTCAAAATGCTAAGCATACATCTATATCAGTCCATTCACCAGGATCAATTGCACTCCATTCTGCTCATTCAAGTACCACACAAAGCTAGACTGCAACCTCCTGCACATACCCTGTATTCCAAGCCTAACATAGCTAACACTTAAGTCCATTTCCACCTCATTGCAGAATCACCAATACTTCTCTGCACTTCAACACATACGACCAGTCCATTGCAACCTAAAATTCTCCATTTCAAGTACAATCCAATTCCATGCATATATGTAGCTGCAACTTTACCAACTGCATCTCTCTCCTGCAGTTCCTCCATCACTGCAACATCACCATCTTGAGCCATTCTCCAATCTGCAATTCTATTACAACAGTCAGCACCAACACTTAACTGCAGTTCTTCTTTGCATTTTCCTGCTCCAATCTGCAATCCAATTCCCAAGGCACCATTAGTCACAACTCCCTCTGTAATACCCATCTCAGCTTAGCATTCAATGTCACCATTCCAGCATAACCAAGCCAGCACAACCATCACTGCAAAGAGTTACATCCACATTTAAGCTTCAACTGCTTCTTCTCTCTGCTGAGCTAAAACCATCAAGCCCACCAGAACAACACCACTACCAACTTCAATATCACCATCTCTTTACTCCCCAGCAACGTATGAAACCCTAAACGCAACCACCATTTCCTTCTCCATCTCTCAATTCTAAATCAGAACTGCAGGTAGCCCTCAATCCATCATAATATTCAAATTCAATAACCACAAACCCTTAGATCCATTACCCATCTTCTAATTCCTTCATTTCAGGCACCCACTGCATCATCACCACAAATCCATCTTCTCAATCTGAGATTCGCACATTGAGAAACCCTGATTTCAATTTCACATCATCGCTTGAACAACAACAACAATTTTTATCGATTCAACTTCATGGCAACAGTATCAGACATTAGAACTCCACAAAAAAAATCATCTTCTCAATGGAATCACTCGACTTTACCTCTCTCAGACAGCAGCTGCTGGTTTTGCTTCTCAATTTCAGGGGACTGAGTAAAATGAATGATCGAGAGACAGATTCTCTCGAGTTTAGGGTTGTAATGATTTGGGTGGGATTTAGAAACCTAACTGTAGAACCACTCAGCTGGCATCCCCTTAGCCTCAGCTGGTCTGAGTTTAATACACCTCCAAGAGTTGGCCCTTATCCTTAACTGCGCTCCAGATAGTATTTGCATGACCATTCTGTCCTCTTTGCTGAAATTGGGTGATTTCTTCTCCTTTTCTTCCGTACGACTCCAGAGTAGCTACAAAACTCAAAACAAGCGTAAAATACATAATTTACAAGAAAAATAGCAAAGAAAGCATAACCAATCGATAATAAATAGGATGTATTCTACACCCTATCAAATTCCCCCACACTTAGACTTTGCTAGTCCTCGAACAACTCAAACAAAAAAATTCTAAAATATACATACAACTCTCGTGAGGGTTTACTAGAGATATACCCACAAAACCTACTTTTCCAACTTACTAGTTCTCCGTAAAGATAGCATCCAACGCGCTAAGAAGACATAGAGATTCTGCACACTAGTCATAAGAAGTTAGACACATAAATGAACAAAATCTCATCCTTAAAAGTTGATAGAGAAATAACCATCCCTTATCGAAAGAAATTCGGGTTCAGAGTGATAGAAAGTCTCGACTCTGCCTCATAAGAAAGGATTTTATGAAGTTGCTCTCAATAATAAACAACTCTTTATGGGTCACACATGTGTCGAGGTAGGAATGAAGAGAGAATCCCGCGACACGTTGAATGGTAGGAAGGCAAAAACCCTCCGAATTGTTTTGAAAACCCACATCTTTTAATCATTTTGAAAACCCTTTTTCTGACGATCTCTAAGAAAGGAAATCAACCACTTAACGAAGGTGGGAAAATGCTTACTTACCTCGTTATCCGTTCGACGTGCAGATAGCACCACTCTCACAGCATCCATAGAAACGTCTTCGGTCTTCAATCAGTGTCTTCATCTTCGTCTTCGGTCTTCAACTCTTGATGGTGAAATCTTGAACTTCGTAGAATCTTGACAATGTGATTCTTTCCTCTAATTCCTTGTTGCTTGAAACTTCATTACGAATATTTTTTCTTCCATTGGCTTTATTGAATAAATACAAAACTAAAAACGAACTAAACAAACAAAAATATGATGCAATGATTTTTTTTTATTTTTTTTTTGATAATAATAAAATAAAAATAAACAAAATATGAAAACTAATGATGAACCTAATAAAAATCTTCTCTTGTCTTTTTTTTTTTGGCAAGGGACCTAGCATAATAATGACCATGTCCCAAGTTTTTTTTTTTGATAATAATAAGATAAAACAAATAAAAATAACAAAATATGAAAACTAATGATGAACCTAATAAAAAATTTCTTGTCTTTTTTTTTTTTTTTTTTTTTTAACAAGAGAAAATGATACAAATACAAAATAAAGATAAAAATAAAAATGCAAGTACAAAGGCCATGGTATAAGTACTTTACCGCTCGATTCTCCACAACTCGTATGCCTCGATATCATAAACTTCTTGACTCTCATCTTGATAATATTCGCTCTCGTACAATAGTCTTCAACTTGTAAAAAAATATTCTGCTCCTTGTCTTGTTGCTATACTTAAATCTGAAATTTGCTCATTTCTGTACTGTTGCTTGTAAACCTTAAACGTCTTCAACTTTCCTTCGAATTTGTGATGCTCCTCTTGTTGATGATGATGGTGTTTCTATGGACCTGTTGGTGTAGAGAGATAAAGTGGATGGTGCTAACTGCGAACAAGATTACAAGTGATATGTAAGTTAGCAATTCGATGTCACCATTCATGATTGATAAAATAGCACTCAAGAGATCAAAATAGTTCTTCTATTGGTGGGAGGTTGGGTAGCTCACCATTCTACCCGGATTTTACGTACGGTGACACACACTCTAAAAGCACAAATTTAGACAGGTACAAAGAATTGAAGGTCGGTGCCTCTCATGATGTAACATGGGTAGTCTCCACTATAAGGGATCACAAATCTAATACCGAATTCAGTCTGCACCTCATTTGTTACTGGGATGGTTAAATCCAACTTTAACTCTCATACAAGTAAGAAACCCGATCATGTTCTCTGTCATCTCTAAGTTCAGTCACTCTTATGAGAATCTCGATGTAATCTTAGCGACATGTATACTATGTGACTCTAAACTAACCACAAGTTGGAGTTTTATTATTCATTATTTCACAAAATAGTTGAAAAAAATCGAAAATTTTACAATGCAAATGCTTAACCACTCCCCCACACTTAAACTTTACATTATCCTCAATGTAAATTGAATCGTCCAAAGAAAGTCAAGGTAATAAATCCTATATGATAATGACAAGAAATCAGGAAAAAAATAAAAATAAAAACAAAACAAGACAAGACAAGAAAAACTAAAAACAAGACAAGAAATAAATACAAGACAAGAAATACTCATCCTATGGGTTGCCTCCCATTTAGCGCTTGGTTTAAAGTCGCCAGCCCGACTATCTCCTTGCTTTTTATGCCTCCTCCAGAGGGAGTGCATCCACAAGGTTATCTCCTTCCACCACTTCGGAAGTGAAATTCTCATAATATGGTTTCAACCGGTGCCCATTAACTTTAAGTTCCTTGCATGTAGCTATGCTACGAATTTCCACTGCACCATGAGAAAACACATTAGTAACAGTAAAAGGTCCAACCCAACATGACCTTAATTTACCCGGAAATAAATGCAAGCGAGAATTAAACAAAAGCACTTTCTGCCCAATGCAAAATTGTTTCCTAGAAATCATGTTATCATGAAATGCTTTCGTCTTTTCCTTATAAAATGCACGAGCTTTCACATGCATCATTGCGGAGCTCCTCTAACTCTTGGAGTTGTAACTTCCTTTGCTTTCCAGCCCCATCCATCTCCATATTGCATTGCTTAATAGCCCAAAACGCCTTATGCTCAATTTCAACGGGTAAATGACAAGGTTTACCATACACAAGCCTAAAGGGAGACGTCCCGATAGGTGTCTTGTATGCGGTTCTATAAGCCCACAAAGCATCATTAATTCGCATGCTCCAATCTTTCCTTGTTGGGTTCACCGTCTTCTCTAGAATGGATTTCACCTCCCGGTTAGACACCTCGGCTTGTTCATTTGTTTGGGGATGATAAGGTGTTGCAATCTTGTGCGACACATTGTACTTATTCAACAAGCTTTGCAGGATCCTGTTTTTGAAGTGAGAACCCCCATCGCTAATTATGGCTCTTGGAATTCCAAACCTTGCAAAGATATTAGCTTGCACAAAATCTGAAACCACTTTAGAATCATTAGTCGGGGTGGCCTTAGCTTCCACCCATTTGGAAACATAATCCACAACAAGTAAGATATAAAAATTCCCATGAGAGTTGACAAAAGGACCCATAAAATCAATACCCCATACATCGAAAACTTCAATAAATTGAATAAAAGTTTGTGGCATTTGATTTCGGGCACCTAGATTGCCTGTTCTTTGGCACCTATCACAAGTTGTACAAAATATATATGAATCTTTAAACAAGGTTGACCAATAGAAACCGCTTTCAAGTACCTTGTGAGCGTTTCTCTTACTCCCAAAATGTCCTCCACAAGCATAGGAGTGACAAAAAGACAAGATAGAATTAAACTCGTATTCGGGAACGCACCTTCGTAATACTTGGTCACTACCTTGTTTCCATAAGTATGGATCATCCCATATGTATTGGTTCCCTAACCTCTTAAGTTTGCCCCTCTCAGCACGAGACAAGTTCTTTGGGATTTGTTTAGACACCAAGTAGTTCACAATGTCAGTATATCATGGCTCTCCAAAGGCAATTGAGAATAGTTGCTCACCCGGGAAACTTTCACGCAATGGGATAGCTTCCGTGTCCACAACAAGACGGCTCAAATGATCTGCAACGACGTTCTCAATTCCTTTCTTGTCCTTGATTTCAATATCAAACTCTTGCAAGAGCAAAATCCATCGTATGAGCCTCGGTTTCGCTTCTTTCTTCATTAGCAAGTACCTAAGTGATGCATGATCAGAAAAGACAACAACTTTTGTACCAATTAGATAAGAGCGAAACTTTTTCAAAGCAAAAACAATAGCTAATAACTCTTTTTCAGTGGTTGTGTAGTTTTGTTGGGCCTCATTTAACGTTCTAGAAGCATAATAAATAGCATGAGGTATCTTCCCCACACGTTGCCCAAGCACCGCACCAACCGCATAATCACCTGTATCACACATGAGCTCAAAAGGCTTGCTCTAATCCGGTGGCTTAATGATAGGGGCTGAAATCAAAGTTCTTTCAAACGATTGAATGCCGCCACACACTTTTCATCAAAGTTAAAAACCACATCTTTTTGAAATAAGTTGCAAAGTGGTGATGCTATCTTGGAAAAATCCTTGATAAATCTACGATAAAAACCTGCATGACCAAGAAAAGAGCGTATCTCCCTCACCGTAGTGGGAGGGGTTAAAGCACGAATAAGGTCTATTTTAGATTTATCGACTTCCAAGCCTTTAGAAGATATTATATGGCCTAAAAATATGTCATGAGTTACCATGAAATGGCACTTCTCCCAATTTAGCACAAGATTTGTTTCAACACATCGTTCAAGGATTAATGACAACTTGTGCAAGCAAAGGTCAAATGAATCACCAAAGACACTAAAGTCATCCATAAACACTTCGATTATGTTTTCAACATATTCTGAGAAGATACTTACCATACACCTTTGAAAGGTAGCTGGAGCATTGCACAAGCCAAAAGGCATCCTTCTATAAGCAAAAGTACCGAAAGGACAAGTGAAAGTGATTTTCTCTTGATCCTCCGGCGCTATCATAATCTGATTGTAACCTGAATAACCATCAAGGAAGCAATAATAAGAATGTCCAGCTAAACGTTCAAGCATTTGATCAATAAAAGGCAATGGAAAATGATCCATCCTAGTGGTGGCATTCAATTTCCTGTAATCAATACAAACCCTCCAACCGGTTTGCACACGATTTGGGACAAGTTCGTTCTTATCATTCTCCACCACCGTCACACCTGATTTCTTTGGTACTACTTGTACCGGGCTCACCCACTTGCTATCGGATATGGGGTAGATAACACCCACGTACAAAAGCTTTAGTGTCTCCTTTTTTCACAACTTCCATCATGGTATGGTTCAAATGACGTTGCGCTTCCCTTGTGGGATTTGCATCGTCCTCCAAACGGATTTTGTGCATACAAACGGCAGGGCTTATACCCTTGATATCAGCAATTGTCCATCCTATGGCCGTCTTGTACTTCTTTAGCACCCTTAGAAGTTTTTGCTCCTGTAATTCACTAAGCTTGTTAGAAACAATAACAGGTAAATATTCCTTGTCACCCAAGTAAAAGTACTTTAGGTGATCGGGAAGAGGTTTCAATTCTAACTTTGGATATTTAACAATGGAAGGTACAATCTTTTCGTCACTGCATGGTAAAGAAATAAAAGAGATATTATGAGTTTCTGGGCATCCTTGTAGTGAATTAAGATCACCAAGGTCTTCCTTGACTTCATTACCACACTCTACACCATTATCCATGGATGTAGTCAAAACGGTTTCCAAAGCATCATCACCATTCAATTCAAATACTTGTTGTGCCAATATATCCATAACATCAATGGAGAAACAAGAGTGGACATCACTAGGATATATCATCGTCTCGAAAATGTTGAAACGTATTGTTTCTCGATCAAACTCCATAGTTAGCGTTCCTTTATTCACATCAATAATGGTTTTCGCCGTTTTCATGAAGGGACGCTCAAGTAGCAATGGAAGAGACGAGTCCGGTGACCCTTCATTCATCTCTAACACGCAAAAGTCAGCTGGAAATACAAGTTGATTAACCTGCACAAGAACATCCTCAACAATACCCATTGGGTAAACATTAGAGCGATCGGCTAATTGCAATACAATTCCAGCCTTTTTAAGAGGACCTAACTTAAGTGAATTGTACATAGATGCAGGCATAACATTAACGGCTGCACCTAAATCCAACATAGCTTTGTTAAATGTGGTGTTACCAATTGTGACTGGAATGTCAAAGCTACCGGGATCCTTACATTTCAGTGGGAGTTTGTGTCGTAAGATTTCCGAAGCATTCTCCCCCACACTTAGCACTTCATTACCTTTGAGCCTTTGTTTATTGGTACACAAGTCCTTCAACACTTTCTCATACTTGGGAACTTGCTTGATCGCATCAATGAGTGGTATGTTCACATGAGTCTTCTTTAAAACGTCTAAAATCTCCTTTTCTAGTTCCGCCTTCTTGGAACTTGCAAATCTGCGAGGGAAAGGTAAAGGAGGAACATAAGTAGAAACCGGAGTTTTAGAGTTAGGAATAGGTACCTCGGGTGTTTGGGGAATTTCATCCCTCTTTTCCTCCAAAACCGGTTCCTTTGGTGTTTCCACCTTGCCCGAATCAGTAATTTCGGGTTGCACAAGTTGTGTACCACTTCTCAACGTAATAGTATTGACGCCCTCTTTTGGGTTGATAGGTTGAGAAGGGAGTTTCCCACTATTTTGTGCCTTCAACTTGTTAATATCAATTGCCATGGAGCCCATTTGTGTCTGCAACTCCTTGATAGCACTCTTAGTTTCTTGTTGACTTTCCTTAAACATGGTAGAAATGCCTTGCATAAAAGTTTAAAGCTTTGCATCGATATCAGAACCTTGATTTTGCATCGATTGTTGTGGTTGCTGAAATTGTTGTTGTTGCGGCTGGAATTGTTGTTGTTGTGGTTGAAATCCACCCGAACGGTTGAATGTAGGTTGTTGAACCGCGCCTTTCTTGTTTGCATATCCAAAGTTGGGGTGATCTCTCCATCCCGGATTGTAAGTGTTGGAGTAGGGATCATACCGTCTTTGTTGATTTGGAAAGACCGCACTAGCTTGCTCTAACTCTTCACCATATGAAGGTAAAATAACCGCAACCATCTTTTGCATCATTTGCTCCATGTTATCCATCCTTTGATCACGGTGTGATGATCAATCCGTAACTTCATGCACTCGCCTAACCATTGGTTCACCTCTTGTGTAGAATTGTTGCGAGTTTGCAGCCATGCTTTCAATCAACTCGGTAGCTTGGGCCACCGTCTTGTTCACTAGTGCATCACCACCCGCTGCATCAAGAAGATATCTATCACTTGTTTGGAGACCTTCGTAGAAGTATTGTATTATCATCACATCACTAAATTGGTGGTGTGGACAGCTTGCCACCAATCTATTGTATCGCTCCCAACATTCATACAAAGATTCTCCTACATGTTGCTTTATCCCACAAATGTCTTTACGAATTTGAGTAGCCTTTGACGCAGGAAAATACCTCTCTAGAAAGAGTTTCTTCAACCCGTTCCATGTAGTGACACTTCCGGATGGTAAATAATACAACCATTCCTTAGCATTGTCCGCCAAAGAGAATAGAAAAGCTTTCAACATTGCTCCATCCGCATTAGTCTCCGGTGGAAGCATAGCCATGATAACTTTGTGGAAATTCATGAGATGCTTGATTGGATCTTCATTCGCCATTCCATGAAACTTCGGTAACTCTCTACTCAACCCCGGCTTGATCTCGAAGGTTGAGTTTGTCTCAATACACCACCGTTGTGCATCAAGCCTATGAGAAGCCAAGTCCTTGAGTGTACGATTTGCATCAGCCATTGCTTCTTCTTCTTCTTCAACTAGTGGTTCTTCTACAAATGGAACCTCTTGTTCTTCTTGTAGTTGTAATTCTTCTTTCACTTCTAACTCTTGTTCTTCCGTCGTGTCTTGACTTGGTTGGAGTATTGTGCCTCTTCGAGTTGCTATCCCGCACCTTGGATAGTTCCAATCTTTAGAAGCCAGGGATTAGGTACCTGAAAACAATTCTCGCAAACAAGTGAGAAACAAGACAAGAAACAAAAAGCAAATATGAAATCATAAATGATGATAAGAAACTAAAAACTTAATAACAAGTCGTATGCCTCCCCGGCAGCGGCGCCAAAATTTGATCGTTGTCTATGCGTCAAAAATAATTCACTTTCTCACTCAACTAGATATAAATATAGTACGTGATAAGAAAGAGTTCGTTCCCACAGAGAGGCTTTTGTTGTTATCAAATTTTCAGATTATTAAGTAACCAAAGGGGGGGATTTTTGTTTTATCTAAATAAACAAAGCAATAAAAGTAATCAAAATCAATAAAATAATTTTAATAATCAATAAGGAGAAGATATTGGTCACGGGATAGTATCATTCACAAACATGTATTTTCATCAATGACTAGAATTGATAATTTTAATATCTCATTTACTAAAATTCCTAGGATATCTTGATCGCAAGAGTATCCCGTTTATTTCCCGATTTTATCACAAACAACATTAAAAGATGCTATTGTGAAATCTACCTAGAAAGCAACCTAAAGTGTAAAAACACAATTAAGTTTAACTCCCTAAGAGCAATAAGTTCTATGAAATAAGACTAATTAATGCAAACAAACATGTAAAAGCACTAATTCGTTTTAACAAAGGTTATGATTCATATGTGACTAGTAGGATATATCACTACAAGCACTATTCACATTTATGCTACTTGTAATCAGGAATTATCACTTTTTCGTAAAATAACCCTAATCTAGCAATAGAGATGAATGTAAATCGGATTGATTCCGGACTCAACCAAACAAACAATCAAATCATATGACAATATTAATAATGAATCATAAACAATAAAGTATTTAGACAAAACTAATTCATTGAATCAAATAACATGTTGGAAATCAACTTTATCCCATAACCAATAATATGTGTTTAACTACTCATAGCTTTTGAGTTCATCATAATCATAATCAAAAATAAATTGAAGAAGATGAAAAATAAACGAAAGCAAACCCTAGTCGCGGCTATCTCCCCAAAGCTCCAAGAATAATACGTCCCAAAGAAAATAGAAAACTTATCTTTTTGTAGCTTTTCTCCCTTCCAAAACTAGGTCAAATCTCAAAAGCCCATCACCAAGAAGTCCACCAAGCCCATGTGTGAAAATACCCATGTAGAAAATATGTTCAAAAATTGTCGCCAGAAAGTGATCGGAAATTGGCTGGAAAACATCTCAGGTGACCGGCAAAGTCCATCCGGTCACCGGTCAACTGAGTCAACTCGGTCAAAGTCAGACCGAGTCAGAGGCTGAGTCAGGTGAGTCAGTTCTAGTCAGCAGCTGACTAGACTTGGCCAAAGCCTGAGCTGTTGCACAAGACATAACTTGTGTTGCAAAATGATTGTGCATCACAGCTCCTTGGCCAGCCATCTTGTGGTGCACCATCATTGTGCTTCACTGCTTCACTGCCACACTGCCAGCCATCACTTCCATCCATTGGTTGTAGCTCCAATTCTGTAGCTCACCATCAACTGCACCTGTGATGATCTCAGCTCAAGACCACCACCAACAAACTCAGTTCAAATACCATCTGAACCTCAATACCACCAGTAGCATATAACCATGAAAAGCATCACCTGCAATTCATATTCTTATAGCTCCAGTTAACTCCATGCATTACTAGCACCTGCAATCATCAACTATTGACCTAAAATGCTGCACTGCACAGACTCAATCCATACACTAGCATCATTTGCAGTTCAGTTCACTTCCTATCTCATATCAGGCAACAAACCACCAACAATTCAGCTACACTCCCATGACTCTCACTGCACCTGCAACTTGATACATTCTCAGCTCTGCACTGACTCTAATCACCATAACAGCCAAGACCGTAACTTCTGCAGAAGCACTTCATTTCCTCCACCTGACTGCAACTTCATATACATTATAGCACCAACAGTTTGCAATTTCATCGAACCCAAACTACCTGAACTCTACCAGCTCAACTGCAGCTCAGTTTTATTAACTTCAGCTCAAAATCCTAAGCATTCATCTATATCAGTCCATTCACCAGGATCAACTGCACTCCATTCTGCTCATTCAAGTACCACACATAGCTAGACTGCAACCTCCTGCACATACCCTGTATTCCAAGTCTAGCATAGCTAACACTTAAGTCCATTTCCACCTCATTGCAGCATCACCAATACTTCTCTGCACTTCAACACATACAACCAGTCCATTGCAACCTAAAATTCTCCATTTCAAGTACAATCCAGTTCCCTGCATATCTGTAGCTGCAACTTTACCAACTGCAGCTCTCTCCTGCAGTTCCTCCATCACTGCAACATCACCAGCTTGAGCCATTCTCCAATCTGCAATTCTATTACAACAGTCAGCACCAACACTTAACTGCAGTTCTTCTTTGCATTTTCCTTCTCCTGAAATTTCAGTTCAAGTCCTAGACATTCATCTAAGTCACCAAATACCCATGGAACCATTAGTCACAACTCCCTCTGTAATACCCATCTCAGCTTAGCATTAAATGTCACCATTCCAGCATAACCAAGCCAGCACAACCATCCCTGCAAAGAGTTACATCCACATTTAAGCTTCAACTGCTTCTTCTCTCTGCTGAGCTAAAACCATCAAGACCACCAGAACAACACCACTACCAACTTCAATATCACCATCTCTTTACTCCCCAGCAACATATGAAACCCTAAACGCAACCACCATTTCCTTATCCATCTCTCAATTCTAAATCAGAACTGCAGGTAGCCCTCAATCCATCATAATATTCAAATTCAATAACCACAAACCCTTAGATCCATTACCCATCTTCTAATTCCTTCATTTCAGGCACCCACTGCATCATCACCACAAATCCATCTTCTCAATCTGAGATTCACACATTGAGAAACCCTGATTTCAATTTCACATCATCGCTTGAACAACAACAACAATTTTTATCGATTCAGCTTCATGGAAACAGTATCAGACATTGAAACTCCAAAAAAAAAAAATCATCTTCTCAATGGAATCGCTCGACTTTACCTCTCTCAGACAGCAACTGCTGGTTTTGCTTCTCAATTTCAGGGGACTGAGTAAAATGAATGATCGAGAGACAGATTCTCTCAATTTTAGGGTTATAATGATTTGGGTGGGATTTAGACACCCAACTGTAGAACCACCCAGCTGGCATCCCCTTAGCCTCGGCTGGTCTGAGTTTAATACACCTCCAAGAGTTGCCCCTTATCCTTAACTGAGCTCCAGATAGTATTTGCATGACCATTCTGTCCTTTTGGCTTAAATTGGGTGATTTCTTCTCCTTTTCTTCCGTGCGACTCCAGAGTAGCTGCAAAACTCAAAACAAGCGTAAAATACATAATTTACAAGAAAAATAGGAAAGAAAGCATAACCAATTGATAATAAATAGGATGTATTCTACACCCTATCATTGCACAACCCCACTTCTCCACTACTTAACTGCATCCACTTCCTACGAGATCAGGGTGCGCTCAATCATGACTTGTATAAATAGGTTTTAACCTGTTTCGACAAAGACACATGTGTGATCAACACAAGTATCCAGAAAACACCAAGAACTGATAGCTTACATTTATGCAAGCCAGTTCCACATTCTGATACAAGTCATAAAACAACCACACCTTCATAATTCAACATTCTGATCTCAACACCTTCTTCGCTTCCATCCCTAAGATTAACCCTTCTCTTTTACTTTGTGACCAAATTTAATCTGGAATGACCATTTCTTGGTTTAGGACAGAATCTTACAGATTGATCTCTCGAATCTAAAGTACTCCTGTGCAGTACATTTGTTTAGGGTTTGAATTCGTTTCTCATCAACACACCCAAATTTACCAAAAACAACAGAATCAGTTTTACCCCAAAACAGTGACCAAGACTCCATTAGAATTATATTTATCAATGATTCTAGTAGTACGATCTTTGAAAAGATTTCTTCTACTGAATTTATTCTAGAAAAGAAATTGGTTTAAGAAAGTGGTCATAAAGATGATTTAGTGTGTTTTGAGAAGTATAATCTTGGTAACATCTTCAAAGGAATTGGTGAAGGTCTCAATACTCTTACAAGAATCTTTTATGCTAACATCCATGATGTTAATCTTGAAGACTTGGAATTCAAGACTATGATAAATAGGAAAAAGATTCTTGTCAATAGAGAATTAATTTTTAAGGTTACCAAAATTCATTTGGGTAATTTTCACCTTCCTAGACCAAGAGGAGAAAGACCATCATATGAAACCATTTCCAATGGTCTTTGTGGAAAGAATGTTGATTGGATAGAAGGGAAATTTCCTACTCATGATATTAGTCTTGCTTTGATGTTTTTCAGAAAACTTGGTATTTCTAATCTTTGTCCCTCCACAATTGAGAACTCTCGGTGAAGTCATGATTTTGCGGAGTTGGTCTATTTCCTTGTGATGGGTGCTTAATGTCTTGATATTTGTGGATTTATCATTCTTCAAATGGTATCAATAATGACATCCAATAAGAAGTTAGGCTTTCCATGCTTTATTGGGCGAATATGTAAGGCACTTTCTATTGATCCCATTGGCAATTCTATTGGAGCTCCCAAACAAGTTCGTTCATGTACCTTCAAACGTATGAAAACGAATCTCTTCAAAAAACAAAGATGTGATTTTCCTGACGGTTCTTGTGATCCTACCACCTTGAGTATTCTTCATCAAATTCACAAGGGTGTTCGTAACATCAATTACAAGGTAAAATGTGTGCAAGAAAAATTATATGTGATTGCTACAAAGTTTCCCGAAATCAAGGAAGAAATGGAAAAAGTTCAAGCCTCTTGGATGGATTCCGATGATGATTAGTTTCTCAAATCCTTATCTTCTTATTTTATCTAGGAAACTTCTTATGAGAATTTATTCTTGTGTTTTTAAGAAGAATACCTAGGGTTTGGAATAGAAATTATTGTGATTACACATAGCTATTGTCGATGATTTTTATCTTGCAATGTTTTTATATTTATTTATTTAAATTCTAAGTTATTTGGAAGATGATTTTGCAGCATTAATCTTTATTGGTTTTATATATTGCAAAAAAACTAATTTTGTATGGGATATGTGGTTTATGTCGGTGAACTGTGATTATTACATATATGCTCAAGTCTATTGTGTCATTAGCAAATATTGATGGAAAATAGAATGAACTTTTGAATTATATGTCAAAGGTTAAGTCTATGGTATCATTATGCGAATTTTGATGAAAAACAGAATGAATCTTTGAATATTCTGCATTACTGATCTTTCCTTGATCCACTTTATGTGAAAGTATTGTATGGCTCCGTAAGTTTTCTTATGATGCGCATTTCCGATTGAATTAATCTATGAGTTTCTCTTGTGGATTAATTTATTCGAGTTTTATGGATACATATTCATGTTTCATGTGAATTAATCTGTAGCGACTTAATATGGTGTGGTGTTCAATCTGGACTAGGTCCCGGGGTTTTTCTGGATTTGCGGTTTCCTCATTAACAAAATTTCTGGTATCTGTGTTATTTCTTTCCCGCATTATATTTTTTTATATAATTGAAATATCACAGGTTGTGCGTAGTTCAATCAATTGGTAAATCCAACCTTTGGTTGTTGATTGAAATTGATTGACACTTGAACATTGGTCTTTGGTACCATTCAAGTTGTTTCTCATAATAATCAGGCTCGCGGATTCTATTTGTTTGATTTGCTGATTACATTGAGAAATTGAGATATAACTCTTGGATACTTTTACGTGATTGAGTCGGACTGTCTAATTGATTCTCGTGGAACTGTATTGGAGTTTTCCATACAGATTGCCGAATGAAATATTGGGTGTCGTTGTTAGACCCCCGCTTTTTCATGGGAAAACACTGTACCTGATAGATAAGCTAGGAGGACGAAAATTATATTGAGTGCGGAGCATCAAAATGATGCCAAAAACATGGAGCTACATCAAATTGGATCAATAGTTGACAATTGACTACAGAACGCATATTTCCGATGTTTGATCCGTTCGCGCCTCATAAATGTGACGCCCCCAAAGGGGTGGCCAGTGGAAACAAATAACTTTCAAGTAATCACTAAGATTCTTCACAATTCTAAAGATAACAAATTAAAGTAAAACAATACAAGAAAATAAGGATTCATCATGCTCGCAAAAAAAGTAAACTTAATGATTACAAGAAATTTACAGAGTTCCCACCTGATGTGATGACAAACCATGCCTACCTCGAGATCTGCGATCCATTAGTCGAGCTTTGAATCGATTGTTGTGAAAACCGATTAACTGTTAATCACGCAAGTAATCTAAGAACTTAGCCAAAAAAGCTCACACAATAATCATACAAGTTCAAGTTAATGGCTAGGTAAAAATATATAATAAATCTAAACTCATTTATGGGTTTACACATTTTTATTCTCTACCTTTAGCATATCTAAGGGTCTACTATTCCAATTGGGTTGGTTCCACTAAGGCTGTCAATATCAGTCCGATATCTAGAATCTGTTTCTGAGTATTTGAGATCCTACAGGATTTTATCCGTTTTATCGAATATCGAATCGGATTTTTTATCAGATATTTCTTCCTCAACTTATCGGAATCGGATTAGGCTTCATCCTTTCGTTAACATACAATATCCGATAGACTGCAAGAACATAAACCAAAATGAGAGACAAGAAAATTTTCTGAAATGATTACAAGAAGAAGAAGATGAGAAGGGAGGAACAAGAGAGGAAAATCTCAAAGTCTGAGATCCTTAACGTTCGTTGTAAGGCAGTGATTAAAGAAAAAAAACTGTGATTTTTTTTTTGGAGTTTTTTCTGGGGACGAATGAATGAAATATTAGGAGGAGGGAGATTTTTTATAGCTTTTTGTGCTTGTGGTGATTTCCAAGTATTCATCGTCTCCTTTTATTTCTTCCTTCCCCCGTTTTGTCTTTCTCTTTAATTCTTATTCCGGGTTTGTTGTTTCTCTGACATTTCTTCAAATTTTTTTCTTTTTCTCTGACAAAATAAATATGAGAAATTGAAATGAAATTTTAGATCCGGGTTTACATTTTAATAACGGAAAGAATCCGATGTTATACAGGAAAAAGATTCAATTTTATTTTTGAGATGTTATAATTTTTCATTTCATTAGATTTTCTTTCATCTTTCTAATTGTTGTGGAGGTTTAGAGAAAACGAGTTGTATCGAGGGTTTTAGAAGGAGATTTACATTACCAGATCAAATGTCAATTCTTGATACATCTTTAAATCTCAGAGATCTATTAAGAGTAAGAGATGGTCATCATTAAGATAGTAGTATTGGATTTAATGGTGGTGGTGGTAGAACATCGCTTGCTGGATTAACAATAGGTGCAGTCCTTGGTTGTGAAGATATTAATGTTCTTAATAATGGTGGTAGTGATGAATCAAATGATAATCATAATCAATTTCATATTCCACGACCGGATATTATTGGATAAATATCCGATATCTGACAGCTTAGCCTATCAGAGTCGATATATGATATTTGATATCCAATATATATTATTGGATATATCGGATATCTGATAGCGCTTAACATATCGGATACGGATTTCTAAATATCCGACGGATATTTAGAAATCCATCGGCAACCATGGGTTCTATAATCACTTGATAAGTCTTAAAAAGATAAACAACTTTGTATAAGGAACCAAAGGCTAATTCACAGCCTAAGTGGTTCAAAAAGACAAATTAAGATAAGTAGGCCTAAACCCAACTACAAGTAGGGGTGAGAATGGACCGGTTTTTAACTCATTCGCATCCAATACAATTCATCACGGATTTCGAATTTGGCATCGACATTGGACAATAGATTATTTTATCAGACTAGATTATTTCACCATACTAGATGTCACATGCCCATTTAATCCCATAAAATCTTCATGGGACATGACCGCCAATACTCCGTGGTTCAGTGAATCAACTTCACCCACAAGTACTTAGCCTTGCATACTTGCATCAAAGTATGCATCTGCCTTCACTCATAAGGCAATACACAATGAAAGTCTTTTTTTCTTTCTCTCTAACTCTTTATGCCCCCATAAGCATAATAGGTTTGCCATGCATCAATCCAATTGACAACTTCACAATAGCATCAACATCATAAACACAAAGATATAACACAAATAAACCCATTTTTTGCATTAAGGAAGATTATACAAAAGAATCCATCAGATGGACCAAAACAGGCCATTCACCCTCTTGGTGAATGCCTAACACTCTATACAAATCAGTGGTTCTTCTCTCCAATTGAATAAAACAAACATTATTGATTCCTAGACTATTTATACTACTAGGAACATGCCAAAACTTCTGTGCAAACGCCTGCACAAGCCATGGGCAGCCAAGTGTCCAGGTAGTTTCTATAACCGCATAAAGTTTGCATAACTGACTAGCCTTTACCAACTTGTGCCAAATCACGCCACACCTGTCCCAAATGGTTGTATACACTCTAATATGTTTATAAATTCACTTTATAACCGTTCCACATTGTCTCACTTCATTGGAATGCTCGCATATCCAATAACCAACACTTGAGTTATAATGTGCCACTTTTACACCAACCACTGCATATGGCCTTGATCTGAACTTTCTAAGACGCTTTAGTTAATCCAAATTTATGCCAACATGCTTTCCAACTGATGCCAATATGTTCCATATGCTCATATGCGTTATTTTTGCTTTACTTAGTCAATTGCTCGACAATAGTGATGCATACTCTTGCATCACTATCTTGTTTGCATTGTCCAAGCTTTGGACATCCTTGAACTAATGCACAGACTAATTCTTAGTTTATTCTACCTGCTTGCATCATCCTTGGGTTTGTTCCAACTCAATTCCATGGATATGCATCAATGCCAACATCACATGTTGTATTTGTCAACTTGGCCTGTCTTGTCTTCCCTTCAATGAAGCTACATTGTGTCGAACAATAAGCTTCATTACTTAGCCAAATGTCTTTACATTGTATCACTACCTTTGCGCTTCACTGGCCCTGTAGGGTCTTTCCATTCTTAGCACTTGACAGTCTACGCAGTGCCGCGTAATCATTGTTGGACACTGACTTGGCCTGCAACCTTGTAACGCTCAATCATTGTGCTCCACTTGCCTGGACGGTCATATACCTCCCCCACCTAATCCGTTCAACGTCCACGTTGAACGCAACCAAGTATACTCTCTATGCTTGTTCTTTGTCTTTATACACTTTTGAGCCTATCTCAGAAATCAGCACTTGTTTGGCCTTTTTCCTTGCCAAAACTTTTCTGCCTAGTACCATATGCCATCACTTAGCTTACTGCCTTGTCATTGATCCTACTGACTTGTATTGTTGTTGTCACGTCGGCCTACGTTCCAACTTCAACTACAATCGCATATCAACAACCAAATGCAACTTGGAAATTCCTCTTTCCAATTCCCTGAATTAGGCTTGAATTTCGCTTGAATCATTTGCGCCTAAGTGTACACAAGTAATGATTCCTCCCAAATGATCACAATGATCATTTCCATAGCCTTATGCCTTCACTTTCCGAGTTTAGTTGCACCACGCAACATAACAGGACTTATACAAAACTTAGCCTCATTCTTCAATCGTATGCATATGTGCCTACGCAAAATCATGCCATGCCTTAAGGTATGCACTCTATGATTTCATATCACTCTTGGTATGCGCCAAAACCTATAGCCTTTGTTGCACTTTGCAAACAATAACCCTTTCACTAGATTTGACCTCCAAATCATATTGCAAACTTCACCTTCTTGGACTTGCATCATTTGTATTCCAAAGAACCAACACCTTGTTGTTCTTTGCTTGCATTGTCGCAACACCTTGATTGAAATGCATGACTTTGATATAGTCATGACCTAGGACTACCCGGGACATACCACCATCACTTTGGACAAGGTATCCTCTTCATGCGCCTTTGAAACCAACAATTTAAGCATCACTTGCTCCTTCAAACTGCTACGCTTTAATGTAGCGAAAAAAACCCATCATGTTCTTCATAATTATGAGTTACTCTTAACTCATATACTTGATGGACTTACATCTTCATTCTTGATGTGTTACTCCATGCTATCGCTGCCAAAATGCTGTCGCACTTCCACATAACTCTCAACAACAAACTCGATTATGCCACCAACTCTATTTGCTTCTTTCACTTTCAGCGTCTCTAATTGCATATTTTGGCTAATATGCTATGTAGCATCTTCCACGTGAACTAGCTTTACTTTGAACGAAAGAGACAATAACTCTTTCCTTAAATACCCTCATTCACTACTACCTTTAATTAGAGAGACAATTCCCAACACCAAGATCCACTCGACCCAAACTGAAAATATACCCAAACTTGAGAAAATACTCGCGCCAACTGATTGCGACTTGTAAGACCTAAAAAGTCTTGCAATACTGACTTCATCTTAGCTTTATAAGCAACAAACAAGGAAGAAAGACAACACATACTGTCCGCAATGTAACAATTCACGTTGCCACATGCACTCTTCTAACTATCAACGTTCTTATACAACTCCCATAATGAAGCACAATATAATTGACACTTAGTTGAATAATCCTTCAAACTGATGCTATCATGTTGTTTTAGCTTTCACAAAGATTTCCCAAAAATGACCTCATGCCATTCTTATGCATCACCACTACTTTGTCCTTCCTTCTCCACGCATCATTAATTCGGTCTAACTTGCATCTCTAAACACGTTATGCATCTTGGCCATGCCCAAACCCTATTTGGCGCATGCTGCTGTTTCATACCTGCTATGCCAATTATCACCCAAATCTTGACACAATATTGTGCACCTTTGCACAACTGGAACAGACTTAACTTGGTGATTCTGAGCATCACCATAGATCTCAGCAAATTCATGTTACACAATGACTTTATAGGACAAATCCCTTGGGAAATCTCAACAAGGCCATAATCATTGCAAATGAGGCACCATTGCCTATGTTCCATAAAGCAAGAATGCCGCATTCTTCTTCAAAATTGGAACTCATTTTACTGCCCATGCACAACTGGTTACTCTTGTCTTTTCCCTTTTCCAAAATCAACTTTGTAGTTGACAAGAACATCCGCTTGTGGTTATGATCAAATGCAGGTATTTGGACACCCTTGTCCAAGCATATTGATCCCACTCATAAACCAGGTGCAAGCACACTCCTTGTGCCCATATAGCATCAACGAAGAAGACTTGCAAACGCAAAACCATGGTGTATCGGTTTTTCCTAACTTGCGTTTATTTCTTCAGCCCTTCCATTATCTTTATGCTAGACAAGTATTGGCCATCCAATTCTTCCTTCATGGCATCACAATTGCCACAAAAATGCTGGTTCACAGCCAGACTTTGCATTACCACCAAGGTATATGCATTCGAGAGAGATAACTTTAATTTTCCATCCAACTAACTACAATGAGACACCTTCAATTCTATCGCATAGAAAGGTCCCAATTATCTTTGCCATTGGAACGGCCAACAACATCTTTGCATTCAGGAATTTCCGCAAAATTCCCATTACAACATGTAATGCACTCGTTACTGATAACACCACAAAGATATGCATTCTAAATGCGTAATCTTCGTATACTTGTGAGAAACATGGACTTTAACACCTGAGTTGAACCATAGAAGTCAGCATGCTCCTTAGTTTTTTCATGCAATCACTTGAAAACCTGGTTTCCGATGATTCTCGCATGTTCGTCTAACACTTTGGGAAGGAATTTTGACACCTTTGTCATAACTTTCATTGCCTGTTGCTACTTCAAGCTTCAAAGTTCATTCCAATTGATCTTTCCACACAAGACCAACTTCTTCTAGTCTCCATTATTAGTGAAACCCAACCAATTCTTCACTAAATTTGACAAACAAATGACACCAACTTGAGTAAAAGAGAGAAAAATCAAGAACAGTGTCCCCAAACACCGCTCTGACACCTGCCCTTGCCAAACCGTTTGTCCAAAGTCACGTATACGTGACTGTTTCAAAACCCTAATTAGGGTTTGCGGCGTTGCATATCTGTCGTAGCTCGATCACGACCATCCATCTTCGCCAGCCTGGATATAGACTTAAGAGGTCCCAAGAGTGTCAACATGATCACTGTAGGCCCACCTTTGCATGTAGCCGGTCGGCCTAGGCAAACTAGGACTCGGCACCTCAAACGCGCCCCAAAGTGGCATGTCACGCAGCCTTTAATCATTTGCGGCAATGGATTTTTGTCGCAAATCGATCACGACCACTCATCTTTGCCAGTCAAATTGAGTGGCCTAGATCAAGCCTTCACGGGACAGAGAGGTATAAGCGTGCACAACAACGATCCGTCTCCACGCATGACCGGTCGGTCCCACCAAAATCGGTGCCCATGTGTGGATTCGGTCAAGCCAAAGAGGGATGCTTGCGCACCTCCTAAAACCCTAAAATTCCATCAACGGTCGCGAATATATACTGTAAACCATCTCGTCCGTCCAACTTTGCCAGCTTGGTCGGACAGCCTAGGTTAAAGACTAGGCAACCAATGAAGCATCTCGATGATCACTGTCCTCCACTCTGCCACAGGGAGTGATCGACCGGAGGATCGACACGTGTGGCCTCCAAACGATCATTCGAAGATGGTTGGACGTGATGCTGTTTTAAGACGCTTAATCCGCGACTTATTCGGTTAAGCTTTAAAACAATGATGCTTCATACATATTGATTGTTTTGGATGCATTACATGCATCGAGCATACACGATATTTCATAAATATCTATTCCTTAAATAACTTAGTTATTTAACTTAATAACACCGTATGCTATTTCCTGCAGTGGGTCCCACGATCCTCTCATTCGAGACATCAAGCATGTCACAAACTGGGGGATACTTACTGGGGTATTGGTCTGGCGGTTTACAGCGTGCAGCGTGCAACGCGCCATTACAAGAACGTGTCAGGAAAAGGTGGACGGTTAACAGTGATGAGGAAAGTGGGCAAAGGTGTGATCGTGTGACAATCACCACTCTTACACGACCCCATTACTCCATCACTTCATCTCCCCCACTTCCTACGAGATGTGGGTTGCCCTCAATGACTTGTATAAATAGGTCCTTCACCTATTTCCAAACAACACAGAAAAACCAAGTGTTGTCACAGTATCCAGAAAACACCCAGAACTGATTGCTTTCATTGTGCAAGCCAGTTCATCATTATGATACAAGTCATAAACAACCAACACCTTCTTCGCTTCCCTCCCTAAGATCAACCCCATCTCCTTTACTTTGTGACCGAAGCAAGTCTGGAACGACCATTTCTTGGTTTAGGCCAGAATTGTATAGATTGATCTCTTGAATCAAAAGCACTCCCGTGCAGTGCATTTGTTTAGGGTTTAGATTCATTTCTCATCCACACACACCCAAAATTACCAAAACCAGCAGAAATAGTTTTCACCCATAAACAACTGGCGACCACAGTGGAGATTAATCTCTCGGTTGTGAAGTCAATTTATTCAATACCCAATCCCATTTGGTTGATTTCAAGATGGTTGGTCTTAGGACTCCCCCAACAATTTCAAATCCCGTTCGAAGTTCCCCCAATGAAGTTACTCCTCTTCCCAACGGTGTATCTGATGGTATAAACGGAAGAATCCCAACATTGATCGAGTTAGCACGGGTGCAGGAGATTCACACGAAGAACATGGACCTGATCAAAGAAACAATAAACGACATACTCGATCTCCTCATCAAGATGACATCAGATATGAGCGGTTCTCCTGTCACAGAGATTTCTACACTGGGGACTGATCCTCGCAACGATCCTCCTCAAGTCAATAATTTCACTATAAACCAGAGGCCGGTGGATCAGGAAGCGCCTTCTCTAGTGGAAATTTTATGCGAACTTTTACACCTCTAGAAGAATCAGCGGACGAAGACGTTTGCTGCAATCAACCAGATAGCCCTGGACGTGTATTTAACTCCTTTGCGTCCAGAAGCCTCAAAAACACCAGAGATGCCTGTGAATAATGTTACATTTACAGAAGAAGACATGATGGAGGAAGAAGGTCACAACCGGGCCCTACACGTTGTTGCACGCATCAAGGATTCAGAGTTCAAGAGGTCCCTCATCGACACGGGAGCGTCTTCGAATGTGATTACTCTCAAGACACTCAGGACGGCCAAGGTTCGCCCAAGCAAGATCGTGCGACATCCTACCACGATGACAGACTTTGAAGGAAACCAAACCAACACGTATGGGTATGTCAATCTGAATTTATCTGTAGGGCCCGTCCAATCAAAGGTGAAATTCGAAGTCATAGAAAAGGATCCGGACTACCATATGATACTGGGGAGACCATGGTTTCATGACAATAGAATAGTCCCCTCGACGTATCACCAATGCCTGAAGACTATGCTGAATAAAGAAGTCGATCGTATTCCTGCATCATTGTCTCCTTACGCACCAATATGTGGAGTGGAATTGTTTGAACCAAGAGAAGCTTCACGTGAAGGATCAGACAAAGTTCATTGCATCCCATTCCCCACGTTCGACTTGCATCATTGAAGTCTAAGCCCCACGATGCATCTTTGATGACAAGGCGTCCCAATTCTTCTTCATCATGTGAAGCCGCGACCCACGCTCACACTAAGAGGGAACGAAATTTTGTGGCAAACGGTGACTAGAAAGGGAAAATCGTGTACCGACGCCGCCGTTAGCAATTAGAAGGGGAGACTGTTACCCAGTCTCTCCGCCCAAAGGAGTTCTACAACAACGACGGGCCACAAGAAAAAGTATTAGATGCTCCACGACAGCTGCAGGATGGCACCAACTCCACAACTGATGAGCTCTAAATCGTTAACATCGGGAATGAGGAATCTCCTAGGACTATATCCATCAGCTCAACCTTGTGTACGGATGAACGCATGAAGCTCGTGGAACTTCTCAAAGAATACCAGGACATATTCGCTTGGACGTACGAAGAAATGCCCGGTTTAGATGAACAATTGGTCACCCATCATCTACATGTCATACCTGGATCCAATCCGGTCAAACAATCTCCGAGGATATTCAGTCACGAGGTAGAATGTCACTGTTACGTACTAAGCAGGGGACTTAATGTTGATGGTGGTTTTCGGTTCAGGGCTAAAATTGTAAAACTCTATATTTAATGTGCCGTCATTCTGCAAAGAGATGAAGCTACTTAAAAGTGATGAGTTCCCGGGCCTCTTTACTTACACACGTATTGAGCAATTCAGTATATTTATATGAAATTTATCTAGAATGGTTCATGTAGCAACAATCCCAAATATTATATAAATTTTAACCTCTCGCCTGCATTATTCATTAATATAGGGCTTACTGAGTATTTTCCTATGCTATGTTCCCTAGCTGAACTCTTAATATTGATATGACATGAAAATTAGTATTCACTCGCAGCTGAGTAACATGAATTTCCCGAAGTATCAAGATTAAGGTCTGCATGAAAGTACTCAGTCAGAAGACGCGCTGGCTGCTCTCTAAGAATAAAATTAAGAATTTTGTGTCAACACACAGAATTCACCAAATTTGACCAATTTTGTGACAGCTCGCAAAATTCAAATTTTAACCTAATGAATTTGCAAAAATTAGGTTTTTTGCGCGCTGCGCAATATCTCGAACCCTATTGGTCGAAACTAAACCTACGCAAGCTAGGAAATTAATCCATCATGGAGCTAGTAGGAGCAAGATTCTACTAAAAAGCAGAAAACAAAGAAATAAAGAGGAGTTGTGGCAAGTAAAAGCAGCAACAAAGGGAGACGTGGCCACGCCATTTGTCCGACCGATCTGCTCCAGCAGGCGCCACCCGTGGCCGGTCGGCGACACTCCATGTTGTCGCTTGCCGACCCCCTTTCCCATCGACCAATCAGATCGCTTTAAATGCGTCAGACACACTTTTAATAAAGTTGGAAGTTGGTTGGTCGAACGCCTAAATTACTTAAGGAATTTAATATAGACTTCCCATGTCAGTCTTAAAACGATCACGACCGTACGTTTTGGCCGGCTGATTTATCAAGAGCCGCTCTCTAACGCGACCGGACAAGCATCATCAGGCACACCGGTGGGCCCACTAATACTTCGACCAATCGAAGCCCTTCCAACTCGCCAACAGTTTCACTAACCAATTGCTCAAAGTTAGATGGTCGCGCGACTTGCGAAACCCTAATTTCTGTTAAGCAGCATTACATTGCCGCCGCAAAACGATCTCGGTTGTCCAACTTCGCCAGCCTAATTGACCGGCCTAGATTCAATTCCAATCGACTGACAAGGTGTGGATACGCACACTAGCGGCCGACTATAGCACTGGCTGGTCGAATAGTCTATAACATGCCGCCAAAACCAAAAACCGTTGTCCCAAAATGGGTTGGCCACACGGCTTTTAAAACCTAAATTAAATCAACGACAACCATTAACTGCCTCAAATCATCTCGGCTTCCCAACTTTTCCAGTCGAATCGACCGACCTAACTCCTATTCTAGGCATTCAACAAGATGTGGCCATGATCACTAGCCACCTCCCTTCTATAGGGAACAATCGGCCACGCCGCGGCCTGCCCATATGGCTCCTAAACGATCGCCCAAAAATGGATGGACGCGCTTCTTGTAGGAGTCTTAAATAATTAGCGGCAACCAATAACTGCCGCAAATCATCTCAGCCATCCAATTTGGCTAGCCAATTTAACCGGTCTAGATTTAACTTGGACTGACCAATAGGATGTCAAAATGGTTACCATCCATCACTCCCTATAGAGACCTACCGACCTACCTTTGGCATGCATAAATAGTTCCCAGCATCTTCCTGAAAGTGGCCGGTTATGCTCTTTTTAAGACACTAGGTTCCGCGACCAACCAAGACAGGCTCAACATAACGATGCTTCACATGCATCGATTATTTTGAGCTGCTTGCTTAAAAGCGATGCTTTACATGCATCGAATACGTACGATATTTTATGAGTATCGGCTTCACAAACAACTTAGTTATTTAACATAATAGCGTTACATGCTATTCTTTGGGGAAAGTCTCATGACTTGGCTCGTCACACATGACTACGCGCCAACTAGCTTGCGCGTGATTGGTCAGAATAATTAGGCAAGACCCACTCTGCAACTTGCTACATATTTTCTATAAAATACTCGAGACATCAGACATGTCACAAACTAGGGGATGTTCATCAGGGTATTAGTCTGGCGGTTTACAGAGTGCGGTGTGCAACACACCCATTATGAGAAAATGTCAGGAAATGCAGACAGTTATTGGCAGCAGATAAATAGTGGGTGTAAACTGACTTGTCTTCCCTTATAGTAAGACGTGGTTTTCTACATTTTCACACGACCCCACTTCTCCATCACTCAACTAATCCCACTTCCTATGAGATCAGGGTGCGTGCAACTATGACTGATATGAATAGGTTTCGACCTATTTTGACCAACAACAACAGTTTTGGTTATCAACACAATATCCAGAAGTAAACACCGAAGAACTGATAACTTACATTCTACAAGCCAGTTCCATATTCTGATACAAGTCATAAAATAGCCACACCTTCAGAGTTAACCATTCTGATCTCAACACTTCTTCGCTTCCCTCCCTAAGATCAACCCCTCTCCTTCATTTCGTAACCGAAGAAAGACTAAAACGGCCATTTCTTGGTTTAGGCCAGAATTGTACAGATTGATCTCTCGAATATAAAGTACTCCCGTGCAGTGCATTTGTTTATGGTTTAGATTCTTTTCTCGTCGGCACACCCAAATTTACCATTTCCAGCAGAATCAGTTTTTACCCCAAAACAGTCAGACACTGACTTGGCCTGCAACACTATAACGCACAATCATTATGCATCACTTGCCTAACCGGTCATAGACCTCCCCCCCCCCACCTAATCCATTCAACGCTCTCATTGAACGCGAACCAGTATAAGCATTATACTTGTCTTAACCTTCGCTGCCTGCATTTTCAGAACCTTTTCTGAAATTTAACAATCTTTGCTGGCTTTTGCAAAACATCTTAGCCAACTTTTCATGCTTTAGCATCATCACTACTTATCTTACTGCCTTGCTCAAATCATGCATCATCTACTTGAGCCATACTTTAGCGTTGTGCACTATGCTTCAACTGCTACTCAAATCATGCATTAATACCCAAATGCAAACTTGGAATTATTCTTGGCCAATTCCTCCAAATTAGGCCTGAATTTCACTTGAATCATTTACGCCTAAGTGTATGCACAAAATGATTCTTCTCAAACTGATCACTACGATCATTGTCATAGTCTTTGGCCTCCCGACTTTGCCTTTTGCATCTAACTCAGCATGACAAGGACTTATAGACGACTTGGCCTTCGTTTTCAATCAATTTTGCTGGCACATTCCTTGGACTGTTGTCCTTCATGCACTCCGTTAAACATGTCACAAAGTGCATAGGGGTTCTCTTTGCATAAGACACCCGTATGCTACACTTCATGTCTCGCCAAATTCTGATCATGCAAGAATCACTCAAGAACTCATTTATTTGAATGTGGCTAAGTACAAACTCTTTATATTTAACGTGTGCATACCCGAATCAGAAACATGCGAGTTTTATTTGCTTAACTCGCTAAAGCAAAACTATTGAGTTGCACAGCCCATCCACACAACTGTGACTAACTATCTTTTGGACATAACATAGCTAACCTTTTAGCTGTCCATATCTCATTCCTTCAAAGCTAATATGTCTCCAATTATTCCTTTGAACTACATTGCTTGATGCCTGGAAAGTGTGTTTCTTTCTCTAGGCCATGAGTTCTACCCAACTCATGCTTGCCGATGGAATGATTTTTATCTTGATGTATTGCTTGCACTGTCGCTGCCAATCTGCCGTCGTGCCATATTGCAATCCCCAAACAACAATATCATTTTCGCATCAACTAGGACCCTTGTCCTATGCTTTGCTTATTAAATTTTAACTTATCTCGTTATTGCATACTTTAGGCTAAGTATATTATTGCAGCATCTCCCCATGAACTAGCTTTACATCGTAAATAAAGAGGCAAGACTTTATAAACGAAAACACCTCATTCATTACTTCTCTTACATATTAAGACCATGTACCATTACATGATTGATCCACCGATCATTTTAGAAAGCTAAAACTTCATTAACAAAGCAAATTGCTTACACCAAAGCAAAGTCTATACAAATTTGAAGACTCAAATAAAAGTTTGTACAACCAAACTCTACACACATGGTTTGCATCAACCAACAACTAAAGTTACATAAGAATAAGATCAGAAAACAACATGTTTTTTGCACTAAGTGGATTCAATAGAGACAACAACACTCATTCTTTTCCTAGCTTAGTTTCTACCTTTGTCGAAGTGAGCAACAAATTCGCTGCGTGGTCTCTTCCTTGAAGCTTCACTTCGGCCTTTACGAGTTTTGCTAGAATGACTCCCATAGTCATCCCCAACTGATGCATTAAGTTGCGTCTTGAGTGGACAGATTCTAGCGAAATGTAAGCCTTTGCAAATGAAACATCCCCTATACTTCCGGGCTGAAGGGAATAGTTCATCTTCCTTTGGCTCATGCTTGCACTTACTGCCTGCAGATTTTTTCTTTCCTTTGGCCTTTCCTTCACAGCTTTGCATATCTTCAGTTTGCGTGCAACTGGCAAGCTCTCTTACCTCTTGAATATCCATCTGGATACTCTGAATTTTGCGCTTCTTGAGTTTAGCAATGACTAAAGAACTCGCACCACTCAGAAATTGGAACATCTGATCTTCTTCACTCATGCCACACACTTCTTGCACCAATGCAAGAAATTTTTCAGCTTAGGCTTGTGGTTTACCCGTTATTTTTAGCCTATGTAAACTTTCTCTTGCGTACCAAGCACCATTGCTCGGCCACAACTGACATCTCAGTCCATCTTTCATGTGATTCTAAGACATAAGATTGGCATAACCAGCAACTTCATCTTCTTGTGGCATAGTCCTCAATCAAACCTTTGCATCACCACCTAGGTAATTGCCTGCGAGAGTTACCTTTTGTCCTTCCCCAGTTCTATTTGATTCAAAGTATGCCTCAACGTCATACAAGATATTCTCAATTTCTCTAGCATTTCAGGAACCAGCATAAATTATTGGCTCGGAGACTCGATTAGAGCTTTCTTCATTCACGTTTACCCCTGAAAACATGCCATCACTGATTAACTTACGAAGACTTGCCATCTCCTCGGACATTTTATTCGCATGGCCTGTTAGTATGGTCTTCATGTCACCGAATTTCCCCTTCAATTCAGTCACTTCAGCATTGGTTTCGCAATTTAACAAGGTTGCATCAGACACCTTGTCCTCGACTGAACCTACCCTTTCGTCAAATTATTTAAACCAATCTGATGTTATTCCTTCAAGTAATTATATCCTGCCTTTATTTTCAGAACCAAGAGGAATATCTGTGCCATCACAACCCATGTCAATGGTCATACTTCCAAGATCACCATACTCTTCTAGTTGATCAAACGTACCCGGTAAATCTTCATCGATCATAGTGCCATTAGAACTCCTTTCTAATGCAAACTTTCTGAATACAATGCATGAATTACTTGCTTACAGGAAAATAACATAAGAGATAAAGAAGTACCAGTGTATTATCCAACAAATACACTTGAACTGTGTACCAAACACAGCTCTGATACCCGTATTGTCACACCTTCAAATGCCCCAGACAAATTTCTGCTACAGTGTAACCCGACATCACATTGGTTCCGTGAATCAAACTTCATCCACCTGCACTTCAGCCTTATAAGTTTGCACCAATACAAACAACCAACTCTTCAATTCTACAGCGAAAGTCTTTAGCCTTCTTTGACTTCTCTTAACTTCTCAAATGCACTCAAACAATACCATATATTACCAACAACAATCAGCCAACCAAGAACACTTAGAACATGACACAATCATCTCATTTTATTGCATCAAAGGGAAGATATACAAAACTTTCCCACTTAGGGACTTACACAACTTGTTCCTCTTGAACCAAGCCTTAGCCTTACAAAAACTCTCTCCAATTGAGTCTCACAATCTCCTATGTAAGCCTGCCGAATTTCCCATGCCTCAGGAATATTTATACAACAACTTTACTGGCCAAAAACCGTGCACAACTGTTGCACACACAGGGGACATTTGTTCCATGGAGAAGTTCCATAACCGCCTATAAAGTGCCACCTTGACCAGTTTCTCTTTAAACTCGGGGAAATCGCTCAACACCTGTTCTCAAGCAGTTAAGAACACTCTCCCACGCTAATAAACTCCTTTTATAACCGTCCTTTCTTTCCTTGCGTCATTGGCATGCTTGTGAAGCCCGTAACCAACTCCTAACCGTCACTTGAACCGTATTGCACAACTGTTGCGCTTTAATGAACTTAGCCTTGATCCAATGCACAACCATCTTGGTCCTGCCTCCTTCTTGCTCTAAGCTAATGCACGATCAATCCTTGTACTTCAATCATCAAGGACAACTCCTTAAGCTCTATCTAGTTATTCATGCGTCATATGCTTTACTTAGCCAATTTGCTTGAAAATAGCAATGCCACTCTTGCATTACTAGCTTGTTTGCATTGTTCAAGCTTTGGTCCTGACTTGAACTAATGCATAGACCAACTCTTAGTCTATTTTAACTTCTTGCATCATCCTTGAGTTTGGGACAACTCAATTCCATGGATATGCCTTAATGCCAACATCGCATGTTTTGCATCTGGTCACTTTGGATTTGTCTTGCCTTTCCCTCAATGAAGATTCATTGCGTCGGCCAATAAGCTTCATTACTTTGCCAAATGTCTTAACAGTGTAGCACTACCTTTGTGATTCACTGGCCCTGCAGGGTTATTCCATTCTTAGCACTTGACAGTCTATGTAGTGTCGCACAATCATTATCGGACACTGACTTGGCCTGCAACACTGTAACACACAATCAATTGTGCATCACTTGCCTAACCGGTCATACTAGCCTACCAACGAGCCTCATGAGGAACCAGCCAAAGGAGACAAAGCAGATAGGGGGGTTGATTATGTCGTAAAGGGGGCAAGTTAACTCTACCTTCGATGTCAAATTCTGCAATATTGCGCCATCGGAAACTCGAACCTGGGACCTTCTGGGGATGATTATTATTATTAGTATTATTTTTTATATAAAAAAAAGGGAAGCCGTAGAAGGCTTTAAATTGAAAAGCAAACAAAGTCAAATTTACAAGGTTTTGGTTGGTAGCCTAGCAACAATTTGCGCTCCAACACAAATTGTTGGGGCCCAGGGGGGATATTATTAATAATCGAAATAATAGTCATAAGGCTTATTATTATTATTATTAATGGGCACCTAGCTCAGCTGGTCATCCCCGTTTCCCAAGTTTCATGCGCTCCAGGAGGTCCCGGCCAGGTTCGAGCCCCCAATGGCGTAATATTTCAGGAATTAACATGGAAGGTATAGTTATCATGCACCCGTTGTGACACAATCTCAGCCCTCCCATCCGCTTCGGCTCCCTTGGCTAGGTTACCCATGAGGCTCGCGGTAGGCTAGCACAGCAACCTGTTCAATTAATATAGTAGTATGTTGTTGGAGCTTAGCTTGTTAGGCTTCCAACTAGTTGATGTAATACTCTTTATTGCAATATCGTTTGGGCATTCCTCTCTTTGCAAAAGAAAACATATGTTCTTGTTGTGGAAGGTACATGGATATTTGTGGGGATCATGCTCTTCATTGCGCAAGCGACGTGGGACTCAAATACAAACACGACCTAGCTAGAGATACATTAGCAGATATATGCTACAAGTCGGGAGTCGCAGCGATGAAAGAAGATAAAATTGGTTTCTTATCTACGAACAAAGAACTAAGACCTGCTGACATCCTAGTCTATAGCTGGGAGAACGCACAAGACGCGTGTTCCGGCGTCATCGGTGTTTCACCTTTTTATGGAAGTGGGAACTTTACACCTGGAAAAGCGATCGTCGCAGCTATTACTCGCAAATGTAACAAATATCTGGCCCAATGAACAACCCATGGGTACGCTTTCGGTTTTCTAGCTTTTACAACGCTTGGCGAGCTAGGCGAAGACCCGATCGTCTTCATAAAAAGACTGAAGAACTGTCTTGCAAGTCACGATTCTAACGATAAAATAGGCGGTTCTCTTTTCCATAGGATTGGCATTACTATTCAAAAAGGCGTGGGTGCTCAGCTTGTTGATAGACTCCCATTAAAATAAATAATAATAATAATAAAAAAAAAAAATTACACGGGAATGGTTGGTAATCAGGTAACTATTTGTGCACCGACACCTTTCTGGATAGCCAAGCCTACCCTATGAAAAAGTAAACCTCCTATTTTGTTATTAGCATCATAATTGGCTAAGAAATTCTTCAATCTCTTCAGAAAAACGATAAAGTCATTTCCAAGCTCTCCTAAAGTGGTAAAGTATAAGGCATAGAAGTTGTATCCACGAGTTGTGCACTTGTCTAAATATTTGTTGTGCTTACGACTAAGTGCCATAGAGATAGCATGCCCTACTGTGAAATTGTGAATTCCTCCACCAGAAAAAAGGTGAAACCCTAGTGACGTCGAAACAGGTGTCTCGACCATTGTCCCAATTGTAAACGAGGATATCGGCAGGCTTAAGGCCAATGTCATCTGCTGATAGGAAGCCTAAAGGAGCCTCCTTCCTAGATGCAACACCTACTCGGTAACAAATGTCCATAACAACATCTCTTACAAAATTGTGGCGAAACATAAGGCCAACCTCACTCGCACAATGAAGAGCATGATCTCCGTAAGCATCCATCTCTCGGCCACATCATGAGCAAACATGAACCTTAGGGAATAAAGGAATACCTAACCAGTATTGGGAAACTGCTCGAAATTGTCTCGGACCAAGTGTTTGATTAAGTCCAGGGATGAGAATGGTCTTCAAAAAGTCCATTGCGTGCACAATCTGATTACTCTGCCACAATACTGTGTCCCTAGCTGTCATTACAAACTTAGATGGTAATTATCTCCTAACAACGTCGAAAAAATGTACTGCCAATACTTTCATAGGATGGGGGCAGTAGAACTGATATTGAAGGAATAGAGGCCACAAGGTTGCATATATTTGCTGAGGGCAAGTTGGTAGTTGTGACTCGGTATTGATGTGTCAACATAACTCAACATGGTGGACTACAGGTGTTGCGTCTGAATACGAGATTCCAAATAGAAATAATGACTTGTATCAGCCATTGTATAAACACCAAAGCCACCATATCTAATAGGAAAGCTAACCGTTTTTTGTTGAAGAGGCCCAAAGCCAGCTCTGTCTCCTGTGATCAGATGTCGAAGATATTGTAGCAAGTGTTGATCGTAATGATCTGTGGCTGGTTTGCAGAACTTTGGGAGAGGTAGTGTGAAATATAATCTTGACATCCCTGTACAATTGCGCAAGAGCAATAGTTCACTTTGTGGATCCTGTAATTTTCTTTTATTAAAAATAATATTATAAAAGAAAATAAGATCTTTTACACATATGTGACAGGCAGCCGAGCAACAAGCTAGGTCCCTACACCTTTTTGAATCATGATACAAGTCTATGAAAAAGAAAATTACCAAACTTATAATTAGCATCTAGGTTAACAAGGCTTAGTCTCTTCAAGAAGGAAATCAGTTCATCACCCAGTTCGCCCAAAGTTGGGAAGGCCAAAACACCAAACCCATATCCATGTAGTAGCACGTCTCCATATATTTGTTACGTTTTCGACGACAGCTGCCGAAATAGTACGGCCCCGTGTGAAGTGATGAGTGCAAGCTCTTGTGAAAGGCGAAAGCCCCGTGACATCCATGCAAATATCTTTAACATCCTCCCAATTGTATGCAAGAATATCCGCGGGTCGGAGTGCATTTGCGTTATTGGATATAAAGCCTAATGAAACTTTCTTCCTGGCCACCAGACCAGCCTTATAACACATATCTGCAAGGACATCTTTCACCATGTCATGCCTAAATTTCTGCCCAACTTCCCCAACACAATGGATTGCATGGTATCCAAAGACATCCATGGTTTTTTTGCAGCAAAGGAAAACATCGTCTTCCCTCAAAAATGGTATACCAAGTCGATACATAAACACTGACCTGAACTGCCTAGGTCTAATGGATTGATTGAGTCCATGAATGGGAATGGCCTTAAGGAAATCCATCGCGTGTGCAGTAATGTTACTACGCCACAAAGTCGAGTCACGCTTAAAGCAGTTATGTTATTATTACTATTATTATTAGATAAGAGTACTATTACACGAAACTAGTTGGAAGCCTAACAAGTTAGGCTCCAACAGCGTACTATTACATTATTATTATTTTTATTATTATTTTTATTATTACTTTCTTGGAAGCCCACTTAAAGCAGTTAATTTTAACCATTTGATAATAACTAGTAATATTTCTAAACATATTTATCTAAGTTTATCGTGTCATATATGCTTAAGTACTGTAGTTATAGTCGCCTAAATTCAAACTATATTTGATATATATTTTACTAAACACAAAGCTATTATGCGTAAATATTTTACACTAGAAAACATCGAACATAGTAAAAAAATTTATTATCAATTGAAGCATAAATATCAGAAATTTATCTGACAGAAAAGTAAAGAAATTTATGGATAATCAAATTATCCACTATAACCAAAACAAATGTATGACTTTCTATAATGAAAAAATAAAATCTTTGGCCCAAGGTCAACTATAATTAAAAAAAATAAATAGTGTTTGACTCTAAGTTGTCTATAATGATTTGTTTGCTAGAATATATAGATGATTGGCACTAAATACTAGAATTGAACTATTAAGCTTATAAGTGAATTTCAGATCTATTGGTTCACTATTAGAAGAAAATCCTCTTTCTATGAATGGAGATCTATGCATGCGGTTTCCCTATGTAGGTTTGCTAGGACCGACAATGCTTTCCTAGAACAAAGATGACACAATCTTATTAGAATTACAAACCCCAATATTCCCCAAATTTGGATCATCTTGTTAGAGCATTGCTCGGTCGAACTCGCATGTGTTGCTATCTCAAGCATGTTTGTCAAGTTTAGTTTTCAGAACTATATGTATTGATTTCTAGACTACTTATATCTAAGTCTCAGTTTAGGACAGTTTAGTGTAGTTGATCTCCAGACTCCATGGCGATCATCTTATGAAGACGAAGAACTACTCAAGGAACCAGTGGAACTTCATCCGACTAAAAGGTATGTGGAGACTTGAACTTATCTATCACTCAAAATTCTATCTACTCTATCTCCTACTCTTGAGACAAAGTCGTATAAGTATGATAGTTTTCAAACATACACATTTGTTATTTCGAGCCGAGTTTACTCGCCTATATTTTTCTCGAAATATGTGTTGGTAAGATTTCACTTTAACCACTTTTCATCTTAACCCGTGACGAAAGTCATGATGACGTTTCAATCTTGAAAATAGCTTTGATGACGATAGTTGTGAATAACGACTGTTGTAACATTATAGAAGAATGTTTCAATGATTGAAATGTAGAGTTGAGATTACGTAACCAACTATGGATATAAGCATATATAGTGTGTTTGCACATTAGTGTATAACTCCATGTGCCGGAAACCAAGTGTGTGCATATGTGTGCATACGGTATTGGTGAAGGACACAGGCGGAAGTTTTCGAACCGAAAATTTCTGCTGAGTTTGTAAGTTTGCAAACTGTTAAACCAGTCACCTTAGGTACGCATACCCATACGCGCACCCACGGAAGTTTTCGACCGAAAATTTCTGCTGAGTTTCTAAACTCAAATCCGGTAGCTATGGTACACGTACTCGTACGCGTATCCAAGATGGTTATATTTCTTAAATCGGAAGATCATGAACTTAAACAATAAATCAATAAGGAATGCAATCTTTGCAAACCGTGGCTATATTGTTCATGAATTGATTCAAGTGAATCAAACTGATTTTGTTTCAATTGTGTCTATTCATAAAGACCTAAGCAATTGAACAACTCTTCAACTAGTTCTTATGAGTCATTTGAACTAGTTATGTGAAGAAGATGAATACGGTTAATATGAAAGTCTCATATGGCTAACCATTGGTTAAATATTTGTGAACCAACTAAGTGTACACGTTTAGGTACGGTTACTCAAAACTAAATGAAATACATTTCATTTGTGTGTGACAAGCTAAGTTTCGATCTAACAGTTGAAAGATGTTAGCTTGGTTAAATCAAGTTTTTCATCTAACGGTGAATATTGAATGCTTTGTTACCAAGGTAAGTTGGATTGCAAACCCTGATTTGAAAACTATATAAAGGAGACATCTAGCAACTGGAAAAACTAATCCCCACACCTCATGTGTGATACTAGTTGGTTTTTATAGAGTCGGTTCTCCTTTAACCTTAGGGTTCTTCTCGAGACCCTGTAGGTTAACGACTGAAAGACTTCATTGGGATTGTGAAGCCAGACGAAACTACTTCTCTTGTAGTTGAGCGATCTGATCTTGCCATTTTCTATCTTACGAGTTCAATTGAATAATTGACTTGAGATTATATCTCCGATAGGGAAAGATAAAAATAAATGACAAACATCTTCGTCTCATCGTTTGTGATTCCGCAATATCTAGTTTCGCTACCGTACGATTTAGATTATTGTGAGGTGATTGATAATTCTAGGATGTTCTTCGGGAATATAAGTCCGGGTTATCAATTGGTTTTTGTTCACCTTGATTTTATCAAAAGATGGAACAAAACTCTTAGGTTTATCTGTGGGAGAAAGATTTATCTATCATCGTAGACTTTTCTGTATGATACAAATTTGTTAATTAAAGTCTTCGACTTTGGGTCGTAGCAACTGAAAAAGCGGGGGTGTAACAACCACACCCAATATTTCGCTTAGCAATCTGTATGGACAAACTCCAATATACTTTCTAGAGAACCAACTAGATAGTCAGACTCAATCTAGATAAAAAGTATATCAAAGAGTTTATATCTCAATCTCTCGATTTGATATATACTCAAGAAAATATAAATCTGCGAGTCTTTATCAAAGAGAGATAACTTGGATGGTACCAAAGACCAATATCCAAGTGTCAATCAATTTAAATCAACAACCAAAAGGTCGGATATTCTAATTGATTGAAAAACGCACAACCTGTGACACTTCAATTATATAACAAAATATAATGTGGAAAAGAAATAACACAGACACCAGAATTTTGTTAACGAGGAAACCGCAAATGTAGAAAAACCCCGGGACCTAGTCCAGATTGAACACACATTGTATTAAGCCTCTATAGACACTAGCCTACTCCAAACTAACTTCGGTCTGGACTGTAGTTGAAGCCCAATCAATCTCACACTAATCCAAGGTACAGTTATGCTCCTACGTCTCTGATCCCAGCTGGATACTACGCACTTGATTCCCTTACCTGATCTCACCCACAACTAAGAGTTGCTATGACCCAAAGTCGAAGACTTCAATAAACAAATCTGTATCACACAGAAAAGTCTACGGTAATAGATAAATCCGTCTCCCACAAATATACCTACGAGTTTTGTTCCGTCTTTTGATAAATCAAGGTGAACAGGAACCAATTGATAAAACCAGACTTATATTCTCGAAGAACAGCTTAGTATTATCAATCACCTCAAAATAATCTTAATCGACGCAGCGAAAAAAGATAGTGTGGAATCACAAACGATGAGATGATAAAATCAACACGATAGAATCTCAAACCAATAGTTACGATTGTACTCAACACGATAGAATCATCAAGATCATATCACACAACTACGAGAAAGTAGTATCGGTCTGTCTTCACAATCCCAATGAAGTCTTTGAGTCGTTAACCTGGTTTAGAGAAGAAACCAAAGGTTAAAAGAGAATCGACTCTAGCTTATGCAACTAGTATCACACGTAAGGTGTGGGGATTAGGTTTCCCAGTTGCTAGAGTTCTCCCTTATATAGTCTTTCAAATCAGGATTTGCAATCAATGTTAGCTTGGTAACAAAGCACTCAATATTCACCATTAGATGAAAATCTGATTAGATTCAAGCTAATATTTCTCAACCGTTAGATCGAAAACTTAGCTTGTCATACACAAATGAAATGCACGTTTCTAGGCTTGTGTAACCGTACCCAAACATGTACGTTTGTTGGTTCAACAATAGTTAACTAAATGGTTAGCCATATGAGCAATTTCATATCAACCATATTCTTCTTCACCATAACTAGTTCAAATGACTCAAATGAACTAGTTAGAGAGTTTTTCAATTGCTTAGATCTTATTTAACTACACAAGACGCAATCGAAGAAAAAACTGTTTGATTCACTCGAATCGGTTCATGAACTTTATAGCCACGGTTTGCAAAAGCATTCCTTAGTTTATATAAACATTAATTCATGAACAACCGTCTTTAGATATAACCAACTCAAGTTCGCGGACTGGGTTCGCGGACTTAAGTTCCCGGAAGGAGTTCACAAACTCCAGCAGATTTTGTTGGGTCGAGAACTTCCGCCAGTTCGCGGACTGGGTTCGCGGACTGAGTTCACGCCACTATTCCGGTTCTCTTAATCAACAAAGTTCGCAAACTTCGGTTCAAGGAATAAGGACTTATACATATATGTGTTTCCACAATAATGCTTATATCCCCCAATGGTTATATAATCTAAACTCTCATTTCAATCATTGAAACATTCTCAGAGGGAGTTGTTGTTATTCACAGACTGTTTTTCGTAAGAGCAATTTTCAAAGTGATTGAAACATAACATGACTACACTAGGTAAAGATGAATTTGGTTAAAGCCAATGCTTACCAACACATATTTCGAGAAATAGATAGGCGAGATAAACTCGGCTCGAAATACCAAATGTGTATAATCAAAGTCTATATAGCAAAACGACTTTTGTCTCAAGATAGGAGATAAATAGACTTTTGAGTGATAGATAAGTTCAAGTCTCCACATACCTTTTAGTCAATGAATATCCACCAGTTCCTTGAGTAGTCCTTCGTCTTGTATGATGATTGCCATGGAGTTAGATCAACTACACTTTCTATCCTAGTCCGAGACCTTAGCAATAGTAGACTAGAAATCAAGACTTATAGTTTTGATCGCTAACATTGAAAAACATGCTTGAGATAGCAACGCATGCGAGTTCGACCGAGCAATGCTCTAACATCAACTCTTGGTTGTGGGTGAGATCATCTAAGGGAATGAAGTGCGTAGTATCCTGCTGGGATCAGAGACGTAAGGAGCGCAACTGTACCTTGAGTCAGTGTGATATTGATTAGGGTTCAACTACAGTTCAGACCGAAGTTAGTTTGTAGTAGGATAGTGTCTGTAGCGGCTTAATACAGTGTGGTGTTCAATATGGACTAGGTCCCGGGGTTTTTCTGCATTTGCGGTTTCCTCGTTAACAAAATTTCTGGTGTCTGTGTTATTTTTATTCCGCATTATATTTTGTTAAATAATTGAAATATCACAGGTTGTGCGTTAAGATCAATCAATTAGAATATCCAACCTTTGGTTATTTATTTAAATTGATTGACACTTGGATATTGGTCTTTGATACCATCCAAGTTTATCTCTCTAGTATTTAATAAAGACTCGCAGATTTCCACTTGCTTGAGTATAGATCAAATAGAGAGATTGAGATATTAACTCTTTGATATACTTTTATCTAGATTGAGTCTGACTGTCTAGTTGATTCTCTAGAAAGTATATTGGAGTTAGTCCATACAGATTGCTAATTGAAATATTGAGTGAGGTTTTTAGACCCATGCTTTTTCACATCTAAGTGTTTAATAACCAAAAATAACTTATCTTTAACTTCTCCCAAAGACGGGAACTAATTGTTAGAGGTGAAAATTGTAATTATTATCGAGTACGATTGGCGCTTATTACGAGTGAAAACTTGAAGTTTCACTGAAAAGTGTGATTTTCATTCACCACGTCACATTATTGCGGGTGAAAATGAGAATTTTCACCAATCTCACATACGGAAAAGTGAAATTTTCACCAACCACACATGACAAAAAATTGAAATTTTCACCAAATGCACTTGGGAAAACTAGAATTTTCACCAATCTTACATGACGCTTTCAGGTAAAAATTGAAAATTTCACTAATCTAGCTTCTGAAAACCGGTAATTTTTACTAATCACGTTATACTATTGGTGAAAACTGGAATTTTCTAAACTAATAAGGATAATTAATGATAATCAGCTTTTTTAGATGTGCATCGAGAATTTTACGTTTTTCAAGAAGAATTTTTGAAGAGGTCAAAGGATTATTTTTAGGGAGTTTTTGTAGGGATTAGATTCATCACAATTGTTTTTGTTTTTCTAAAAAATAAACTAAGAAACGAGATTTTTTAGGGAGATAATTTTGGCATTAATATTTATCATGTTTTTTTAAAGAAACAACTCACGTTTTTTATCTTAAAAAAAATTAGAATTAAATTTAGATTTGGGTAAAAGGTTATTTATGTAATCAAACTTTTAAATAATTAATTATGGGTTATTTATGCATACAATTTTATTGATGGGTTTGATATATCAAAATAAAATAAAATAATAATAATTATACATAGTACTTTACGTATAGTTCCTCCAATATCATTCTCCTTGATGACTTGTGTCGAAGTCCATTGTCTCATTAAAACTTTGACAAGGAAAAACCTAGTGGGACAAAAACTTGGTACAACTCTTCACATATAGTACTTCACATGTTCTCTCGTACTTTACATGTAGTTCATCACATGCAATGCGATCTTCAAAGACCGATGAGTCTAAGTTAATTGCCTTGTTAAAACTTCGTCAGGAAAAACCCAAAGGGACAAAATCTGAACTAAAGAAAAATAATATAATATTAAGAAAACTTAAAAACATAGTTGGACTCGAATATGTTGCCTCATTAAAACCTTGCCGAGTAACAAAACCATGTGGAAAAAAGCAACCTCGGTGAAGGAAAATAGTTCACAACCATTAGATGCTCCCCCTGATGTCAGACAATTTTCATTAGTCTAATGCAGTCAAAAGAAGTTTGTCACACTTTACTTTGGTGACTTGAATGTTTATAAGACACTATTGTTGATTCTGGAAGTTATGTTGCTTAACAGACTATCGCATTCCATTTCTTTGATCCAGATATTTTTCAGTAATATCAACACGATCTTTATGTCTTCAACGTTCAACATACTTGATGCTTTTAGTGTTGTCTCGCTAAAAACACTCGAGTAACAAAACCCTTTGGGAAAAATTATTCTCGATCGAAGGGAAAAAGAATACAACACAGCTTCAATTTCGAAGTAAAATATATCGACATCATATCCTTGGATCCTCCCCCTGATGTCGGCATCTCCCCCTAATTACTTTCATATTTGTTCCAGAAAGTTCCTTTAGTCATGTACTTTTCAAACTGAATATCGGTAATAACTTAGAAAACAGTCTACCATATCTCCCCCTGATTACTTTTGTTGGACAAGAGATTGTTGTTCTGTCATAATCAATAACCTTTGGATGCACTTTTGTTAGCATTTCTTTTTATGTCTTTGTAGGGATAAAACAAATTTATGTCAATGGTTACTTTATGTACATGATTACATTCACTATACCATTCCAATGACGTTGCCTTGGCGCTGAGCTATATCTTGCTAACAAGTTCACTGAGGATGTAACATTTGGTCGAGTACATTATGCTTAGTACAATAATGCGTCTATTATACTTAGATAAGGAAAGTTCATCTCCCGACACAACTTCGTCATCTTCCTTTAGACGAATTGGTCATTTATGTACATTTGAAACTCGATTAATCATGGGAGTGCTAGCAGGATGCATGTTCTTGTTAAATTGCTTGACAATGGACATATGCAAACTTGTGGAATAATATACCACAAGCTCGGTCTTCTAGTTCATAACATAGATAAGATTGAGATTTCCCAGGATTTTCATCTCAAATTCAGATTTTAAATAACTTGTAACATCTCTTATTACATCAAGACTACTTATCATGTCCATACCGTCGACATAGATAGCTATAATTCTGAATCAGGAACTTATTTAATACGCATGGCACAAAACCTTACTTGTTTATCCCTTCCCAATCAAATAGTCACTTAGACGGGTATACCGCATCCGCCTGATTGTTTAAATCAATAAGTGAGTGTTCCAGTGTAACAGCAAACACACTTCGTAGTTTAGAGTCATTCGACTTGTGGAGCAAAAGGCCATCATGCCCTTTTGCAAATATCTTTGAGACTGAATCTCCAGACATATAACCACATCTACTATGTTTCAAGTTCTTTGGAATCTACCAAGCAAACTAATTAACAGAACATTATGATGTTCAAAAGAGTATGTTATCCAGGGGTTTGTGAGAAACCTCGCGCCACAAGGTGATTCTTTATACTTTAAGACCACATTCTTCCTACTGTGCTTTATGACAAATAATCATGTCTGAAAAAGCGGGGGTCTTGAAAAAATGGGGGTACAACAACCACACCCAACAATTCGATTAGCAATCTGTATGGACAAACTCCAATATACTTTCTAGAGAATCAACTAGACAGTCAGACTCAATCTAGATAAAAGTATATCAAAGAGTTTATATTTCAATCTCTCGATTTGATCTTTACTCAAGAAAATAGCAATCCGCGAGTCTTTATCAAAGAGAGATAACTTGGATGGTATCAAAGACCAATATCCAAGTGTCAATCAATTTAAATCAACAACCAAAAGGTCGGATATTCTAATTGATTGAACAACGCACAACCTGTGATATTTCAATTATATAAACAAATATAATGCGGAATAGAAATAACACATACACCAGAATTTTGTTAACGAGGAAACCGCAAATGCAGAAAACCCCGTGACCTAGTCCAGATTGAACAAACACTATATTAAGCCGCTACAGACACTAGCCTACTCCAAATTAACTTCGGTCTGGACTGTAGTTGAACCACAATCAATCTCACACTGATCTAAGGTACAATTATGCTCCTACGCCTGTGATCCCAGCAGAATGCTACGTACTTGATTCCCTTAGCTGATTTCACCCACAACTAAGAGTTTCTACGACCCAAAGTCGAAGACTTTAATAAACAAATCTGTATCACACAGAAAATTCTACGGTAATAGATAAATCCGTCTCCCACGAATATACTTAAGAGTTTTGTTCCGTCTTTTGATAAATCAAAGTGAACAGGAACCAATCAATAAACCGGTCTTATATTCCCGAAGAACAACCTAGTATTATTGATCACCTCACAATAATCTTTATTGACGCAGCGAAAAAAGATATTGTGGAATCACAAACGATGAGACGAAGTGTTTGTGATTACTTTTCTATCTTGCCTATCAGAGATATAAAATCTCAAGACAATTATTTCAATTGTACTCGTACGATAGAAACAACAAGATCATATCACACAACTACAAGAAAAGTAGTATCGGTCTGGCTTGACAATCCCAATGAAGTCTTTAAGTCGTTAACCTGGTTTAGAAGAAGAAACTAAAGGTTAAAGGAGAATCGACTCTAGCTATGCAACTAGTATCACACGTAAGGTGTGGGGATTAGGTTTCCCAGTTGCTAGAGTTTTCCCTTATATAGTTTTCAAATCAGGGTTTGCAATCAATGTTAGCTTGGTAACAAAGCATTCAATATTCACCGTTAGATGAAAACCTGATTAGATTCAAGCTAATATGTCTCAACCGTTGGATCGAAAACTTAGCTTGTTACACACAAATGAAATGTCCAATTTTGGGTTTACGAACCGTTCCCAAACATTAACATTTGTTGGTTCAACAATAGTTAACCAAATGGTTAGACATATGATTACTTTCATATCAACCATATTCTTCTTCACCATAACTAGTTCAAATGACTCAAATGAACTAGTTAGAGAGTTGTTCAATTGCTTAGATCTTATGTAACTACACAAGACACAATCGAAGCAAAAACGGTTTGATTCACTCGCATCGGTTCATGAACTTTATATCTACGGTTTGCAAAAGCATTACTTAGTTTAAATAAACATGAGTTCAAGAACAACCGGTTTTAGATATAACCTGCTCAAGTTCGCGGACTGGGTTCGCAAACTTAAGCTCATGGAAGGAGTTCACAAACTCCAGCAGAAATTCTCGGGTCGAGAACTTCCGCCAGTTCGCGGACTTAGTTCGCGGACTTGGCTCACGCCACTTCCATTTATCTTGATCAACAAAGTTCACAAACTTTGGTTCAAGGAATAAGAACTTATACATATATGTGTTTCCACAACAATGCTTATATCCTACCAATGGTGATGTAATCTAAACTCTCATTTCAATCATTGAAACATTCTCAGAGGACGGATATAACCGTTATTCACAGACCATTTTTTGTCAGAGCAATTTTCAAAGTGATTGAAACATAACATGACTTTTGTCACTAGGTAAAGATGAATTCAGCTAAAGCAAAAGCTTGCCAACACATATTTCGAGAAATAGATAGGCGAGATAAACTCGGGTCGAAATAGCAAATGTGCATAATGAAAGTCTATATATCAAAACGACTTTTGTCTCAAGAGTAGGAGATAGAATAGATAGACTTTTGAGTGACAGATAAGTTCAAGTCTCCACATACTTTTTAGTCGATGAGATCCACCAGTTCCTTGAGTAGTCCTTCGTCTTGTACGATGATTGCCATGGAGTTCTTGAGCTCAACTACACTTTTTATCCTAGTCCGAGACCTTTAGCTATGTAGTCTAGAAAGCAAGACTTATAGTTTTGATCACTAACATTGACAAACATGCTTGAGATAACAACACATGCGAATTCGACCGAGCAATGATCAAACAATCTCCCCCTTTGTAAATTTTAGTGGCAAAACTATTAATACATATGGAATACAAAAAATAAATAAATTAACTTTTGTAGCTCCTATTCCACATGCCTAATCTTCAACATTACTCGAAATATTCGTCACTTCCAAGTACTCCAATGATCCCAAAGGTTGTAAGTTTAGCATCATCGTTGTTGAAAATCCGTAGCTATAACAATAAGAAAACAATAGTTCTCAATCATTGTTATACAATGTCATAGTATCATTACACAGCGTCAAAGTTCAATTGTATCACAACTTCAACAACAATACTATGGTGATATGTATCACTCCCCCTTAGTCAATTCTCCATCTCACATGGAAACCAGTCCCCCTTACATAATGATCCGAAAACCATATCTATTTTTAGTGTGAACTACATATTAATTCTCCCCATTTTTGTCAATAAAATTGGCAAAGGTACAAGAACGAGATCCTAATGAAATTTCCGAAAGAGACATTTCTTGACCAAAAGAAAGCAAAAACATCAACTTGGTCTTTAGATGCAATCATAAAGCCGAAGCTAAATGCATTTATCAAGGAGTTTATAAAGATACAAGATAACCCCTATAGTATTCCACAGCCGCACTCCCCACAAAGATATGGCAATTAAGCGCAAGTTCAAAAGAACTCTCCCCCATTAAATGTCATTCCCGAAAGAACAACAAGAGCGACCTTAATTTCGAATGAAAAGAAGGATTTCTTTTGACACAACACACAAAGTACTCTGATATAAAATTCAATCCTACAGAAACAAATACAGAATTGAAGTAAACACTTACTGGAGTTTCAAACTCAATTTCCCAAAAGATCGAGATAAGCACAGGGGCAAGAGTCATAGAAACAATTAATGAACCAAAAAAACACCAATAGACTGTATAAGTGTTGAAAAGTAGAAGTGTCTAATGGTTTGGTGAGGATATCAGCCAATTGTTGTTCGAAAGGCACAAATTCCATACTTATGATACCATTTTCATAGAGATCTCGAATAAAATGGTACCTTATATCAATGTTCTTTGTTCTTGAGTGCTCAACGGGATTCTCAGTGATTCGAATCGCACTAAAGTTATCACAAAAGATCTTCATTATTCCAGTATCAATTCCATAATCAACTAGCATTTGTTTAATCCATAGGATTTGAGTGCAACATGAGCCAGCAACAATATATTCTGCTTCGCATGTAGACAGGGATTGTGAATTCTGTTTCTTGCTATGCCAAGCCACAAGATTCAGTCCTACATAGTAGAAACCCCTGATGTACTTTTTCTGTCTTCTACACATCCTGCCCAATCAACATCTGAATAACCAGAAAATCAGTGTTAGTATCAAAAGTGTAAGATAGACCATACCCGACAGTGTGATTGACATATCGTATGATCCTCTTTGCAGCTGCAAGATGAGATTCCTTTGGATTATCCTGAAATATAGCACAACAACCAACACTAAAAGAAATATCAGGTCTGGTGGCTGTAAGATATAAAAGGCTACTAATAATAGATCGATACAATTTTTGATCTACTTTTACTCCTTTCTCATCTCTGTGTAGTTTACCAGTAGTGGGCATAGGTGTCAGTTTCGGACTTGACTTATCTAGACCGAATCTTGTAACAAGATCCCTTGCATATTTTTCTTGAGATAAGTAGATTCCATCCTTATGTTGTTGAATCTGTAATCCTAAAAAGAACTTTAATTCACCAATATTGCTCATTCCAAACTCTTTAGCAAGTGAAACTTGAAAATCCTTTGCAAGCTTTTCTGAAGTTGAACCATAGATGATATCAACTACATGGACTTGATCAATGACAACATCTTTCCCACTCCATCTGGTAAACAAAGTTTTATCAGTTCCACCTCTTGAAAACCCTTTTCTAAGAAGAGAAGTAGTAAGTTTTTCAAACCAGGCTCTTGGTGCTTGTTTCAACACATATAATTCCTTTTTGAGCTTAAGAACATGATCTGGGAAATCAAGGTTTTCAAATCCTTTAGGTTGAGCAGCATAGACTTCTTCCTTTAGAATTCCGTTTAGGAACGCGAATTTTATATCCATTTGGAAAAGCTTAACCTTGAGAAAACAAGCATGAGCTAATAAAAGTCTAATGGACTCAAGGCGTTCCACAGGAGCAAAGGTTTCTTCAAAGTCGATACCTTCAATCTGTGAATATCATTAAGCGACAAGTCTGGCTTTATTTCTGATAATTGTGCCAAATTCATCAGACTTGTTCTTGAATATCCATTTTGTTCCAACAATATTAACATTGGAGGGACAAGGTACTAGTTCCCATACATCTTGTATTATAAATTGATTTAACTCTTCATGCATTGCATTCACCGAAAAGGGATCGATCAGAGCTTCATCAATATTCCTCGGTTCTACTTGTGACAGATAACAACCAAAATTGCACATGTTTAGAAGTTGCCCTCCAGTCTTAGCTGTAGAATCTCTTCCCCCAATAATACTGTTGGGATCATGATTCCTTTGAACCCAGAGGTGTTGTGGAGGGACACATTCTTGTTCGTCAGGAGTAGCCTGATTAGTGCTCTTCTCCTCGTCACTAGAAATATCAGGATCATCAACAGTTGGGATAACTTCAACTGATTCTGGTATTTCTTTGACTTTCTCAATTGTCTCGATTGGAGGCAATTCAGCAGGAGGATTATCATGATGAAAATCACTAATATCATCGATGATGACATTAGCAGACTCCATCATGACCTGGGTTCTGAGATTAAACACTCGAAAACCATGGCTATCAGAAGCATAGCCAAGAAAGATACCTTCATCACTTTTGGTATCGAATTTCCGTCTCTATTCTCGATCTTTTAGAATGTAGCATTTACTTCCGAACACTCTAAGATAGTGCAGGTTGGGTTTTCTTCCATACCACAACTCATAAGGAGTGTTTAGGGTTTTAGACCGTAAGTAAACACGGTTGATCAAATAACATGCCGTAAAAACAGCTTCTCCACAAAACCTTAGAGGTAAGTTTTTGTTGTGGAGCATTACCCTGGCCATTTCCTGAATGTTCATATTCTTTCTTTCTGTAACTCCATTAGCTTGAGGAGTAATGGGTGGTGAGTATTGTTGAATGATCCCTAGTTCGTCACAAAATTTAAACACCTTGGTGTAGTTCCACGGTCGCTCCTAATTTTCTTTAGTTTGCGACCTTGTTCATAGCCCAACTCTGTTGTCATTAAATATTTGGAAGATGACGAAGAAGAGGTTCTTCCATCGTCCGTCTCTTATGCTTCAAAGAGAAGGTCATCTGTCCCAAATATATTTTCTATGTATTCATCGTATTGCCCCCTCCATAAGTACTATCACGAAAACTACAAAGAAAGAATCATCATTGAATTATTATCTCAAATACATTCTCGATTCCAATGATATCTCTTGTTACAGAACATTAACGATTAACCTAAACTCCTTAACTTCTTCTTAATGAACTTATTATTCCGCCACATGGATGATTTAAACAAAAGTCTGATTCCCTAAAGAATTCTTGAGATTTCCTGTCAACTATACTGTAGACATCTAACCCCGTTAGCATAAAATTATAAGCATCACTTCAAACTAATGTGCCAGATGAAAGGAATATATCAGTGAAGTTTTATAAATTCTGAATCATCTATCGCTCCATGTACTCTCAATTATGAAAATCAATGAAGACAGTTTCAGTACTCATTTGAAAATAAAACGAAAATGTTCCAAAAGAACCAAGATTGAACCTCAACCTGTTTTATACATATGAAAGAAGATGTCGCTTGGGAAGAGAGGCTTAATTTTCTTGTATGGCAGTGATGTGATTCTATTGAGAAGGTGTCTCATATTGGATGCACGAGTTGGATGTGTCTTTCTCGAACTGACATGTTTGTTGTGAACAGTTTCTTAGGATGACATGGCGATAATTTGTTGTTGACGTGTTAAACAGGTTGTGATGTGGCTACGCCACAAACCATATTTAATCTAATGGAGACACATCAGCAAAACCATTCTCCTTTATATTAAGAAGAATTTATTTTAAAAACAAAGCAAAACAAATCGATAACAATTGTGAACTATAATTCAAAGCAATAAAACAAAGCAAAACAGTTAATGGGTAAGCTTTAGACTTATAATTCAATTCTGAATTATAATTCCATTCTCTTATAAATCGACAACAATATAGCAGCAAGACAGAGCAAAGCAAAACAAACTCATGAATAACATAAAAATTAAAAGTTATAGAAACTATGGTAAGAGGCTTATAATAATTATAGGAAGATGCACAATAGATTTTTGGTAAGAGGCTTCTAGAAATTACGGTGAGAGCAAACAAGAATTTCATACCAAACCTTCAAAAATTAGTATTTGGTTTGTATTCCATGCTCTCTCTGTTTCTTTGCATGTACTTTGGTTCATATAGTTTCTTTCGTAAAGAATCATAGACTATCGTCGTGGATAAAGAAAAAGGATTTTAGACTATTGCCGAGGCAAAGAGAAACTAATTACCTAACTTAAAGACCTTTACTGACAGCCAACTTGATAGCTGCCGCGTGTAAGGTATGCCAACATTAGTCGAGTTCGATTTCCAGTTTCGACATGTTTTCATCTCTCAAATCGCAGCGAAATCTTGAGTATATCCAATTTTCGTGCTTGGCAAGTCGTATTAGAGTTATCGTCTGCAATTAAAATGATATAGTTTTTTTTTTCTTTTTTGTAGTCAAGTTCTCGACACAATGTAATACTAATGCAAAACGTACAATTTTTTGCAATCACATTTTTTAAGTTGGGCTTATTTGACTGACAAAAAAGGTCTTCATGTGAAGCAGCGCAAATGATTCAAAAATAAAAATAAAAGCACTTGCAAGTAGGGATGCCGTTATCTGTGCAATTAGTTGGGCACGACCATATAAGCGATTTTTGTAGGCTATCAATAAATGGCTTTTGGACAATGGGGATGATGTTAGGATGTCAGTAGGATGGAAAACATTGAAGATCGTTAATGAGAGAAATTTTTTTTCTTGGACCGAGCAAAAAACAATGAAAAAAACCGCCAAACTCAATACATGTGGCCCTCCTCCTAAACTCCCGAGGGGCATGGCCCACTGGGGACCATAAATTCCAAAAATCTGTGAGGGGTAGTTTTTTTCAGCGGTTCATCTAGAATTGCTCTAACGAGAACAACATTTCTTTTAAAGGTTTACAAATTATCCTTATCATTTCACAAGCAAGAAGAACATCGTATTGGTTAATAAGGTTCGCTAAAGATGCTTGGTTTGAGTAGAGATTGTAGAGTGTTCAAGTTTAGTAGTTGGTGCAGGGAAGAAAAATCCATCCATTTCTTATTACAGCAAATCCAGGTTTTTGCAACCTTTATTTTTCTGGTTTGCAACGTATATTTCTGTTGCAGACGTTTATCGGTTGCTTTATATCATTTTTACGTTGCATTAATTTTTTTATTACTGGCGGATAATTAAGAAAAGGACACGCTTGTACTCAATAAAATTGTGTTTTTTTTTTGAAGCATAATAAAATTGTGTGAGGGATTGAATGTTAATTTACACAGCATCTTTAATATTAAGATATCTATTTATTTATTTTTTCATTTTCTTTATTCGACTCTCTCTCCCACTCGAGTCTTATCCTCTTCCTTTTCTTTTTTCTTCCGTTTCTTCGCTATACCTAGCTCTCTTGAAATCACGATCTGCCAAAATAATTAAAAGTTGTCTCTGTTTTAAACGATCTCATAAATCAAAACCCGTCAGAAATCAATCCCAATTTTCACTAATTCAATTTTCGTTTTTAACCCTAGATATGTGAATTTCTCTTCATAAACGCTAGCAAACTAGTCTCTGAATTCTCTGCAACTGAATTTCTTTAAGGAAATGAGCTTTCCATTAAAACCCTTACTTCGATGTTATTGATCTTGTATGTCAAGTTTCGACCTTAATTTAATTTGATCTGTAATTTTATTTACATCAGGAAAATGATGCAGAAGGTAAGGTCAACAATGAGGGTTTTATTTACTTTGTGATTTTCTAGGGTTTTATCTCAACCAAACCCTATGTCTTACTTTTTCTTTTCTTTTTTGTTTTTGCTGTTAGAACGTGATTAACGGAGTTGTTGAAGATGATTGATGGAGTTGTCACTGTATGTAAAGTTGATGTCAAATCCTAGATGTTTAGTTTGTTTTGCTTGTCTGTGATTGTATTGAGGTTTGATTGGATCTGATTTCTGTATTCCATTATATCTAGATCAGGATTTATGAATCAATTTAATAGAGAAGTTGTTAAACATGTAAAATTGAAGCTATGTTGTTTTGTATCTCACTTTATAATGATCTGGTTGATTCCGTGGATCTGATTAGATTTAAGGTGGAATTTGGATATTATGAGCGTGTTGTAGCTGTATTTAGTAGAATTGATTGGTTGATTTGTGAATGCTTAGATTATTCATTATGATTAATGTGTTGTAAATTTTCTGCTGCTGCAGCTGCTGATGTTTTCTTATGGAGGAACAAGAAGATTTCAGCTAGTGTTCTTGGTTGAGCTACTCTTGCATGGGTTCTATTTGAATTGTTGGAATACCACTTGCTCACTATGGTCTGCCATTGTGCTATATTGACTTTAGCAGTTCTGTTCTTGTGGTCAAATCCGTCTACCTTCATCCAAAAGTAAGTCTATTGATCATCTGCAAGTTTCCCAATGGATATTGTTATTATGAATTTGTTTCTGGACTTGTTTCTTATGAATTTGTTATTGTTCTTTTCATGTCTCGCCCAAAAATTCCTGAAGTTCATCTTCTTGAGGACTCATTAATCTTGCAGATTGCTGTTGGTCTGAGGATTGAGATCAACAGGGCTCTTGCTTGCTTGTGCGAGATTGCTTCAGAACATGATTTGAAGAAGTTTCTTGTGGTAAGTTCATTGGACTTATTTCATTTGTATATACTTACCAGATGTTAGAGGATTGTTTATCATGAAATTGTGGTTCCTTGCATTCATCTACACAGAGCGGTACTTCATGGTATTATTTGTCATCTGTGGAGATTGGGCTCGTTGTGAGTCCTTGTCTCATCTTTGATTCGTCTTCCTACGTATTCATGGTTCTTTATTAGGCCAGTGGTTAATTTCCTGTTATGCTTTTAGGCAATGCATGCTGGTCTGATGTACATTGTAGTACTACACCAGCACTACTGAAATCTCAGTCTATCAGTACTTATCAGGAATACACTAGTTGTCTCAACATTAGCCGTCTCCACTTCAAGTGATTCAGTGAAGTTGATTCCAGAATTTGAAGTGACAGATGCTTTTCTTTTCTATTAAATGAACAATTACCGGGAGTTTAAAATAACATGACATGAGTTGAGTAGAATTTTATTCATTAGATGATCTTTGATGCTGGAATTTTACTGAAATGGTTTTCTTTATTGCATGTTACCTTATCTATGTGTAATTAGATTGCAAAGATAGTTGGAGTAGCACTTTCAGCATTCTTCGGCGTTAATGGACGTGGTCTTATGGTAATAATAATCTCTTCATCTATTTCCTAATCAATTTCCTATTTTCTGGGGTTCCTCGAAACAATCAACATCCTAATTTAGGATACTGGTTGGGACCATTTGCATTAGCTTACTGCACAGGAACTGAAGATGCGAAGCAGTACATGTTTGTTGGCGAAGTAACTCTTGACAATATTAAGGTTGGATTCCCTTTTTTTATTTCATACAATATTGTTCTGTATCAGCTCTTAATCAATACAGCTGAATGAAGTAAAATGTTATAAATTAGACGTCATCTGCTTTGATGTCCACTTATTTGTATCTATATTGTCCTTTATCAGGAATTTGGGAAGGATTTCCTTGAAGGCTTAGTTCCGCAGTTCTACAAATCTGATCCGGTAATTGTAAGTTTTTTACACTTGTTTAACTTATAAAGTGCGCTCTTCAATTATCTTACATACATGAGTTCATACTTAATGATAGGGATGTGAAAATAGTAGTCTGGTTGTGTTTGTATATACTCTGGATGCATTGGGTTCTCAAACCTTTTTCTTCTTGTTGAAATGGTGTAGTGATTAGGGATAGAGTCCTACAATCCTAACTTAAATCAGGAGTTCATTATGCAGGGGAATGCCCTGGTAGTTCCCTTGACATTGAGATGTAATTTCATCCTGGATTTGTTAATCATTTCATGAAACACTTCTCTTTAATTCTGCAGGACTTAGCACATTCAACAAACACAAGCTTTGATACTATACTAGAATCTCTTCTTTAAAGTGCCAAGCCGTCTCCAAACTCTAGTGGCCTTCTAGATGGCCTCTTTTTCAGTAGCTCAGTGTGTTGACCTCTGCCTTACTGCTGGTGACCAGAAGAATTATTAAGTTCATAATATCATGTCATCTTCTTTTTTTCCTGTGGATGAATTAGTTCTTCTACTTTATCTAGGGTTGTTTGCAGGGGTAAACCTTGTTCTATTTGTAAGAATGTTCTAAAAGGGTTTTGTAATACAGGATTTTGAAAAAACATACAGATTTTGTAAATTTGTTTATTATTTATATATATATTTTTTAATATTTACTATATATTCTGCAATAATTTAAACGTTGCTTTAATTAATTAAAGTAACGTTTACACCTGTTGCTTTATATCTGGTAAGCAACGGATGAAGCAACGTATGAAATGTTGCTTTAGTTAATTAAAGCAACGTATATGAAAGTTGCCAATAATTTGTGACGCCCTTTGGGTAACTTACGAAAGCGTTGCTGAAGTTATTAGCAACATTTATAAACGTGGTGAATCATGGAGTTTGGTGTAGAAAATGTTTCAAAACCAACACATACTCTGCGACAGTTATATTCTCCCACTAAAAGTAAACGACGGTGGAAAAAGCAGTGTATTCACAACAATGGGACAATATGTTTAAATCCAACCCATTTTTGAGTAACATTTATTCTCTAAATCGCTTCATCAATGCAATCCATAAGGTTTTTAGACCGTAATGACAGAAATAACACTACGCCAAAAAATCAATAAAGTTAAATAAAACCAAATCAAATACTAAACAGGGTGTGTAATGCTAAGTAAAATAATCATAACGACCGGATAAATTATTGACAACTCATAACACTTGAATAAATTATTGGCAAGATTTGGCCTATAATTTGGATGTTTTGTATTGCTCATTAATTGAGTTACATGGTGCATATCACGGGGTTTGCAACGATACCTTGGTACATCTACTATATGTAGGACCATTAACTAAAATATATATATTCATGATTAACTAATTGCCTAGTTCCAGGAATGGTCGAAGCCATACCCAATAGAAAGAATATGTTATGTGAACGTGTTTAGGTAATTGTAGTAAAACCTAACCAGTTGACTCTTTCGCTTTTCCAATAATGAATCATTTCAATGGTATATCTTAGTATCTACCGGTAAATCTAATACATGAATTTGGGTTTATCATACCAAATTTCATCACTAAAGGATACCAGAGTTTCCTATCCCTTAAAAAATTCAAACTAATTAAAGACTATTCAGAAAAAACCAAATGCATTTAACCACGAGTGCGGGGCGAAGCCCCGCCACACTAAATTGACTGATTCCACCAGCCCCGGTGCGTAGCACGGGTTACATGCTAGTTAAAATAAAAAGTAATTCTAAATGCACTAATATTTGCATATATGTTTAGGTCGTTTAGAGAAAAATAAAATTCTATAATTAAACGGTTATATACAAAATATATGAAACATTATTAAAAATAAAATCATGGAAGAGTGGTTGGAGTTGGAGAAGTAGTACTAGAATTCTTGGGTTCGATATCCTGTCAATTGAATCTCTCTTCTGGTTGATACACGAATCCGAATTATCCACGTATGATTCGGATCTTCCATAAAATGTTGGATCTTGATCTTCCATAAAAGACACGTTCTAGGTTCGGATGTCTCGTCTGGTTGATACACGAATCCGAATTATCCACGAATGATTCGGGTCTTCCATAAAATCTCGGATTTTCCATAAAAGACACGTTCTAGGTTGGGAGTTCGAATCGTTCGAGCATTATTCGGTGCTCGTATTAGTTCAGAGCAATTCGCGAACTAGTTTTTCTTTTTAACATAAAAAACAATTGTTTCTTATGCCCCTAATACAAATAAAGATACCAATTACAAGTATACCGCAAAGAGAATGAACCATAAATCGTAAAGATACCCAATTTTTCGTTTATGTAGTAGAGAAGAATGATGGTATTATCCGAAATCAATTTCGACCATTCAATCTGATTTTTTTCTTCTTTGATGAGAGATGCTCCTAAAAGAAATGAGTACTTTGCCCGTAATTTTGTATAATCAAACGAACACGGATTCCCTAGATCTCTTAGATAAAGATTCAAAGCAATATCGTGTTGAATAATTGATGTTTTTGAATCGAGAATAGCAAGCCACGATTCATCCATGAAGATTTGAAGAAATCTCCCACAAAGCGAAGAGACAATTGTCCAAAATTACGAAGAAAAATCGCCCCAAATGGCGAATAAATATGCCAAAAGACATAAAAAACAATAAAAAAAAACGTTTTAATTGATTAATTGATGACTAAAACTTAAAAAAAAAAAAAAAAAAAATCTTGCTCAGATGTAGCCTAGAAAGGACCAAATCTGAGCAAGAGGTCGATAAAGGCTAGAGTTTTTCTTTTTTCTTATGGAGAGAGAAAAAGAGAAAGAAAAGGTTTTATACTTGAGAGAATAAAAATATATCGGAAGAGAGAAAAAGAGAAAGAAAAAATTTTATACTTGAGAAAATAAAAATATATTGAAAGTAACGATAATATATTAGAATGGGAATATATTAGGTTTTAGTATTACGAGGTAATGGTAACATTGTCTTTTTACACGAACCAATTAAATACCCCGTACCATTTTTCTTTCTATGGGACTAAATTCATATGTCCCTGATAATCCATGTATGCCCCAACTTAACCAGGTTAAATAAAGCATGGAGTATAAGTAATATGAATTGTTATCGACAACGAACACCTAGTTTAGCGGTGTGCCGTTTAGTTTAGCATACTAAAGCTCAAAAGTGAGAATAAATCTTATAACATGTAGTTTTTGTACATATTATGGAGAATTGGGGAAATTTCAGTTTGGTCTTATTTTAGGTGGTCTCAAGTTAATTTGGTCCACCAATAAAAGGGGAGTTCAGTTTGGTTCCTATTTATTCACTAGAAAATGACCCGTGCCATAATGGCCCGGGCTTTAACCTATGGATGTTACTATAGAATGTTACCATTCACTGATTCGATGCTTATCTTATAGTAATAATTAAGTTTCCGTGTATTTTTATACGCCACTTTGATTTGAATTTGAGATGTTTGGTGTATGCTATTAATTTTTCTTGGCTCTTTTTTCTTTATCTTTTTTTGGATGATCAATTGCAAACTCTGGTATCTTTGTTTTTTGTCGGTTGTGTTTATTAGGTTGAGATACCCTCTTAAATATCTCTTTTTCATCGATCCTTTTCCTATTGGCCGATCAAACAAACGGTTAAACTTTCGTATATCACATGATAATATTATTTTATTTTATTTTAATATAATAATATGTCAGGTAGGTTGGGGTACATCCCCAGTGCAAGGGTCAACAAATTTAAAATAGTAAACTAAGAACCACTTAATAGTAAACTAATGCATTTTACAAACGTATAATAAAAAGTTAAGAACCACTTATCGTATGTGACTATGGATTTTCCGATAGCACAGTCAATTGAGTTAATTTATAAATCAGTAAGACAAAATAAGATGTAGTGAATCACAATCAAAAGAATAAAATGCAGAGAAAGTAAATAAAAATTAACACATGTATATAACGTGGTTCGGCTAAGCCTACGTCTACGGAAGGATAAGAAGTGAGTTTATTATGCATCTGATTTGTTACATTTAGTATGAAGAACTCCATTGATGAAGTTCAGATAGGTAAAGAGAAAAAGCGAAAAAGAGAAGCCCCCTCTCGACCTAATCGCTTTGGTCTATATAGGGGGAAAAATGTGGTTGATTACTATGGTATCCTTAGCGTCATATTGAAGCAGCCTTGGGCTAGATGCGGTACACTTCGTTTCCCCATATTATCCTACTTCAGTTGTAGATGGTCGCCACATGTATGGTGGAAATTATGGTGTCTACAATTTTCCCCTTTTCTTGAGGATCGTTGGTGAACGATCCTTAAGGAAAATTACTTCTGCCTTATTTGTCTATGCTTCGATTAACGCTTCATTCACGTAGTTTTTGCGTTCTTCATGGAGGAATTTCGGCGAAGAATATAATACGTCAAAGTATTAATACTTACCCTATTCTTCATCGAGATTCTGAAACAGCTCTGCAAATCAAGAGTTTAAATGTATTTTACCTTTCCTAATTGGTTCAAAAGTTCTTTGTCATTTGCGCCAATGAGAGCGGCAGGTATATCAGATATAGTTATTCGGCTTAACTGTCTAACATTGCCCCATTCTCCTAGCAGCTTCGCACACGTCATACCAAGACTATTTGAAGAAGCAGCACAACTTATATACCACAGCATCAACAGCTTGTATACCACAACATCAGGTTGTAAGAAGCTTCGTGAAAATACAATGAAAGGGCCCGTTTGAGACTTAATGGCAGGATCGGCGATATTTGAAATTTCGTGAAAATGATTGTCTTTTCTTTGTCCGTAGGTCTGCACTAGCATCAGTAGCCTGCTTGCGTTATGAGCTCTGAATTGCGGTTATTATATGCACTCCAATTCCTGGACGGGAGCATCGTCTTAACCACGCAGCAACATTAGCATCGGGTATGCATCTTTAGCTTTGCTTTGCTCGTGCAGAAGTATCATCGGAATCAGGGGAACACCAGGTGTGCAACATGCAGTTGAACTATCGTCGTCTCTCCTATGGCTTTATGGACTCATTGGCAGCAACAAGGGGGGTTGATACTCCGTCTACATCGCTGTCAACAGGTTTACTTCCATTGGTTTTTAAGATTGGCCAGTGATGAGAAGCGGAAGCTTACAATGAAAACAAATTGAAATTGATAACTTGAAAAGGATAATTAACCAACAAATTTAGTTTCTTCTACCCTTTGAATAAAGGAAGAACCTAAAAATGGAGAGTCTTCTCAAATAACTTACAATTTCTACCCAATTAAATTGGAAATTATAAGATTATGAAAGGCATCTAGTTGATACTATAGAATTAGATGATCTAATTCCCCCTAGAGATAACAATTAGGTTTGAAAGAAGAGAACCTCTCATTCTTCACACAATATTATAAAACTCAAAACTTCCTCCTTTAGCCTTATGTCTTCTAATTTATACTAGCACCAAGGACATAGTTGGCATATTCAAAGTAATTCTAAGATGAACTATAAATGCTGCTTCAATATCGATATGGGACATCCACAATACATCATCCTCCCCTTCTTTAAACAAATTCGTCCTCGAATTCTTCAAAGCGTATTCTCCATTTGTGCTTGAACTTCTTCCTTGCTTGAAGACAATTCTACCTCTCCACCTTCCATTGTAGTTACTCACCAAATGTAGCACTTTCTGGACATCGTTGAGAGCATCCCCAAGTAGTAAAGACACACCAAGTATTTCTTCATTTGTAAATACATCATCCTCCCCTTGTTTGCACAAATTCGTCCACGAATTTTCCAAAGCATATTCTCCATTAGTGCTTGAAATTCTTCCTTGTTTGAAGACAATTCTACCTCTACACCTTCCATTGTATTTACTCACCAAATGTAGCACTTTGTGGTCATAGTAGAGAGCATACCCAAGTAGTAATGACACACCAAGTATTTCTTCATTTGTAAATACATCATCCTCCCCTTGTTTGAACAAATTCGTCCACGAATTCTTCAAAGCATTTTCTCCATTAGTGCTTGAACTTCTTTCCTGTTTGAAGACAATTCTACCTCTACACCTTCCATTGTATTTACTCACCAAATGTAGCACTTTGTGGTCATAGTAGAGAGCATACGCAAGTAGTAATGACACACCAAGTATTTCTTCGTTTGAAATACATCATCCTCCCCTTGTTTGAACAAATTCGTCCACGAATTCTTCAAAGCATATTCTCCATTAGTGCTTGAATTTCTTCCTTGCTTGAAGACAATTCTACCTCTACACCTTCCATTATAGTTACTCACCAAATGTAGCATTTTGAGGTCGTGGTTAAAAGCATCTCCAAGTAGTAAAGAAACACCAAGCATTTCTCTCAATCTTGCACAGTAACGAAATCCATAGAACTTGTCTTTAACGAAAGCCCAAATTGGATTCATATATATTGACTTTCCATTTTGTTGTAGCTTGAGTGAAGGCTTGCTTCCGGTAATTGTCGGTTCACATACTTGAAATTGTTCTCGAGATGCATCTAACATAGCAATTTCCAATTCAATATCATACCTTGGTACACCAAAATCTTTTACTTCACTACCATTAAATACCTCATCAAAAATTGAACACAAGGGATTGTATTCTTCTTTCTCTTGATTCTTACATGATAGAACTTGGTCCATGATAGTAAAATAATCAAATATTTGATCCACATTCATGCCATCTTGATAAATTGGAAGATCACCCATTATTTCACTTTCCCCATGACTCAAATAACTATCAAATTTTGGTGGAGTCATTTCATCAAAAATCTTGTGGGCAATTTGTTTATCCTCATATCCACCAACCAAAATTGATACATCAAGTTCACTTCCATCATCACAATCATTAGGTAGAATCCTTTCTTGGTTATGGAGACTTACAAGTTTCCAATAATATTCTTCACAAATTTCTCCCATTCTTAGATACATATCATCAAACACTTCATGTACAATATTCATTAACACATCATTTGAATGAATCCTACCCAAATTAACTTCTCTTTTGTAAACCATGGTGAAATCAATATAAGATTGAAAAACCCAATTTGAAAATACTATCAAAGAACATAAAAATCAGCTCAAAAATACTTGAGAAAGAGATTAGTAGTGTTCACCTCAAAAACAAATATCTTCACCAATCACACTTTTTCCCCTTGAGAATCAAACCAAAGCTCTGATACCAAATGATGAGAAGCCGGAAGCTTACAATGAAAACAAATTGAAATTGATAATTTGAAAAGGATAAATAACCAACAAATTTAGTTTCTTCTACCATTTGAATAAAGGAAGAACCTAAAAATGGAGATTCTTCTCAAATAACTTACAATTTCTATCCAATTAAATTGGAAACTATAAGATTATGAGAGGCATCTAGTTGATACTCTATAATTAGATGATCTAATTCCCCCTAGAGATAACAATTAGGTTTGAAAGAAGAGAACCTCTCATTCTTCACACAATATTCTAAAACTCAAAACGTCCTCCTTTAGCTTTATGTCTTCTAATTTATACTAGCACCAAGGACATACCTGGCATATTCAAAGTAATTCTAAGATGAACTATAAATGATGCTTCAATATCGATATGGGACATCCACAATACATCACCCAGTCTCCGCCTCTAGTTGAGAGTATCCCGTAGCAATAGTTGAGCATCATCTTTGGATACACTCCGGCAGCAGCAAGTACATCTGATGTAATCGTCCATCCCATTTATTCGTCGCAGTAGAAGTTAAAAGGTGTACAACGGTGCCCCAATCTGTTTCCGGTGAGCATCCTGCCTATGGGTACGTACAAACAGCTGTCCTAGATCCTTGTTCAAAGTAGTTATTCCAAATAGTTGTCGATGCAGTTGTGCAGTGTTCTGTTCTTATCGCAACTTCAGGTATACGCCAGCATCAGCTTGTTTGCTGCAGCCTTATGCTTTGTCTGCCTTAAGATGGAGTCGTCGATCGGTGGGTGAATAGAAGATGCCGATGCAACTGTATTGTTGATCTGCATAGAAGTAGAATGAAATAGTCCGTGTGAGGCCTAGAGACATCGTCGGCGGAAGTTGAAACTTTGAGAACACTATCGTCTTTTCCTGGTCCATCGGTATGCACTTGTATCGGTGGGACTGCCTTCGTCTTGAGATCTAAACTTCGGTTGTTGGGTGTACTCCAATATTTTGGACAACAGCATCGTCTCTACCATATAACAGCATCAGCGGTACGCATGCCATAGTAAAAACATGTCAGCAGCAGCGCCCCGTTCACACCGGCAGCTTGCACGGCCATGTTTCCATGAGAATTTTTACGACGACATTGCCCCAGTCTTGCATCTTCGGAAGGTCTTGTGTTCTGCGGAAGCTTGGCTGCAGCATCAACAGCAATACCCCATTATTGCAGCAGCAACAGCAGCAGCAGCAACAAGACTTTGCTCGACATTGAATATGAAACCACAACACTTAATGGAATAGGTAACATGCAATAATTTGTGTAACAGCAAGCAACAACATTTTCATCATTGTATCACAAGAGGGAGGTATCTGGTTGTCTGCTTTGCCCCATCTGTTTCAAGTTAGAAGGACTCTGCAACACCGATTAAGCAGCAGCTTCGAGTATGCCGTGGTACGAGTGACAATGCTCCATCCTCGCAGTAGCTTCGTGTTGAAAGCACTTTACAGCCTTGGTTTAACAGTAGCACCATTCGTCATCAGCGAGGTTGGAGAAGTATGAAGTACTAGAAATAAGAAGTATCGATTCTTGTTTGCACCAGTTTTGTCTTTCGTCCGCCATCGGTTGGAATTGCAACTTCACAGCATCAAATAGATTTTCTTGGTCCATCAGTATGCCCCAGCGTCAATGATGGGTCTGTTTTTGTCGTGAGCTCTAAATTCTGGTTGTTGGATGTAATTCTTTTCCACAAGTACATGGAAAGCACGAGCGATTGGCATCAGTGGTGTTTGGAGCGGTTGGCATCAGTGGTCGATCGATGTGTGGATAGTAGATTTTTCAGACAGCAGCGTTGCTTTAATCACACAATCGTATCAGCAGCAAGTACGCCGTGGCATCCCATCTCCTTGTTGGGCTTTATTGGTACTGGTTGTACCCGGCTTCTGTGGTTTGCTTGTGTTTGGTTATTTGAGATTCCCCGTGTGTTCCATGTTGAATTAGAGCTTCACATCGTATGAACCAGTGGGTAGCATCGGTAGCAAGTACACAGCAGCGGGTGGCATTAGTGGTGTTCTGAAGTAGCATCAATTATTGGTGTGGATTCAACAACGGGCAACAATCTGACGTTGTAGCGGGCATCGGCTTGTCTTCATGGAACCAGGTGGGAAGCATTAGTGCGGGTGTCATCAGCAGCATCCCATAACATGAAGCGAGCATTGGCGAATTCTCATTGGCTTTGGTCGGTAAGCGTCAGATTGCGTAGGATTATTATATTCCTGTGTAGTCTCGATTGGCATAAAATCACTTAACGTATGACAATTTTTAAATAAATGTTTATGAATCCATGGTATGAGTGATAAACATTATCGAATAAATGTAAGATGAATAAATAGTAATACACTCTTTGACATTTTAAATGGTTGTTTTTGCCCCTGTATTTTGCAGATTTATGAGTTCGTTATCGTTGAGCACGGTGAGTGTTTGAGACCATAGTGTCACAAACGGATTACCTTGTGCTATGTTTGGGACCTCTCATTCCGTTGGCCAATTCCGGGTCAGGGGATTACCGAACGGTGAGGGTCTAGAGTAGATATGTTGGATATCTCTTTCTGTTGGATGCATTTCTCCGATCACACACTCATAGACGCTTACGGGGAAGTCCGGAGAGATTGCACGCAAGTGCTTTCCCCAGTATGATGATATGAGACCGGTGGTACTTGCCCCGGTTCTCCGTTGTATGCATAAAATGTATGCAACTTCCAGTAATGTTTGCATTTTTGAAATGTAAGAAATGAAACGTATGCATTATTTAGAATGTATGAAACGGATTGAAATTGTAAAGTGTATGTAATTTATAAAATGTATGAGATATTCTCATAGAAATGTGTGATATTTCTAATGGCAATTGTAAGATGAAACTTAGCTTATATAAAGACAACTCTCTTTATTGATGTTTAGAAAATCTCTCAAAACTAAACACAAGCTCTAATCTTGCTCATATGATCAACCACAACTTTGGTGATCATATATATATAGAACTATGAATTCCTTTTCCTAGTCCTATTACCTTATTACATGTCTTTTCTTTTCTTAGAATTAGATGACTTCTAATTCCCTTAGGATTACATCAATTTCCTAATCTTGTCCTAACCAGCTTGTTAGTGACTTCTATGTTGAAGTTAATCCAACATTCTCCCCCTTAAGCTTCAACTGTGCTTGTGAGAAATCTTGTACTCCTATTAATTTCCTCATTTCTTCAAACTTGATCCGAGCTAATGCCTTTGTCAATATATCTGCCTTCTGCTCAGTTCCAGGTATGTGTTCTACGTTAATGACCTCCTTCTCGATGCATTCTCGTATGAAATGATACCTTTTGTGAATGTGTTTCGTCTTCCCATGAAACACTGGATTTTTAATTAGAGCAATTGTAGACTTATTATCAATCTTGATGAGAACTATTTCAGGTTCTCTTCCTTTGATTCCACCCAATAATTCTTGAAGCCATATTGATTGTTTAGCTGCTTCTGTTGCAGCCATAAACTCAGCTTCACAGGATGAGAGGGCAACAATGTCTTGCTTCTGTGAACACCATGTAATAGGTGCTACTCCTAGATAAAATATATGATCAGTTGTGCCTTTTCCATCATCTTGGTCAATATTATGACTGCTGTCACTATACCCAACAATTCCTTTTGATCCTCCTCGACCATACTTCAATCCAAAGATGATTGTTCCTCTTAGATATCTCAATATCTGATTTATTACATCACCATGAGACTTGCATGGACTCTGCATATAACGGCTTGCTACTCCCACAGAGAAAGCCAAATCTGGTCTTGTGTGTAATAAGTATCTTAGGCATCCAACATTTCTTCTATAACTCGTTGAATCAATCTCTGCTTCTTCTTATGCCTTTGAAACTTTAAGTCCAAACTCCATTCGTATCTTAGTTGGATTACAAGTTTCAAGTCCTGCTTCTTTCAGAATTCTCCTTGCATAAGCTTCTTGTTTAATATGAATCCCATCTACTCCTTGATGGACTTCTATGCCAAGGTAATAAGTGAGTTTTCCGAGGTCTGACATCTCAATCTTTGATGACATTTCTCTCTTGAACTCATTGATCACCTTAAGGGAGTTGCCAGTAAAAAATAGATCATCTACATAGACTGCAATCACAAGAAGCGTTCCCTTTTCTTCTCTTCTGTATACTGATGTTTCTTTAGAGCACTTAACAAATCTGATTTCTCTTAAGATTTGATCTAACTTTGTATTCCAGGCTCGAGGAGCTTGTCTTAGACCATATAGAGCTTTTGATAACTTATAAACCTTATGCTCTTGTCCTTTTACTTCAAAACCTTCTGGTTGTTCAACATACACATCTTCTCGCAATTCACCATGTAAGAATGCTGTCTTAACGTCTAAGTGGTGAATTTCCCATGAGTTTGATGCTGCTTCTGCTATTAAGAGACGAATTATCTCTAGTCTAGCAACTGGTGCGAAAAATTCATCAAAGTCTATGCCTGATTCTTGAACATCCCTTAGCTACAAGTCTTGCCTTATATTTGTTGACAGTACCATCAACATTCCGTTTTATTTTGAAGATCCACTTAAGACCAATCACTTTTACCCCACCTGGCTTATCAACTAGAAACGAAGTCTTGTTTCTGTTGATTGAGATAATTTCTTCTCTACATGCTTGTGTCCATTTATTCGAAACCTTTGCTTCCTGAAAATTCCTTGGTTCATCATTAACAGAAATTAGCATTATCTCACATTGTTCTGCAGCTTGAAGAACATAATCCTCCAGATATTGTGGCTTTTGTATCTGTCTTGTTGATTTTCGCAGTGGAATGGGTTGACTTATTTCATCGATCTCTTCTTCTTCTTCTTCTACTTCTTCGTTATTCTCAGTGTTTTCATTATTCTCTTCTTCTTCTTGATTAACATCATTGTTTCCATTGGTATTGATGATTATGGGTCCTTCGCCTTCATCAATTACTTGACCCCATCTCATGTGAAACATTCCTGGATCCCTACTTGATCCATCATTAGTTTTTTTTCAGTTCCAGTTTTCTTTTTCATCGAATACCACATCTCGACTCACTATTACTCTTTTCGTTGTTGGATTGGATAATCTGTAAGCTTTGGATCCAGGCTCAATTCCTAGATTCACAAGAGTGTGAGATCGATCATCCAGTTTCTTAAGAGTTGCAGAATCAACTTTTGCGTATGCTTTGCAACCAGACACTCTTAAATGATCTATGTTTGGTTTTCTCTTTCGCAAACTTTCATATGGAGTCATGTCTTTCAGAGCTTTCGTAGGTATCCTGTTTATTAGGTATGTGGAGTGTCGTACAGCTTCTCCCCATAGATAATTAGGTACCTGCATAGCCTTTAAAGAACTTCTTGTCATCTCCATTAGAGTCATGTTTCTCCTCTCCACCACTCCGTTTTGTTGTGGTGTATATGGTGTTGTGAGTTGCCTTTTGATTCCATTTGACTCACAGAACTTGTTGAACTCTAAGGAAGTGAACTCTCCTCCTCTATCAGTTCTAAGCATTTTGACTTCCTCTTTTAACTCTTTTTCTATCAGATTTCTGAAAGCTTTGAATCTGTCAAATGCTTCACTCTTTTCTTTCATAAGAATAAACCACATATATCTTGAGAAGTCATCTATAATAACAAATATGTATTTGTTATTTGCAAGGGTTTGTGGTGTAATAGGACCACATAAATCAGCATGAAGAATCTCTAAAGGCTTTGAGGCTATGAATGTTGTTGCTTTTGGAAAACCTTGACGCGTTTGTTTCCCAACTAAACAAGATTCACAGATCCTTGATTCATCGTTTATCTGTGGTAGCCATCGAACCATCTTGTTCTGAGACATTGCCTTTAAAGTTCTAAAGCTTATGTGTCCTAATCTTGCATGCCACTTCCATGTATGATCTTTCAGTCTCATATTCAGACACAATGGCCTTCCAATCATGAGACTTATCTTGTAGAATCTATTCTGTGAGCGTGAGACTCTAACTAAAAGTCTTCCACTTGGGTCATGAACTGTTAGATAATCTTGTCGCATTCTAACATCACATCCAACTTCTGTAGCTTGTCCTAAACTTAGAATGTTGCTTTGTAAGTTTGGGATGAAGTAGATGTTTGTGACAAACTTTTGTTCTCCGGTCTTGCTCTGAAATAGAATCGATCCTTTCCCTTCAATTTCTACAGAAGATCCATCCCCAAACTTCACTTGTCCTTTGATTTTCTCATTGAGTTCAGAAAAGTAGTGTCTCTTACCAGTCATGTGATTGCTGGCTCCATTATCTAAATACCAGATTCCTTCTTCACCATCCTTTGATTCGTAGTTCTTTGGTATTAGTTTCCCTTCGTTTAAGAATACAACTTCGTGCATGAAAAGAGCTGTATCTGCTTCCCTTGTTTCATTCTTGTTTGCTTCTTCCATCTTTTGTATTCTTTCAGGGCATACAGAGGAGAAGTGTCCTGGTTTATCACATCTGTAACAAATAATGTTTGATCTATCCTTCTTTTCTTTCCCTTGGTTTTGATCATTCTGACTTGTTGTTCTATCTTGTGAGTTAAACCTTCCTCCCCTTCCTCGGCCTCTGTTTACTCTACAACCTCTTCCTCTTGTCGCAGAGTTTTGTTGGTAAGAGTTTGTGTACAAGAGTTTTCCTTGAGTTTCTCCATTATTTTCTTCATCGAGGATTCTCTCTTTATATGCTTTCAATCTTCCAATTATATCTTCATAGCTAGTCTTCTTTAAATCTAAGACTTGTTCGAGAGAAGCTATGATATGAATATACTTGGATCTTGGTAAACTATTGAGAAACTTCTTTACCAGTTTATCTTCATCAATGGATTGTCCAAGTGACGCAGCTTTTGAGGCTATCTCTGATAGATTTCTTGCAAAGCTGTCAATAGTATCAGTGTCTTTCATCTTCACTCTTTCAAATTCAGACATTAAGGTTTGCAGACGGGCTTCTTTAACTCGATCAGCTCCGAGATTACGTGCCTTTATTGCATCCCAATTTTTTTTGAAGTTTCCTGTTCACCAACTTGTAGAACAAGACATTCTGGTATTGCTTGAAAGAGTAATCCAATGGAAACATTGTTTTTGTCTGGGTCCAATGTACCAGGATCAATTGTTTCCCAAACTTTGTAGATTTTCATCAGTACCTTCATTCTCATGGCCCATACTGTGTAGTTTATGGCGTTGAGGATTGGAACTTGTATTGATGGTGGGGTGAACTGTTTTGCACCCACAATGGTGGTTTCGTTTTCCATGGCTCAGAAACAAGCTCTGATACCAATTAATAGCAACTGCAAGATGAAACTTAGCTTATATAAAGACAACTCTCTTTATTGATGTTTAGAAAATCTCTCAAAACTAAACACGAGCTCTAATCTTGCTCATATGATCAACCACAACTTTGGTGATCATATATATATATAGAACTATGAATTCCTTTTCCTAGTCCTATTACCTTGTTACATGTCTTTCCTTTTCTTAGAACTAGATGACTTCTAATTCCCTTAGGATTACATCAATTTCCTAATCTTGTCCTAACCAGCTTGTTAGTGACTTCTATGTTGAAGTTAATCCAACAATTTCTGCCTATGAATTTTATAAAAATGTATGCAAGTATTGTTGGAATGCAAGGAGTAAGTATTTGCAAACTCTTTAGTTGTGTGTGATGTATATATGCCCCATTTTTATTTCGGAAGCTGATTTTCAAAGCTTGTGAAAGCAAAATTAGTTGTTCTTGTAAAATATTTGTGGGTATACTGAATGAGCATTGCCGTATGTCGTTGCCACTTCTTTTGTTACTGGTATGACCTTTGAACTGAACTGCTGCGTCTTCCCTTAAATTGCGCTGCTGATAAGTGGACTGCTTTGTTGATTATACTCTGTACTGATGGCTTCTTTTCTTGGGTAGTGGTTGATAACAATAAGTATGCAGCAGAGACAGGTAGCATCATGGCCGCAGCATTAGCATTGGGAGACGACAGGTCTGTAGCATGTACCCCGGTTGTCCGCTGTAACAACAACGAGTCTGCAGCGTCACAATGCGGGTGGACATCAATGTCAGGAACTTATCCTCGATGCTCAGTACATCGTTCTTTGAATCTTCGGTTCACATATCGGCTTTATTGGGGTCTGAGTGTCTACTTTTGACCGGTGTGGATCTCGCATACCTGTAGAACAAAATAAAGAAGAACGCTCCATTGTGTATTGAACATGAACACGAACTTGCGTTGTGATCTTCTGCCTTAGGATTTTAAATTGAAATTTGTCTTTCTTGGCTTGATTTGGAGTTAGGCTGCAACAGCTGTTTAGCAGCATCAATGTCTGGAGCATCCTCAGTATACATCTGCGGTAGTAGCTCGGCCTCGTCGGTGTTCGTACCTTCGTCTTGTCTGCAGCTTCTTAACATTGTTGGTGGTAGTCTTAACAATTTCATTTCCATGTACATCGTAATTGAGACCTGACTTATCCATTATTGCCCCCGCTTTGAGTTCGTCTCTCATAAGTTGGGACCTATACAGACAAAAACAGTGAAAAATCATTGGACTTTCATCCTTGTTGGGAACTTTGCTTGAACTTGAACTTGATCTTGATCTTCTTTGTTTTGCTTTGTATTCACGGGGGTGAGAGCTTCAAACTGCTCCACAACTGACATCTTGGCAGTTTGGCTTGGATCGGTTCTACATCATCAGAGTATGGAATCGAAGCTGCGTTGCAAGATTATGGGGACCGAAGCTGCATCATCGAAGTGCATGAATTATCATCGTTCGTCCTTTGGTGATCCATCTTTTAGAATTACATCTTGTATACTACTCCCTCCGTTCTTAAATAATAGGCTGGTTTCTATAAATATTAGTTTCAAAAAGATAGGTCGGTTTCCTAATTGGGAAAGTCAAATGTTACTTTAGTTTTTGGGACCACTTTTCTCTTAACTTATTTTGATGACAAATGTCATGTGGACCATCTCACTTTACTTCTTTTGCTGACAAATGTCATGGGGACCATTTCACTTCACTTCTTTTATTTACAAGTGTCATGAGGACCACTTTCAATGATTAGTTCTCTTAATTTTCTTAATTTTCTCTAAAAACAAAACCATCCTATTAAAAAGGAACGGAGGGAGTATAATATATTGGGTTACTTGTATCATCTTGGGTAACTTGTATCATCGGACTGGAAAATATATCTTCTGCAGGGCCGATAATAGCTAACATTAATCATCAGATTTCGCATCAACTGGCATTACAAGGTCATCATGGAATAATCATCAGATTTTGCATCAACTGGCATTACAAGGTCATCATGGAATAAGTGATATAGAGGGAACTGATGCTTCGGGTCATCGGAATTTGCATCAGCGTTTGGCTTTAGTTTATCGTCACAGCTTCGTCGGATTTTGAATCATCTTAGCAAGATTTTGGCTTATCGTCTTTGGATCTTTGCAATTCATAAGACCAATTAATCTTTGGACATCGGCTGCGATAGTGATGTTTGTTTCTTAAGTTGTGTTTCATAAATCAAGAACAAATTCTTGAGTGAATCATTTCATAAGAAATATGAAGTGCTGGAAGTAAGAAATATAGATTGTTGAAGAATCACGCTTGGCATAAAAAGTATGAAGTACAACCAATAAGTATGAAATATATACGGCCTTGCATCATCATTATGTCCTTGACTTTGCATCATCGTTGGAGTCCAGATTCTCACACTTGAGCTTCTTCCTCTCTACGAATTGAGTTGGTTAAGCTGGTCTGCATGTGGTCCAAATCATTATGCAAGCTTAAACATACTTGTTTATGGGTGAAAACTATTTCTTCCGGTTTTGGTAATTTGGGGTGTGTGAATGAGAAATGAATTTAAACCCTAAACAAACGCACTGCACGGGAGTGCTTGTGATTCGAGAAATCAATCTGTACAATTCTGGCCTAAACCAAGAAATTTCCATTCCAGACTTGCTTCGGTCACAAAGTGAAGGAGATGGGGTTGATCTTAGGGAGGGAAACGAAGAAGGTGTTGAGATTATGAAGGTGTTGGTTGTGTATGACTTGTATCAGAAAGCTGAACTGGCTTGTAGAATGTAAGCTATCAGTTCTGGTGTTTGGATACGATTGTATCAACACTTGGTTTCTGTTGTCTTGTTCTGCAAATAGGAAGGATAACCTATTTATACAAGTCTTTAAGCCTAACCCACGTTTCTCATGGGAAGTGGAGGAAGTGGAGTTGTGTGTTAGTGTCACACGATCAGTCTTGCCCACTACTCCCATCTTCACTAACCGTCCATGTCTTTCTGACACGTTTTTGTGATGGCACGCTGCACGTTGTAAACCACCAGACCAATACCCCAGTATGTACCCCCCAGTTTGTGACATGATTAATATCTCGAGTGTCTGGATCATGGGACCCACAGAAAGTAGCACGTGATGTTAGATTAAATAACTAAGGTTATTTAGGAAGTCGATATTTGTGAAATATCGTGTGCATTCTATGTATGTAATGCATCGAATATATTCAGCGTGTATGAAGCATCGCTGTTTTAAGGCTTAACGGAGTAAGTCGCGGAAAATAGCATCACGTCTATCCATCTTCGAGTGATCGTTTGGAGGCTGTACAGGTAATCCATGACTTGGCCGATCACTCTATGTGTAAGAGTGGTGGACGGTGATCGTGGTGATACCTCACTGGTCGCCTAACTCCTGTCTTAGGCTGTCCGTCCAGGATGGTGAAGTTGGACGGACGAGATGTCTTGCAACCCACATCTGCGACCGTCGGATTAGGGTTTAGGAGGTGCTCGAACACCAACCTTTAGCTTGGTCGAATCCAAGCATGGGACACGTTTTTGGAAGGGACGATTGGGCATGCGTGTAGACGGCATGCTGGTGTAGGTGTATGTACCTCACTGTCCCATGGAGATGCGATATAAGCCACACAATTTTTCTGGCAAAGAGGAGTGGTTGAGATCGATTTGCGACAGAAATTCCATGCCGCAAAGGAATGGAAGACCGCACGTCGTGCCTACTTCGGGCGCGCGTTTCGAGACGACCAAACATGGTCGGTCTTGGACGATCAGTCAGGCGTGCATTCGGCAGGCCAGTGTACGCGTCCGTACCTCACTGTTCCGTGAAGATGTGATCTAAGCCACTCAATTTGTCCGGCAAAGTTGAGTGGTCGAGATCGATTTGCTATTGAAAACGCGCGGCCATGCCTAGTTTGGGCGCACAAATCGAGACGACCAACCATAGTTGGTCTTGACCGATTAGTCATGTATGTAGGCGGGCCCACGGTGATTGTGTTGACATGCTCTGGGCCCTTTGAATCTACATCTACACCCTCCGTCTATACCTGCGGAGATGGATGGTTGAGACTGATTTGCGACACATGCGATGTGCCGCAAACCCTAATTAGGGTTTCATGTCCACGCTGCTTTGGCTGGACGAATTGGAAAGCCACGCTTCTCCTTTGGAGAGGCCGACCATGTGGGGCCCACGTTGGGCCGGTGGTGAACGCGCCAATACCTTCCTGATGGTTATGGGTCCGATCTAAGCCATCCAATCATGCCGGTGAAATTGGATGGTCGTGATCAATTTGGGACCTTTAGTGTAATTTCCTGCGACCCTCAATTCTTCACGCTGACACAACTTCGGATAATCGTATATTGCAATCTGGTCAGGTTAAGGAAGAGTCGGTCATGCAGGTAGGAAGAAGGTCCGGCGCTGTACACCACGGCGCTTGTTCGACCGGCTTTGGTATGATCCACTCCGTCCAACCACGCCGGTGAAGTTGGACGGACGTTATGAACTTGAGACTTCCATAGGCGGCCTTTGTTTGTACGATTCCTCCAAGCTTCTCGATACCGGTCTGGACATACAACTTCAGGCTGGTGTTCGGCGGTAGTTTGAGAGGCATGGTAGGTATTCGACCGACCAGGGCATAAGTGGGCCTGCTGGTGGTCATTAATGTAGTAGCCTGCTCCTGCTGAGGATCGTCTAGGCTGGTTAAATCATACGGCTAACTTGCGTGGTCGTGATTGTTCCTAAGACTGATATGGCCAGTCCAGATTCAAATATGCTTAACCGGGCTAGTATAACACACCAAGAGTTGTATCCTGTACAGGTATTTCGTGCATGCCTCATTAGTGACACTTGGAGATTCGTGTTACTCTGCTGAGAGTAACACTCAGTCGTCATGCCGCACCAATAATGAGAGTTCAGTGGGAACAACACAGGAAATACTAGGCTGGTCATGATGCCATAAATTCATAGGTTCATGGGATTGTTGGTACATGCTCCATTCTAAGTAAATTAGCGAAGTGAAGAAGTATTCATCATTTTATCAGTGGCTTTATCCTTTGCAGGATATCAGCGCATAATTTTGGCTTTTACAATTTTAGCCTCAAATGAAAATCCACCATCAATATTAAGTCCCCTGCCTAACGCATAATGGTTACACTATTGTGGGGTAGGCATGATATGGTGACAAATTTGTATACTGAAATGATTAAGCTAGAGTAAATACGCATTTACCGCATAGATAGATATCGTCAGGTGTTGTGTGGATGGTCGAACCTGATTAGGGTTGTGGGGGAAGCAGGACTTGGTCAGATGAGCCGGTTCCCTTTGGTTTCCTCCGCACATATCTGGACAGAGCTTGGACCGCTTCTTGGACTGGGTGTACTCCCTTCCATTATACGACGGCTTCTCTCAAATATATCCAATAAACATTGTTGATTTGTATCCCAAATTAGCAGCCTTTATAGGTGGCAAGTGAAGACTCCCTTTCTCCCTGAGATTCTGTTGGCTCGTGAAATATAAAGAAAATTCTAAGGACTCCTCCTATCACAGAATCGTTTTCTTCTATATTCCAGGTACTGTTCCGCCCTTATCTGATATTCTAATCGATCAACAATAATGATGATTTTTTTTTGTAACCATAACTTCTTCTTCTTTGCAGTTTATCATGGAGGCGATTAGTGATGATCACTCTGTAACTTCTCCAGAAAAAAAGTTTCGAAGTCAATAAGCCTGAGGAGGCTGGTGCACATGAGGAGGTAATGGCTAAAATTGATCTCCCACTCCGTGAAGTCGGTCGTGCTATACATGGGATGTCCATTATGCACCTGCGTATTACCAGGGGACCCATCTGCGCCCTTTCAGCTGTGATCGATATGGAGGCGCGATGAAGCATTGCGAGAATCAAAAAGCGCAAGAGCTGCGAGATTTGCAGCACAGCCAAAGAGGCGGAGGGTTGAACACAAACATCCTCTCGGTGAAGATAAATGTGATTACCCAATCCATGATGGCGTGATAATCCTCGATTCTGACACAGAAGAACCTGAGTGTCAGAAAGTGCTCAACACAATTCCTAACGTTGTCGTGGCTCTTGAGGAAGATGTGGAAGCTGTCTCTGTTGAGGCGGATAACGTTGCTGTAGAAATATCCGAAGCGGATAGCGTTGCTGCAGAAATATCTGAAGCGGAAGCTGAGGCAGATTCGGAGGAAGAAGCAGTAGCGGTCCACGATGGCGATGGTGTTGAAGCAGGTCCTGGCGGTGATGTAGGTGCGGTCGACCTTCTTGATGGATAAACCTCTTTGCTTCTTTTTCTCTTTTCAAATATATTCCCGTAATTCGTGAACATCTTCCTTGTACCCAGTGGCGGCTGAGTTCAAGATCTTCTTCTTTTGTTTGCTTGTTTGAATAAAGGTTTTTATGTTATAATCTTTCATAAGACTACATCTGAACCTTTTCAGGCACAATGGTGTGCCTTCATATGTATGTGATTTTTCAAGATAAAAGAAATAATGCCATAATGGAATACCACGGACCTGTATGTGCTCCTGACGCGAGATCTCCCTGGTCTTGCTGGGATAAATGGCTCAAAGCATCTTCTTTTGTGCACATGTTCTTGACTTCTTACGAAATGTTTGCTTAGGGTTTCCTTCTTGGCTTGCTCTAGTGGGTTGATTTAGGCTGACTCAGGATTTTGTTTCTTCCTTTAGGGGGTAAAGAAGTTCTTAGATGGAAATGATATTTCAATTAACTTGAAAATTGAACATTGAAACCCTAATTATGATTGCAAGTATTGCAATCATTTTCTGGAGGAATTACAAATATGGTATGAAAAGGTAATTGTAAAAGAAACACGCTGGAGGAAATAGCACAGCTTTTTTTTTAAGTGTGGAGGACGCTGGAAAGTGGTAGAACAACGTCTTAAGTATGGTAGGGTTTGAGCCATCGTGAGTGAATTGTTACGCCTTCCAGCTTGTCAGCGTTGATGAGATTGCAGTAGCCGCTTAGGATAACATCTGCTACCAGGTATGGTTCATCATCTCTTTCGGTGGGGGAGTCAGGTGGAGTGGCCATTTTCATTGTCATGCTCCCAACCTTGAATGTAGTCATCTTCGTCACCAGATCTCCAATTCCAAATGGGTTTGGGCGTGTAGATACTTGGACCTTGTCCTTATCGTCTTTGATCGAGACAACCTCTAAGCTCTTGATAAAACTTTTGAAGGGGTCGGCCTCCCATTCACATCTCCTAGCCGGGGTTGGTTTGTTGGTTGAAACCAGTCCCTAGGACTTGTCATAATGAGGAGTGATTGGTTGAAAAAAGGGTTGCGTGGTGAGACTTACTTGAGCTCGGAACCTCTTAATGTATGCTGATGGGCTCTCTCCAGGAAGTTGTATCATGTTGGCAAGCTGCAGGTGCGGTAACAGACAGTCTTCATGTCCGGACGGCTTGTTGGAGATTCTTTCGGGTATCGTAGCCGGTATAGGACAAGCTCCTAGCGTTGCCTTGTTGTCATGTATCCAAGAGCGTCCCAGGACCATGTCGTAATTGGGATGCTCTTTGACTAAGTAGAATGTTGCTTGCGTCGAGGCATCACCCAATTTGACTTCAAGATCGATGTATCCATATGCATCTCCAAGTTCTCCATATGGATTCTTAATCACAGTTGGGATGCGAGTGGCTTCTTGCTTTGAAACCCTTGCTTCCTTCAAGGTCTTGACAGTGATGATGTTGAATTCGGAGACCGTATCAATCAATGTTCTATTGAACTCAACATCCTTCAAACGAGCGACGTTTAGGAGTCCCCAGTTTCCCTTGCTTGCATCTTCCAGTAAAGACTGAAGTTTCGAGATCGCTTCCCTTTCTAGATACAAACGCCTTCCTGAGACAATGCGGTTGAGGGCTGCAAATATGTCCTGACGCTGCGCCTTGGAGAAATATAAAATCTCGCACAAACGTTCCATCATAGATTGTACAGTCTTGCGAACAGAATCCCCGGAAATCATGCAGTTTCTGATAAGGAGAGGATCTCTATTAACACCTTCGTTTCCAAGCTGGAGTTCTCCTGCCTCTATCTTTTCTTTGAAGATTTGTTTCAGCCTGTTGCAGTCTTTGGTCGGATGATGGGCAAACCTATGGTAGCGGCAGTACTTGGGGTCCGCCATGTCTTTCTCAGTTGGCGGGCGTATGATAGGAGGCAGCTTGATAGCATCGTCTTGAATCCATGCCTCCAAGAGTTCCATTACTTCACTCATGGGGAATGGGAAGCCTGCATCTTCGGTGTCTTGTGCAGGAGTCTTGCCTGTTCCTTTTTGAGACGAGGTCGTGTGTGCCGGAGCCGCACGCTTGGGTTGTCGTTCCGTTGCTGGATCTTTCCTTTTTCCTCCTTCGCCTACCACGCTCACAGAAGGACCAGTGTTGTATTGCTTGTTCGTGAGACGCCTGTTTACTCGACTCTCACGTGGATCTTCGTTTCTAACAACCATGGTTCTCTCTAGCAATGCTGGGGAAGTTGTGGCTGAACGTTTAGCAGCTTCATGGAGTTCGGAGAACGTCTGAAAGCCCAGATTCTCCAGTAAAGCGTGGTATATGGGTATCATCCCATTGATGCACAGTTCTACCAACTGACGTTCAGTGATATTCGGATCATGACAATCTAGTGCTTGAGTTCTGAACCTCTTGACGAAGTCGTTCGGATGTTCGTCGTTCCGCTGAGAGATTCTCCCCAGATTTGAAAAGGTGATTTGCTCGGACACGAAGAAGTACTTTTTATAGAAAGCGCTGACCATCTCTTCCCAATTGGATATGTTGTTAGGCGCGATGTTGTTTTCCCAGGTGTACGCTCTCCCCGTAAGTGATTTCGAGAATTCTTTTAAACGGAGAACACGATTGTATTCATTCTCTACCAAAGATTCTAAGAATCGAGAGATCTGTTCATGAGCGTTACCAGTACCATCGTATAGGGAGAACTGAAGAGAGGTGTATCCTCTTGGAAGAGGAATTCGTTTCACATCTTGAGGGTACGACGGCTGATGTTGGTGTGCCTCCATCATGTTTCCTTTGCCTCGGTTTTGGAGAAGTCGTTCCAGGTCTTCACGCGTGATGAATTTGGATGGACGGTCCATCTCCCTTGGGCGTTCAGGAGCAACACGAGCTTCTTCATTCATGTGGGTCTGAGTGGAAACACCTGCTCTGGATGTATTAAAGGCATCCCTTGCTGGCTCCAGGGGTTACCGTGAGTCCTGTGGCAATCGTTCAGTTAAGGTTCTAAGAAAAGTGAGTACCTCTTTCTGAGTTGCAGCCATATCCGTTTGAGTCTTAGCAAGAGCTTCCTGCCTCTCCATCAAGTCTGCGATGGTAATAGGAGATGGTCCTCCTCTTGCTCCTCCGGCTCCTCGTCCTGATGAAGGAGTGGAAGTTGTTGCTCTGGTGATCGCCGGAGGCGTTACACTTGAGGCGATGCCGGGATTCGCGGCTGCTCTGGATCTGGTGATAGGAGGCGTTACGCTTACTGGGACCTCTGCTGCTCCGCTGGCGTTGGTGGTAAAAGAGACGATTCCACGAGATGTATTGACTACAGTATCTCCACTGACAGGTACATCAATATTAAGAGTGTTATCTGCACTAGCTCCGTCAGAATTGATTGTTGATCCTGATCTAAGTTCTACCATCTTGAAACATGTTGATGATTGAATTGAATCTAAGATTTACCCCTTTGAAATTGATGAAATTAAATCATATTTTAAAGAAATTGACTTTACAACGGAGAAGATTAACCTCCCACTGTGGTCGCCAATTTTTTTTGGGTGAAAACTATTTCTGACGGTTTTGGTAATTTGGGGTGTGTGAATGAGAAATGAATCTAAACCCTAAACAAATGCACTGCACGGGAGTGCTTGTGATTCGAGAAATCAATCTGTATAATTATGGCCTAAACAAAGAAATGGCCGTTCCAGACTTGCTTCGGTCACAAAGTGAAGGAGATGGGGTTGATCTTAGGGAGGGAAGCGAATAAGGTGTTGAGATTATGAAGGTGTTGGCTGTGTATGACTTGTATCATAAAGCTGAACTAGCTTGCAGAATGTAAGCTATCAGTTCTGGTATTTGGATACGATTGTATCAACACTTGGTTTCTGTTGTCTTGTTCTGGAAATAGGAAGGAGAACCTATTTATACAAGTCTTTAAGTCTAACCCACGTTTCTCATGGGAAGTTGAGGAAGTGGAGTGATGGAGTAGCGGAGTTGTGTGTTAGTGTCACACGATCAGTCTTGCCCACTTCTCCCATCATCACTAACCGTCCATGTCTTCCTGACACGTTCTTGTGATGGCGCGTTGCACGCTACACGTTGTAAACCACCAGACCAATACCCCAGTATGTATCCCCCAGTTTGTGACATGATTAATGTCTCGAGTGTGTGGATCGTGGGACCCACATAAAGTAGCACCTGATGCTAGATTAAATAACTAAGTTATTTAGGAAGTCGATATTTGTGAAATATCGTGTGCATTCTATGTATGGAATGCATCAAATATATTCAGCGTGTATGAAGCATCGCTGTTTTAAGGCTTAACGGAGTAAGTCGCAGAAAATAGCACCACGTACAACCATCTTCGAGTGATCATTTGGAGGCGGTACAGGTAAGCCCTGACTTGGCCGATCACTCTGTGTGGAAGAGTCGTGGACGATGATCGTGGTGATACCTCACTGGTCGCCTAACTCCTGTCTTAGGCTGTCCTTCCAGGCTGGTGAAGTTGGACGGACGAGATATCTTGCGACCCACATCCGCGGCCGTCGGATTAGGTTTTAGGAGGTGCTCGAACACAAACCTTTAGCTTGGTCGAATCCAAGCATGGGACACGTTTTTGGCAGGGCCGATTGGGCATGCGTGTAGACGGCATGCTGGTGTAGGTGTCTGTACCTCACTGTCCCATGGAGATGCGATCTAGGCCACTCAATTTGTCTGGAAAGAGGAGTGATTGAGATCGATTTGAGACATAAATCCCATGCCGCAAAGGAATGGAAGACCGCACGTCGTTCCTACTTCGGGCGCGCGTTTCGAGACGACCAACCATGGTCGGTCTTGGACGATCAGTCAGGCGTGCAGTCGGCAGGCCAGTGTACACGTCCGTACCTCATTGTCTCGTGAAGATGTGATCTAATCCACTCAATTGTTCCGGAAAAGTTGAGTGGTCGAGATCGATTTGTTATTGAAAACACGCGGCCATGCCTAGTTTGGGCGCACAAATCGAGACGACCAACCATAGTTGGTCTTGACCGATTAGTCATGTATGTAGGCGGGCCCACGGTGATTGTGTTGACATGCTCTGGGCCCTTTGAATCTACATCTACATCTACACCCTCCGTCTATACCTGCGAAGATGGATGGTTGAGACTGATTTGCGACACGTGATATGCCGCAAACCCTAATTAGGGTTTCACGTCCACGCTGCTTTGGCTGGACGAATTGGAAAGCCATGCTTCTCCTTTGGGGAGTCTGACTATGTGGGGGCCACGTTGGGACGGTGGTGAACGCGCCAATACCTGCCTGTGAAATTAGATGATCGTGATCAATTTGGGGCCTTTAGTGGAATTTCCCGCGACCCTCAATTCTTCACGCTGACACAACTTCGGACAATCGTATATTGCAATCTAGTCAGGTTAAGGAAGAGTCGGTCATGCAGGTAGGAAGAAGGTCTGCCGGTGTACACCACGACGCTTGTTCGACCGACTTTGGGCCGATCCACGCCGTCCAACCACGCCGGTGAAGTTGGACGGACGTGATGAACTTGAGACTTCCATATGCGGCCTTTGTTTGTACGATTCCTCCAAGTTGCTCCATACCGGTCTGGACATCCAACTTCAGGCTGGTGTTCGGTGGTAGTTTGGGAGGCATGGTAGGTATTCGACCGACCAGGGCATAAGTGGGCCCGCTGGTGGTCATTAATGTAGTAGCGTTCTCCTGCTGAGGATCGTCTAGGCTAGTTAAATAATAAGGCCAACTTGCGTGGTCGTGATTGTTCCTGAGACTGATATTGTCAGTCCAGATTCAAATATTCTTAATCGGGCTAGTATAACACACCGATAGTTGTAGCCTGTACAAGTATTTCGTGCATGTCTCATTAGTGACACTTGGAGATTCGTGTTACTCTACTGGGAGTAACACTCAGTCGTCATGCCGCACCAATAATGAGAGTTCAGTGTGAACAACACAGGAAATACAAGGCTGGTCATGATGCCATAAATTCATAGGGTACATGGGATTGTTGCTACATGCTCCATTCTAAGTAAATTAGCGAAGTGAAGAAGTATTCATCATTTTATCAGTGGCTTTATCCTTTGCACGATATCAGCGCATAATTTTGGCTTTTCCAATTTTAGCCTTTATTAGGAGATTTTGTATATTCATGTATATATTGTTCATATGGTTAAGAAATATAATAGTTAGGAAAGACATTATTTTGAGTTAATACTAGCAAATATGTTTTCAGTCATCTTCCTATTTAGCTTAAGGGAATGCAGATTTTGTAATCAAGTTTTTCATAATAAGAAAATCTTCTGATTTCTCTACCTTGTCGTTTCATGGCATCTGAGCCAGGAAAGACATAATTTTCTATTTTTTTAATTTTAAAATCAGAAATTTGTGTTGAAGATTGATACCATGGCTGTTGTAGCTAATTTAGCGATCACAACCACTAACTCCGGTGGAGGATTTCTATCGTCACAAGATCAATTGGATCTTGCTGATATTCTTACTGATACCCAATGGGAAACCATTGTGCAAATGGTGAAAACTTCGAATAATAATTCGAAGGAGAACATTTCTGGTAAATGGATACTTGATACAGGGGCTTCACGACATATGACAGGAAGTAAAGAGTTTTTGTTTAAGACTCATGAAATAGGTTTTTCTTCCGTGAAGCTTCCGAATGGCACATACTCTCATGCTCCATGTGAAGGCACCGTTGTGTTTGAAAACAATATGAAATTATTTCGTGTTTTATTCATTCCTGATCTCCACTGCAATTTGATTTCTTTAGCATGTTTAATTAAAGATTTGAGATGTATTGTCACTTTGACTGATAAGTTATGTGTGATACAGGATCGCACTACGAGGACGGTGATTGGAGTGGGTGAGGAACGAGATGGGGTCTATATCTACCACAGTGGAACACCTATTATGGAAAATCGAGTATCTATTGGAGAAGATTATTGTTTGTGGCATAAACGTTTAGGTCATGCGTCTAATAAGGTTGTTTCTTTACTTCCGGGTATGAATAAAGCTGATTGTCAGAAATTTCTTAATGAACCGTGTGATATTTGTTTTAAGGCTAAACAAACTCGGATTACTTTTCTTGTTAGTGAGAACAAAGCTGATGACTTATTCGATTTAGTTCACTGTGATCTGTGGGGACCTTATCGTACTCCATCTTCTTGTGGCGCACATTATTTTCTTACCATTGTCGACGATTATTCTCGATGTGTTTGGGTTTGTTTAGTGGCACATAAAACTGAGGTGGTGCAAAATTTTCAGAATTTTTGTGTTATGGCGAAGACACAGTTTGATAGACTAGTTAAGAAGGTGTGCAGTGATAATGGTACAGAATTTCTTCCATTAATTCCTTTCTTTGCTAAACATGGTATAGAATTTCAAACTTCATGTGTGGATACACCACAGCAAAATGGGCGAGTTGAGCGCAAACATCGTCATATATTGAATGTGGGGCGTGCTTTACGATTTCAAGCAAATTTACCTCTTCGGTTTTGGGGTGAATGTATCTTAAGTGCTGCTCATCTTATTAATCACACACCTACTCCCTTGCTCAATGGAAAAACTCCGTATGAATTGTTACATGGAAAGTCCCCTATTTATACTCATTTTCGAGTATTTGGATGTTTGTGTTATGCAAGTATTATCCCTCGTGATCGAAACAAGTTTAATCCACGAAGTCGCCGTTGTATTTTTGTTGGTTATCCTCATGGAAAAAAAAGGTTGGAGGTTATTTGATTTGGAAACGAAACAATTTTTTGTGTCTCGTGATGTTATTTTCTTTGAAGATAAATTTCCTTACACAATTATTTCCTCGGACAATAATAATAACAATAATGAAGATAATATTAATGAACAATGCCAGCTAAGGTTGGAAGACTGGTCGGTGATTTCTGCGGTAAGTGCAAGGACGGAAAATTCTGATGAGGTACCAGCCAGTCCAGAACGTGGCAGAACTGCAGGGATATCAGCTTCCGGAGACTGTACAAGACCGAATAAGCAGGTTCATGAGATAGCAACACAGACAGATTTACCGTCCCATGATAGAGTTAATATTTCAGACACTGTTAACATTCAACAGGTCACGGGTGAAAGAACTACAAGCGTCCCTGCTACACCTTCTCAAAACGTGACAGGTAGGGTCATTTCTAACGGAAGTCCAAGAGTCACTACTATACCTTCTCAAAACGTGACAGGTGGGGTTGCTTCTAACGGAAGTCCAAGGGTCACTGCTATACCATCACAAAACATGACAAGGGAGGTCAATTCTGATGTTGTCCCATGTGCAGAACATTGTGATTATGATACTGTCCCATGTGCTGTACCTTCACCGACGGAGTCAGACGGTGATGTTTTTAACTCACCTGATGGAGTAACTTCACTGGCAGGGGGGTCTTATGATGCAGGTTTAGTGCCTGACAGTGCACACATACCTGATAGTATTTCTGATGAAGTTTTATTGCCTTCTACCGACAGACAAGCTGCTATCAGTGACATTTCTGATAAAACAGTTCGAAGAAGTGTTCGGTCTCGGGTTCCTAATACTCAGTTGAAGGATTATATATGTAATACTGTCAAATCTATAGACCCCGGCTCCTCCATTTCCCACTCTTCAACGTCCTCAGGTATGCTTTATCCTATAACTAATTATGTGTTTTGTGCAAAATTTTCTGCTAATCATACTCGTTTTTTGGCGGAGATAACTACTTTTAAAGAACCTACGAGTTATGCAGAAGTTGTTTGTCTTCCGGTTTGGCGCGTAGCTATGTGTAAGGAAATTGGTTCTCTTGATAAGAATGTCACGTTATCTATTACTGATTTGTCGACAGGGAAGAAAGCTATTGGTTGTAAATGGGTTTACAAAATTAAATATTATTTTGATGGTAGTGTCGAGCGGTACAAGGCTCGCTTGGTTGTTCTTGGTAATAGACAAGTTGAAGGGGCGGATTATCATGAAACATTTGCTCCCGTAGCTAAAATGATTTCCGTTAGAACATTTTTAGCAGTCGCAGTTGCTCGTGATTGGGAGTTACATCAAATGGATGTTCATAATGCTTTTCTACATGGGGATCTTGATGAGGAAGTATATATGCAACTTCCTCCAGGATATTCGACTAAATATCCTGGTAAAGTGTGTCGACTCCATAAATCTTTGTATGGTCTTCGTCAAGCTCCTCGTAATTGGTTTGCTAAGCTTGCAGGTGCTCTTAAGGCTTTTGGATTTGTACAGTCTTATGCTGATTACTCTCTATTTACCCTACGACGAGGTGAGAACTCAATTAATGTACTTGTCTATGTGGATGATTTAATTATTGCTGGGAATAATTCCGCTGCTATTACTGCTTTTAATGCATATTTAAGCCGTTGCTTTCATATGAAAGATTTGGGCAATCTCAAGTATTTTCTTGGTATTGAAATGTCTCGAGGAGCTGATGGTCTGTTTTTATCTCAACGGAAATACACCTTGGATATTCTGTCTGAGACTGGACTTCTTGGAGCCAAACCAGCTTCTTCACCCATTGATCATCATCATCGTCTAGCTCTAGATGATGGACATTTCTATTCTGACTCATCTCAGTATCGTCGGCTTATTGGACGTTTGATTTATTTGACCATTACACGTCCTGAATTGTGTTACTCGGTGCATGTGTTGGCTCAATTTATGAAGTCTCCTCGGGTATCTCATTGGGAAGCTGCTCTTCGAGTTCTTCGTTATCTAAAGGGCCATCCGGGTCAAGGGATTGTTTTACGCAAGGATAGTGCTCTCCAACTTACTGCTTATTGTGATTCTTATTGGGCCTCCTGTCCACTTAGTCGTCGTTCGCTTACTGGTTATTTTATTTTTTTGGGACTCACCTATATCTTGGAAGACAAAGAAGCAACACACAGTATCTCGTTCTTCTGCTGAAGCCGAGTACCGTTCTATGGCTCATACTTGTAGTGAACTCACGTGGCTAAAGGCATTATTGAAATCTCTAGGTGTGTTTCACTCTCAGCCTATGCGTCTTTACTGTGATAGTCAATCCGCACTTCATATTGCTGCTAATCCTGTTTTTCATGAACGCACAAAACATATTGAGATTGATTGTCACTATGTACGAGATCAAATTCAGTCTGGCGCTATTATTACTTCTCATGTTCGCACAACCGCTCAGCTTGCAGACATTTTCACCAAAGCTCTAAGTCGTCCTCAGTTTGAGCTACTTCTTCGCAAGTTGAGCATTCGCGATCTCCATGGTCCAACTTGAGGGGGAGTATTAGGAGATTTTGTATATTTATGTATATATTGTTTATATGGTTAAGAAATATAATAGTTAGGAAAGATATTATTTTGAGTTAATGCTAGCAAATATGTTTTTAGTCATCTTCCTATTTAGCCTAAGGGAATACAGATTTTGTAATCAAGTTTTTCATAATAAGATAATCTTCTGATTTCTCTACCTCGTCGTTTCAACCTTAAATGAAAATCCACCATCAACAATACTGTCAATGATTCTTCGTGCGCCGTGCTTCAGACTGCTGATGGTCTAGATGTACGCCATCTTCGTTGTTTTCAGAACTGGTGGGAGGTCCGAGTAGTTGTGTTGTACTTCTGATACGTCCAAATTGATAGTTAGAGTGTTCGTATGATCACTACTGCTTGAACTTTTGTTTGAACTGTGGGACCGAAGATATCCTCGGGTTGCATGGCTTTGCATTGTTGGCATCCGATTTGAATTCTCCACTGGCCTGCATCGTCATCATTCTACTCTGGTTGCTCGGCAGCGTCGGAGATGAGGAGTAAGCATGGGAATTGAGGTGCTCTTTATCGTCGTCACCTGAATTTGAACCATCGGGCTTTGGATCGTCTTCGGCCTTGGATCATCGTAGCAAGACTCGGTCTCATCGTTGATGCACTTTGGATTGTCTTCATCAAAGATCAGCTTTGTGGAATTTGGATCGTCCTTTGGCTCATCGACTTTAGCTCTTCATCGTCATCGGCATCAGATTTTGGTCTGTCTGCAACGGATTTTGAATCCTCGTCTAGCTTTAATTCATCGTCGTCGGACTTGAGCTGTGCTATGCTTCAGTTACATAGATGGACCTATATGTGCACGGACCAAGCTTTGTGTATCTTCGTCATCGACATTGGACTTAGGACCATCGTTACAAGACCTTGTACCACCCTCGTCGTCTGACTTTGTATTGTCGGCGTCGGTCCTTGTACCACCCTGCGGTTACATAGCCTCTCTTGAACTTAAGTAGGCGATGGATTGCGCTGTTGCAGCTACGTATCATCTTTTTAGAAACTATGCGATGGATTGCGCTGTTGCAGCTACGTATCATCTTTTTAGAAACTATGAACTGGTCTATGTTGTTGGGAGCGATCATCTTTGCTTGTACTTGAGCTACTGCAAGCTTTGCATTCACGGGGATGAGAACTTCAAACTGCTTCACAACTGAACTTTGGCATCCTAGCATGCATGGGAGTTACATCATCGGAGTGGAGAACCGAAAGTACAAAGCTTTATCTTCGGAATGGAGGATTGGGACTTGACATCGTCACTGAACTTTGCAATATCTTCAGCTATACTCCATCGAGGTGGAGCTGGTCTACGTCACCGGAGTGGAGAATTGGAGCTTTATCTTCGTCATCATGAAGTTATTAAAGGCTCCTCATTCTGGTTCATCAAAGTCGCTGGTTCAAAACTCCACCGTCTTTGAGCTTTATGGATGCGTTTTGAGCTACGTCCTTCTCTACGCTGATCTTGTCTACGTCTTTGTGGTCCTTTGTTGGAGCTTTTAGAGAATCTGAGCGTTGGACAACTTTCATTGTTATCATCGGATTAAGACTGCGTTTTTAGACTGGGACTGCATCTTCGGACCAAAACTGGGCTTTGCATCGACAGAATTTATAGCATCATCGTACGAACTACCTTTCCAATTTGCGGCAGCCTTAGGAGATCATCATCACCGGTCCTTGGATCGACACTGTAAGACTTTCGACATCGGACTTGTCTCACCGTCTTCAAACTTCGGCTCATTGTCATAAAACTTTGCATCATCGTCTAGTACGTCGATTACTTGAGTATCATCAGAACATGGGACTGAAACTGACCATCGGGATGGGTAGCACAAATTCAATGTCGTCATCGGATTTGTCATCATCGTCACCAGAATTTGGCTTCGGTTCACCGTCGTACTTTGACTCATCGTGTTTGGGCTTTGGTCTTCGGACTTTGGCTCGTCGTCGGAAGACTTTGCTTTACAACAGCGGTATTACAGCAACCTTGTGCGGGGTGGTGTCTGCATTATCAGAGTGGAGTGTCTATCATCCACTTTGTGCCATTTTCTTCGAGAATGGAGGTGCATCTTCGTTCCATTTGGGTTACGGCAACTTTGGTTCATCGTTGTAGGGCTTCGCATCGTCGGAATCTGACTTTAGTTGGCCTGCAACATCAGAATGGAGGAGAGATCTTCGAAATGAGAATATCATCGGAACTGAGCTACAACGTTGCCACCTGGACTTTGTATCATCATCATCTAGCCAGAATTTGGACCATGGGGCTTTGGTTAACTTAGAACTCTTGTCACCGGATCATCGTCGTTATGCAGCAGCGGCTTTACAGCAACATCGGACTAAACTGCAGCTATCGTGGGAATGGTCTTCATCGTTGGGTTGAACTAGTCTGCCTCATCGGAATGGAGAGAGTCTCTACGCGTCGGTCTTTGGATCATCGGTGTTGGACTTTATATTTCAGTTATTTTTGGTTACCTTTATATTCCTTGAGCCCTTTTAGTCATCCCACTGTACGTCGATTCATCTTGTCGTGGCGGCATGTTCAGCTCAGCTTCTTCAGAGCAGCAACGACTGGAAGGTAGCTTTGATGTCGGGAACGTGCATCGTCGTATTAGTGGGCTGGAGCTGTCACTGGTGCTTCTAGTTGATTTGCAAGGAATCTTTTCACCATCGTTGCCTGGGTCTATATTGGATCGTCGGTATTTAGCCCCCATTCACAAGAAGATTAGGCACCGTGGCTGCAAATCTGCTTCGAAATAGATGGTACTGTGATGTTGTTCGGACTTTGGGTCATCGTCATTAGGATTGGATCACCGTTGCTGAGGTTGTGCCTTGGGTTAACTTGGTCGTTTGTACCATCATTGCAGGCATTGCATCAGCGCAGCTGCATCATTGTACATAGGGTAGTTCGTCGTCAGCTGCATCACTGTACGTCGAGTAGCCTGCATCGTCATATTAGGGGACCGGAGCTATCATCAGACTTTGCCTTGTTCAGTATTTTTGAATTGAATATCTCATCTTTTCTTATGAACTGTGGACGAAGGAATGTTCCGTTGTTGACTGCGTGATGAGCTCCCAATGATCTGTTGTGTTGCACCGAAGGTTGTACTCTAATTGAAGCTTAGTTTCCGCTGGTACTGATTAGACTGCTCCGGCAAAGCTTTTCTAACTAGAGATCTGTGTATCACGCAACATAAAACTTGAAATAATCGTTACAGTTAGTTTGGCCACATAAAAAATAACACAAATTCTCAAATCTGTTTCACAAGTGAATCAAACCAAAACAGAAGTTTATAAAGTTTTAGATCTAAGATAAACTTTGCTAATCAAATCGCAAAGACCACGACGATTTCCAAAGATCAAATGATGGTGGGACTGAAAACACAAGAACTAGTGGATATAATTAGATCCCAAAGTTACACTGAAAATAAGTTTTAAAGAAATGATCTGGTTTTTATAAACATATTTATTTTGTTTATTTTTTCCAAGACTTTGGTTGCAAAGTTCCAAGTCTCTGTCACTAAAAGCAAGATTAAAAGAGTAACCATCAGAGACTTAAAAGATAATGATTACCAAAGGGATATCGAGTAGAGAAGCATATTGGGTTACAAACCAACAGATCTAGCTTGAAAGTACCGATCTAAGCAGAAAACCAGTTCAAAAATAATGGTTTTGTTGAATCATTTTCACAAACAGGTTACAAGCACTTTTCGATTTGGGTTTTTTACACCGTATCATTAGATTTTCGGTGGTACCCAAATAAATTTTTCATGTTAAAACAACAAATTGAAAGAAATCTCAGCTAAAAAATATTAAAATTGAGAACCAATTTCAGAAAATTTGTAGAAAGTTTAAAAATGTAAAAATTGAGAACAGGTAGAATAAATTCTTTACCATTCCCTGTTTCTCTAGCGTCAAATTGTGATTATGGATTTTCCGATAACACAACCAATTGAGTTAATTTATAAATCAGTAAGACAAAATAAGATGTAGATGTGAATCACAATCAAAAGAATAAAATGCAGAGAAAGTAAATAAAAATTAACACAGGCATATAACGTGGTTCGGCTAAGCCTACGTCCATGGGAGGATAAGAAGTGAGTTTATTATGTATCTGATTTGTTACATTTAGTATGAAGAACTCCATTGATGAAGTTCAGATAGGTAAAGAGAAAAAAGCGTAAAAGAGAAGCATCGTGGTTGATTACTATGGTATCCTTAGTGTCATATTGAAACAGCCTTGGGGTCGATGCGGTACACTTCGTTTCTCTATATTATCCTACTTCAGTTGTAGATGGTCGCCACATGTATGGTGGAAATTATGGTGTCTACATCGTAGTAGGAGAAAAAAAATCCACTTATTTAAGGCATTATATTTAAAACTTAATCATGGACAAATTGTGATGATTAGTCACGAAAGAATATTAGTTCATGAATACCTATAAGTGAGATTATACTATCTTAAGCATCTCACACAAACTGATCTGATAGGTTTATTGAGGTGCCAACCAACATGTTCTAGTCTTACTCATCCTACTCAAAGTGTATATGTAAAACTGAATTGGCTTCTAGTGTAATCCCACTAATGAACATCTCAAAGTTTCATGTTAAAACAACAAATTGAAAGAAATCTCAGCTAAAAAATATTAAAATTGAGAACCAATTTCAGAAAATTTGTAGAAAGTTTAAAAATGTAAAAATTGAGAACAGGTAGAATAAATTCTTTACCATTCCCTGTTTCTCTAGCGTCAAATTGTGATTATGGATTTTCCGATAACACAACCAATTGAGTTAATTTATAAATCAGTAAGACAAAATAAGATGTAGATGTGAATCACAATCAAAAGAATAAAATGCAGAGAAAGTAAATAAAAATTAACACAGGCATATAACGTGGTTCGGCTAAGCCTACGTCCACGGGAGGATAAGAAGTGAGTTTATTATGTATCTGATTTGTTACATTTAGTATGAAGAACTCCATTGATGAAGTTCAGATAGGTAAAGAGAAAAAAGCGTAAAAGAGAAGCATCGTGGTTGATTACTATGGTATCCTTAGTGTCATATTGAAACAGCCTTGGGGTCGATGCGGTACACTTCGTTTCTCTATATTATCCTACTTCAGTTGTAGATGGTCGCCACATGTATGGTGGAAATTATGGTGTCTACATCGTAGTAGGAGAAAAAAAATCCACTTATTTAAGGCATTATATTTAAAACTTAATCATGGACAAATTGTGATGATTAGTCACGAAAGAATATTAGTTCATGAATACCTATAAGTGAGATTATACTATCTTAAGCATCTCACACAAACTGATCTGATAGGTTTATTGAGGTGCCAACCAACATGTTCTAGTCTTACTCATCCTACTCAAAGTGTATATGTAAAACTGAATTGGCTTCTAGTGTAATCCCACTAATGAACATCTCAAAGTCACGCCATTTGGTTTACATCCTTTCTCGCCCAATACATGATTACAGCAGTATCGTGACTTTATAACACAGCATGAGTACCCAGTACGTAGTACTTGCATCAATCTGACATGGAACCAAGATTCTATTAAAACGGACATGTCACCACTCTAATATAGCAATCAATGAGTTAGGCAAAAGATGAACACCAATAATGAATTATTTTCAGAAATTACAAAAGTTCTCGGTGAGAATGTTTTGCATAAAATCTTCTCATGTTAACTCATTGTAGAGGAGTCTAAGAAAAATGTTTAAAAGAGATGGAAACGTTATATGTGAGGGATATACGTAGCAAGACAAATAATAGAGGCCCAAATATGCTTCAAAAAAAATAGAGGACCAAATTGGGTTCCCAACATAAACGGGAAGCAAGCTAAAAGGTAGAGCACGTAGGAACAGTATGAACCACTGAAAATTGCGGACCTCTTCCGGAAAGAGTATCGTCTAAAACTTGGGTTGGTGATCGAAACTGCAGAAGACGAAACATTGCCCTGTTCAAATGATAAATTTCCTATCACATCCTTGAGTAAAAGTGAGTCAACAGAATTTTCTCCTTTCTTGCGCATCTTTGTGTGTCTTCTACTTGCTGCAGCAAATAAAAAGGAAATTACAACACATGTAATAAGACTTGCAAATCCGGAAACATAGAATGAAAACAGTCAAGTACACAAAGCAAAAACCAATAGAGAAATCCAATGGAGGTCCAGCAAGAGTTAAGCAATTCATAAAAAAAATTGGTCCTACCATATAGATACCCGACTGTAGCCTCTTCATTCACAACTAACAGCACATTTCAGGCTAACTTTCTTATGTAAAAGGTAGTATTCAGTTAGGATTTGACATATGACATCCCCTCATATACCATACATGGTTAGTAATTACCGTCATCATAAGATTTCTAAAAGAAAATTAGAGCAGCTATGCTCAATGACCTCAAGAAAGGTTCTTCAACAATTTACTTCAGTTTTTTGAGGTGATTCTAACAAAAAGTGTAGAGCTCTTGTCAGTATCATAGCCATTAATATAGCTTATCATCACATCAAAATCAGCTTCAAAGATTCCAAAACTCAATCTATTTATTTCAGTTTGGAGAAATGCACCTCTTTTTGTTGCTTCTGTAGTGTCATGATCGATGCATCTTCAAATGCAGATTCACTCAAAACAGGCAGCGGCTAGACACCAGCATCGTCTGTAATGGGTTTGATTAATAACATGGAAATTTCCATGTATTGGATACACTGACTTTATATCGAATATTTTACTATCGGATCTCAAACTACTTAAGATTTCCGTAGAATTATCTCAATCCAATTTACTGTAGGGTAGATTTTCCACACACATGGAACATAATTAGTGCTTTTCCGTGTAGTGAATGAGCAAAATTTGTGTAAATATGTAGCGGTTTGGATTAAGGGGAAACAATTGGGTTGGCAGAGTATACCTCTTTGGGGCTTCATGGACGGGAAATCTACTACTCCCTCCGTTCTTAATTAGATGACCTAGTTAAAATTTACTAATAAATTTAGAAATGATTTATGTCTCAAACTATACAATGGATTTTCGTAAACTTTGTATCATTGGAAAGCATTTTAAAACACCTACCTAATGAATATAAATATGGCTATCAAATTTTACATATTTCTTATAATAATACTAATCTATTACTCCACTTATTTGTGGTATAGGTCATCTAATTAGGGACGGAGGTAGTATTTAATCTGAAACTATTGTCTCAATCGTTTCAAAGCCAATAATATCATTTCTCGCGTTCATCATCTGCAGTAATTGGGAAGACCTAGAAATAAAACTGTAATTCAATGATAGAATTAATTGCGAGGAGACAGAAAGAATCCCAAAATCTATATACCATACGAATATCACAAATTAATGCTTCATATTAATGCTGCATATCTACCTAATCTGAGAAAATTTATAAGATCAAACCATATCTGAAGTAAAATAGGGAATCACAACAAGCAGATATAAAAAATAGGGATTATAACTCAATTTCTAAAGAATCTGAGTTCTGAGATAGAGATCGACGCAATACCTGAAGTCAGGTCCAATTTTGAGCGAAGAAACTAAGAAACCAAGCTGTTGGAAACGTAGGCACGCAAAAACTTGCCTGAGCCTACATCACAAAATTATATTCAGCACAGAATGAAGCAACTTAAACAAAACGACGGAATTGGATGTGAAGCATTATCAAACATAAAAGCATCCATTCCGCATTCTAATTTCTAAACCTAACATGCAAATTTTATTCTTGACATATTAGAACCTTGAAGGTTACATCAAAAAGATGTAAAAACATATACCGAATTGAACAACAAAATCAAAGAAATCATTCAGAAGAATAATTATATCAAAATACCTAAGAAAATAGCTTGAACAGATCAACAAAATAAAGAAATTATTCGTAAAAGAGTACAAAAAACTTACTTGTTAAATTATGGTGGTGTTAATACTAACAAGAAGGTTGACATGGTTTAGAAACGTATTTACACCCTTTGGTTTTGAATGGAGAAATTATGGTGGTGTTAATACCATTGAATGAAAATTATTTTTGGCGTAACGGATGAGTTTATGAGCTTCACACACGCAAAGATATCGGATAAAGGCATGGAAGGGGGAAGCATTCTCAGCCACGATTTATCTTCTGCAGTTTTCCACAATTTTGAAAGGAATGGGAGTCGTCGATTGGTTTAAAAGGTCCATCTATAGACATTAGATTAGGCAAAACACATTTTTTTTGTAAGATAGACAAATATTAAAGTATCTAAAGTACTATTTTCTCTCTCTTATTTTTTCATTTCTTCATCACGTGATATATAATTGTACTATCTTTTTCTTTATTTTTCTTTATTTTTATTTTTTTTAGCAAAGAAAGGGATTTCATTGAAAGAAAAACCAAACTGTTTATGGGTGAAGATTATTCCTGCCGAATTTGGTAATTTGGGGTGTGTGGATGAGGAACGAATCTAAACCCTAAACAAATACACTGCACGGGAGTGCTTTGTGATTCGAGAAATCAATCTGTACAATTCTGGCCTAAACCAAGAAATGGTCGTTCCAGACTTGCTTCGGTCACAAAGTGAAGGAGATGGGGTTGATCTTAGGGAGGGAAGCGAAAAAGCTGTTGAGATTGTGAAGGTGTTGGTTATGTATGACTTGTATCAGAAAGCTGAACTGGCTTGCAGAATGTAAGCTATCAGTTCCGGTGTTTGAATACGATTGTATCAACACTTGCTTCTGTTGTCTTGTCCTGTTTGAAAATAGGAAGGAGAACCTATTTATACAACTCATTGAGCCTAACCCACGTCTCTCATGGGAAGTCGAGAAAGTGGAGTGATGGAGTAGTGGAGGTGCGTGTGTTAGTGTTACACGATCAGTTTTTCCCATCTCTCCCATCATCACTAACCGTCCATAACTTCCTGACACGTTCTTGTGATGGCGCGTTGTGCGCTGCACGCTGTGAACCGCCAGACCAATACCCCAGTATGTATCCCCCAGTTTGTGACATGATTGATGTCTCGAGTATGTGGATCGTGGGACCCACAGAAAGTAGCATGTAATGCTAGATTAAATAACTAAGTTATATAGGAAGTCGATATTTATGAAATATAGTGTGAATCCTATGCATGTAATGCATCGAATGTATTTAGCATGAGTGAAGCATCGCTGTTTTAAGGCTTAATGGAGTAAGTCACGATTAAGCGTCTTAAGATAGATGCACGTCTAGCCATCTTCAAGTGATCGTTTGGGGCTGTACAGGTAAGTCCTGACTTGGTCGATCACTTGGTGTGGTAGAGTGACGGATGGTAACACCTGATTGACCAGTTAACTCCTGACCAGGGTTGTATAACCAAGCAGGTAAAATTGAACGGACGAGATGATCTTTGAGACACTCATCTGCGACCATTAGTGGAATTAGGGTTTATGAAGAGGTGCGCAAGCATCACTCTTCAGTTTGGTCGAATCCAAGCTTGGGACACGATTTTGGCAAGGCCGATTGGGCATGCGTGTAGACAGCATGCCGGTGTACATGTCCATACCTCATTGTCTCGTGAATGTTTAATATAGATCGCTCAATTTGTCCGGCAAAGAGGAGCGGCTAGGATTGATTTGTGACAGAGATTTTGTGCCGCAAAGGCCGCGCGTCATGCCAACTTTGGGCGCGCATTTCGAGGCAACCAAGCCTGGTCGGTCTTGGCCGATTAGTCTGGTGTGCTGACGACATGCTGGTGTACACGCATGTATTTCATTGTCCCATAGAAACGTGATCTAACCCACTCAATTTGTCCGGCAAAGTTGAGTGGTCGAGATTAGTTTACAATTAGGAGGTGTGACCACGCCTAGTTTGGGCGTGCGAATCGAGGCAACCATGCATGATATGCCCTGGCCGATCGGGTGTGGAGATAGATGGGCCCACGGTGATCATGTTGATGCGCACCGGACCTTCCTAGTCTATTCTTGGACCCTTCGTTCGTGCAGGAGAAAATGGACGCTCGTGATGTTCAAACCCTAATTAGGGTTTCACAGGTCGTGCGTCATGCCTTGTTTGGGCGCACGAACTGGAATGATCAACTATAGTTGGTCCTGACCGATCGTTCATGTGTGTCGGCGGGCCCATGGTGATTGTGTTGACATGCTCTGGGCCCTTTGAATCTACATCTACACCCTCCATCTATGCCTGCGAAGATGGATGGTTGAGACTGCTTTGCGACACATGTAATGTGCCACAGACCCTAAATTAGGGTTTCACGTCCGCGCTGCTTTGGATGGACGATTTGGCAAGCCATGCTACCCTTTTGGGGAGGCCGACCATGCGGGGCTCGCATTGGGTCGGCGGTGAATACTCCAATACCTGCCTAGGGGTTATGGATCCGATCTAAGCCATCCAATCATGCTGGTGAAGTTGGATGGTTGTGATCGTTTCTGAGACTGATACGGAAAGTCCAGATGCTCGATCGGGCTAGTATAACACTCCGAGAGTTGTAGCCTATACGGGTATTTCGTACATGCCTCCTTATTTAATGCTTGGAGATTCGTGTTGCTTTGCTGAGAGCGATCACTCAGTCGTCATGCCGCACCAATAATGAGAATGGAGTAGTACAGGAAATACAAGGTTGGTCATGCATTAATTGGTATTGCTATAAGTTTATAGTGAAGAAGTATTCTCCACTTTATCAGTGGATTTATCCTTTGCAGGATGTTAGCGCATAGTTTTGGCTTTTACAATTTTAGCCTTAAATGAAAATCCACCATCAACATTAAGTCCCCTGCCTAGCACGTAATGGTTACACTATTGTGGGGTAGGCATGAGATGGTGACAATTTTGTATGCTGAAACAATTAAGCTAAAGTAAAGTAAATACGTATTTACCGCATAGATCGTCAGGTGATGTCCTGGAAGTCTTGATTAGGGTTATGAAGGAGGCAGGACTTGGTCAGAAGAGTCGCTTTCGGTTTCCTCCATGTACATCTGGACAAAGCTTGGCCCAGTTCTTGAACTGGGTGTACTTTCCTCCGTTGCACGACATCTTTTCCCAGATATATCCGATAAGCCTCGTTGATCATTACCCCGAATCAGTAGCCTTTATAGGTGGCCAGTAAAGACTTCTTTTCTCCTGGGATTCTGTTGACTTGCGAGATATAAATTCCAAGGATTCTTCTCATCCATAGTCGTATACCCAGGTATTTCTCCGCACTTATCTGATCTTATGATTGATTGATGATGATATACACATTTTTTATATGCTCATAACTTCTTCTTCTTTGCAGCTTATCATGGAAGCGGTGGGCGATGACCATTCTGTAACTTCTCCAGAAAAAAGTTTCGAAGTCGACAGGACCGGAGCTGATGCACACGAAGAAGTAATGGCTAAAATAGATCTCTAACTCCGCGAAGTCGGTCGTGCTATACAGAGGATGTCCATTCTGCACCTACGAATTGTCAGGGGACGTATCTGTGCCCTTTCAGCTGCAATCGACATGGAGGAGCAATGGAGGCGTGATGAAGCATTGCAAGCACTAGTGAGCGCAAGGGCAGAGAGGTTTGCAGCACGGGTAAAAAGGCGGAGGGTTGAACACAAACGACCTCTTGGTGAAGATAAATGTGATTATCCAATCCACGACGTGTGATAATCCTTGATTCTGACACAGATGAACCTGAGCGTCTGAAAGCAGTCAACACAATCCCTAACGTTTTTGTGGCCTTTGAGGGAGACATGGAAGCTGTTCCTGCTAACGATGTTGGGGTGGAGAGTGTCGCTGTAGAAACATCTGAAGCGGAAGCTGGGGTAGATCCGAAGGAAAAAGCAGTAACGGCTCACGATGGTGATGGCGTTGAAACATGACCTAGTAGTGGTGCTGACGCGGTCGACCTTGTTGACGGCTAGGCTTTTGCTTTTCTTTCTCTTTAAATACATTCCTGTAATTCATAAACATCTTCCTTGTACTCAGTGGCGGCTGAGTCCAGGATCTTTTGTTTGCTTGCTTGAATAAAGGTTTTTATGTTATAATCCTTTGTTAAGATTACATCTGAACCTTTTCAGGCGCAATGGTGTGCCTTCATATGTATGTGATTCTTTATGATAAAAGAAATAATGTCATAATGGAATACCACGGACCTGCATGTGCTCCTGACGTGAGATCTCCCTGGTCTTGCTGGGTGAATGGCTCAAAGCATCTTCCTTTTCCGCACATATTCTATTTCCTTGACTTCTTACGAAATGTTTGCTTAGGGTTTCCTTCTCTGTTTTGCTCTAATAGGTTTAGGTTGATTCAGGACTTTGTGTCTTCCTTTAGGGGTAAAGAAGTTCTTGGATGGAAATAATACTTCAATTAATTTGAAATTGAAAATTGAAACCCTAATTATGAATGCAAGTATTGCAATCATTTTCTGGAGGAATTACAAATATGACATGAGAAGGTAATTGTAAAAAGACACGCTGGAGAAAACAGCACAGTGTTTTAAAGTGTGGAGGACGCTGGAAAGTGGTAGCACAGCGTCTTAAGTACGGTAGGGTTTGAGCCATCGCGAGTGAATCGTTACGCCTTCCAGTTTGTCAGCGTTTATGAGCTTGCAGTAGCCTCCTAGGATAACGTCTGTTACCAGGTATGGTTCATCTTCTCTTTCAGTGGGTGAGTCAGGTGGATTGGTTCTTTCACCGTCATGCTCCAAACCTTGAATGTAGTCATCTTCGTCACCAGATCTCCAATTCCAAATGGGTTTGGGCGTGCATATGACTGGATCTTGGCTTTATCATCTTTGACCGAGACAACCTCTAAGCTTTTGATAAAACGTTTGAAAGGGTCGGGCTCTCATTCACATATCTTAGCCGGGGTTGGTTTGTTAGTTGGTACCAGTCCCCAGTGCTTGTCAGAGTGAGGAGTGATTGGTTGCAAAAAGGGTTGTGTGATGAGACTTACTTGGGCTCGGAACCTTTTAATGTACGCCGACGGGCTCTCTCCAGGAAGTTGTATCACGTTGGGAAGCTGCAGGAGCGGTAACAGACAGTCTTCATGTCCGGACGGCTTGTTGGATATCCTTTCGGGCACCGAAGACGTTAGAGGACAAACTTCCAGTGTTGACTTGTTGTCGTGTATCCAAGAGCGTCCTAGGATCATGTCGTAATTAGGATGCTCCTTGACTATGTAGAACTTTTCTTGCGTTAGGGCGTCACTCAATTTAACTTCAAGATCGATGTATCCATATGCGTCTCCAAGTTCTCCTTCTGGAGTCTTAATCACCGTTGGGTTGCGAGTAGCCTCCTGCTTTGAAATCTTTGCTGCTTTCAAGGTCTGGAGAGTGATGATGTTGAATTCAGAGGCCGTATCGATCAATGTGCTATCGAACTAGACATCCCTCAAACGACCAACGGTTATGAGTCCCCAGTTTCCCTTGCTTGCATCTTCCAGTAAGGACTGAGGTTTCGAGACCGCTTCCTTTTCCAGATACAAGCGCCTTCCTGAGACAACGCGGTTGAGGGCTGCAAATATGTCCTGAAGCTGTGCTTTGGAGAAGTACAAGATCTCGCACAAATGTTCCATCATAAATTGTACAGTCTTGCGAATAGAATCCCAGGAAATCATGCAGTTCCTGACAGGGAGAGGATCTCTATGAACACCTTCGTTTCCAAGCTGGAGTTCTCCTGCCTCTATATTTTCTTTGAAGATTTGCTTCAGTCTGTTGCAGTCTTTAGTCGGATGATGGGCAAACCTATGGTAGCGGCAGTACTTGGGATCCGCCATAACTTTCTCGGTTGGCGGGCGTCTGATAGGAGGCAGCTTGATAGCGTCGTCTTGAATCCATGCCTCCAAGAGTTCTATCACTTCACTCATGGGAAATGGGAAGCCTGCATCTTCGGTGTCTTTTGCAGGAGTCTTGCCTACTCTCTTTTGAGACTAGGTCGTCTGTGACGGAGCCGCACGCTTGGGTTGTCGTTCTGTTGCTGAAGCTTTCCGTTTTCCTCCTTCGCCTACCACGCTCACAGAAGGACCAGTGTTGTATTGCTTGTTCGTGAGATGCCTGCTTCCTTGACTCTCACGTAGGTCTTCGTTTCGAACAACCCCGGTTCTCTCTAGTACCGCTGGGGAAGTTGTGGCTGAACGCTTGGCAGCTTCATGGAGTTCAGAGAACGTCTGAAATCCCAGATTCTCCAGTAGGGTACGGTATATGGGTATCATCCCGTTGATGCACAACTACACCAACTGCTGTTCAGTGATGTTCGGATCATGACAATCTAGTGCTTGAGTTCTGAACCTTTTAACGAAATCGTTCGGATGTTCGTTATTCCGCTGAGAGATTCTCCCCAGGTCTGAAAAGGTGATTTTCTCGGACACGAAGAAGTAATTTTTGTAGAAAGCACTGACCATCCCGTCCCAATTAGATATGTTTTAGGCGCGATGTTGTTGTACCAGGTGTACCCCCTTCCCGTAAGTGACTTCGAGAATTCTTTCAGTCGGAGAACACAATTGTATTCATGTTCTCCTAATGATTCCAAAAATCGAGAGATGTGTTCATGAGCGTTACCAGTACCATCATAGAGAGAGAACTGAGGAGATGTGTATCCTCTTGGGAGAGGAATTTGTTGTACATCTTGAGGGTACGACGGCTGATGTTGGTGCACCTCCATCATGCTTCCTTTGCCTCGGTGTTGGAGAAGTCGTTCAAGGTCTTCACGTGTGATGAAGTTGGATGACCGGTCCATCTCCCTTGGGCGTTCAGGAACAACATGAGCTTCTTCATTCATGTGGGTCTGAGTGGAAACGCCTGTTCTGGGCGTATTGAAGGCATCCCTTGTTGGCTCCAGGGGTTGTCGTGAGTCTTGTGGAAATCATTCAGTTAAGGTTTTGAGGAAAGTGAGTACCTCTTTCTGAGTTGCAGCCATATCCGTTTGAGTCTTAGAAAGAGCTTCCTGCCTCTCCATCAAGTCTACGATGGTAATAGGATATGGTCATCCTCTTGCTCCTCCGTATCCTCGTCCTGACGAAGGAGTGGAAGTTGTTTCTCTGGTGATCGCTAGAGGAATTACACTTGAGGCGATGCCAGGATTCGCGGCTGCTCTGGATCTGGTGATAGGAGGCGTTACGCTTACTGGGACCTCTCCTGCTCCGTTGGCGTTGGTGGTAGAAGAGACGACTCCACGAGATTTATTGACGACAGTAGCTCCACTGACATGTACATCAATATTGAGAGTGTTATCTGCACTAGATCCGTCAGAATTGATTGCTGATTCTGACCTAAGTTCTACCATCTTGAAACAGGTTGATGATTGAATTGAATCTAAGATCTACCCCTTCGAAATTGATGAAATTGAATCAGATTTTGAAGAAATTTACTTTACAACCGAGAGATTAACCTCCCATTGTGGTCGCCAATTATTTATGGGTGAAAACTATTCCTGCCGAATTTGGTAATTTGGGGTGTGTGGATGAGGAATGAATCTAAACCCTAAACAAATGCACTGCACAGGAGTGCTTTGTGATTCGAGAAATCAATCTGTACAATTCTGGCCTAAACCAAGAAATGGCCGTTCCAGACTTGCTTCGGTCACAAAGTGAAGGAGATGGGGTTGATCTTAGGGAGGGATGCGAAGAAGGTGTTGAGATTGTGAAGGTGTTGGCTATGTATGACTTGTATCAGAAAGCTGAACTAGCTTGCAGAATGTAACCTATCAGTTCCGTTGTTTGAATACGATTGTATCAACACTTGCTTCTGTTGTCTTGTCTTGTTTGAAAATAGAGATGAGAACCTATTTATACAAGTCATTGTGCCTAACCCACGTCTCTCATGGGAAGTGGAGAAAGTGGAGTGATGGAGTAGTGGAGTTGCGTGTGTTAATGTTACACGATCAGTCTTTCCCACTTCTCCCATCATCACTAACCGTCCATAACTTCATGACACGTTCTTGTGATGGCGCGTTGTGCGCTGCACGCTGTAAACCGCCAGATCGATACCCCAGTTTGTGACATGATTGATGTCTCGAGTATGTGGATCGTGAGACCCACAGAAAGTAGCATGTAATGCTATATTAAATAACTAAGTTATTTAGGAAGTCGATATTTATGAACTATCGTGTGAATCCTATGCATGTAATGCATCGAATCTATTTAGCATGAGTGAAGCATCGCTGTTTTAAGGCTTAATGGAGTAAGTCATGATTAAGCGTCTTAAAATAGATGCATGTCTAGCCATCTTCAAGTGATCATTTGGGGTTGTACAGGTAAGTCCTGACTTGGCTGATCACTTGGTGTGGTAGAGTGACGGATGTTAATCACCACGACACCTCAATGACCAGTTAACTCCTGACCAGGGTTGTATAACCAAGCAGGTGAAGTTGAACGAACGAGATGATCTTTGAGACACTCATCTGCGACCGTTAGTAGAATTAGGGTTTATGAAGAGGTGCGCAAGCATCACTCTTCAGTTTGGTCGAATCCAAGCTTGGGAAACGATTTTGGCAAGGCCGATTGGGCATGCGTGTAGACGACATGCCGGTGTACATGTCCATACCTCATTTTCTCGTGAAAGTGTAATCTAGATCGCTCAATTTGTCCGTCAAAGAGGAGCGGCTAGGATTGATTTGTGACAGAGATTTTGTGCCGCAAAGGCCGCGCATCATGCCAACTTTGGGCGCGCGTTTCGAGGCGACCAAGCTTGGTCGGTCTTGGCCGATTAGTCTGGTGTGCAGACGACGGGCTGGTGTACATGCATGTATTTCATTGTCCCATAGAAACGTGATCTAAGCCACTCAATTTGTCTGGCAAAGTTGAGTGGTCGAGATTAGTTTACAATTGGGAGGTGTGACCACGCCTAGTTTGGGCATGCGAATCGAGGCAACCAGGCATGATATGCCTTGGCCGATCGGGTGTGGAGATAAATGGGCCCACGGTGATCATGTTGATGCGCACCGGACCTGCCTAGTCTATTCTTGGACCTTTCGTTCGTGTAGGAGAAAATGGCGCTCGTGATGTTCAAACCCTAATTAGGGTTTCACCGGACGTGCGTCATGCCTTGTTTGGGCGCACGAACTGGAACGATCAACTATAGTTGGTCCTGACCGATCGGTCATGTGTGTAGGGCGGCCCACGGTGATTGTGTTGACATGCTCTGGGCCCTTTGAATCTACATCTACACCCTCCATCTATGCCTGCGAAGATGGATGGTTGAGACTGCTTTGCGACACATCTAATGTACCGTAGACCCTAAATTAGGGTTTCACGTCCGCGCTGCTTTGGCTGGACGATTTGGCCAGCCATGCTACCCTTTTGGGGAGGCCGACCATGAGGGGCCCGCATTGGGTCGGTGGTGAATACTCCAATACCTGTCTGGGGGTTATGGATCCGATCTAAGCCATCCAATCATGCTGGTGAAATTGGATGGTCGTGATCGTTTCTGAGACTGATACGGACAGTCCAGATGCTCGATCGGGCTAGTATAACACTCCGAGAGTTGTAGCATGTACGGGTATTTCATACATGCCTCCTTATTTAATGCTTGGAGATTCGTGTTGCTCTGCTGAGAGCGATCACTCAGTCGTCATGCCACACCAATAATGAGAATGTAGTAGTACAGGAAATACAAGGATGGTCATGCATTAATTGGTAATGCTATAAGTTTATAGTGAAGAAGTATTCTCCACTTTATCAGTGGCTTTATCCTTTGCAGGATGTTAGCGCATTGTTTTGGCTTTTACAATTTTAGCCTTAAGTGAAAATCCACCATCAACACAAACACAGTACAAACTCAGTACAAGACCAAAGACCAGCAAAGGAAACCTAAAACAGACAACCTAATTCTTGCTTTCGGCTGCTAAGATACTAGCAATAACATTTGGAGGATCCTCCAAATTTGGTACCTGATACTAGTCCTGGCCAGTTTTGCTAGTTTATCTGTTGTAGTATTACAAGACCTTTTTTGAAATGTAACTTGACACGACTCTAACTTTTGAAGAAGATCCTGACATTCCAGGATAATGTTTTGATCCTCCCATTTAAAACCTTCAACACTTCCATTACAACTGCTAATTACTGACCTATTATCCTCTTCTATAATGATTCTTTGGAACTTCATTTCTTTGATCCAGTGTAAATCTCTGAGCAGCAGCAAAGCTTCAGCTTGGTTCATATCTCTGGCTCTTGTTGAGTAGGCCATTGCTGCCAAGAACCTCCCTGTTGAATCACAAGCAATTAAAGGAAACCAAGCATTAGTATTATTAGTAAGAAAAGATGCATCAATGTTAATTTTAATCCATGACTCGGGAGGTTTTCTCCAAGTCGCTTGATGATTGATGCAAGATCTAGCATAGTTTGTGCTCTGATTTCCAGAACTGTGCATGTTTATGCTATTAATATATGAGATTATTCTATGCACTATGTTCCTAGGATGGAAAGTCTTATTTTCATGCACTATTTCACATCTGGATTTCCATATCTGCCAAAGAATGCAAGCAGCTATGCAGGCAAGATTATTGTGTTTAGCTTCCATAGATTGATCATCTGCAAACCATGAAGTAACCCAGTTTTTGGTGGAAGTGTGTAAGTTCTTGGAATGATGAAAGGCTTCTGATATAGAAGATGTGTAGTTCTTTCTTCTTCTTCATTACAAAAACTACAGAGGCTACTAACTTTTTTCTTGTACTTGCTGACTCTTGTGTTAACTAGGAGAATATCATGACAACATTTCCATAAGAATTGTTGGACTTTGTAAGGGACTTCCAGATGCCACAGCTTTAGCCATTGTGATTCTTTCAAAGGACTTGTTTGTTGATGCTGATTTTGGTTTTGAGTTTTCATTATTTCTCTATAAAGAGAATTTGAGGTAAATTTTCCACACCTGGTTAATGGACATCTCAGCATGTCTTTTCCACCACTAGGAATTCTAATGAGAAGAATTTTCTGTATCTACTCACTTGTGAACTGATCTTGCAATTTGATGATATCCCAGCTTCTTGTATCTTTATCAATGAGATCTGAGACTGTGATGTTTGTATTTACTTGAGAATTATGAGTTAATCTTGTATTGTCCCCTTCATTGAACCATCTGTGCTTATGAGCATGAACTGAAGTACCATCACCTATCTCCCATATGTAGTAAGACTTTATAATTTTAAGTCCCTGTTGAATATTCTGCCAGATCCAAGAGCTTATTTTCCTTGAAGTATCATCAGTTAATAAATCCTTTCCTTTAAAATATCTTGCCTCCAAAATTTTATACCACATTGCTTGTTTCTCATGAAGCAATCTTCAAGCTAGTTTGGCTAAAAGAGATAGATTGACCACTTTTAAATTCTTAATACCCAATCCTCCATACCTTTTTGGTCTGTTAATTTTCTTCCATGAGATGTTTTTTCCTCCTTTGTTTTTCTTCTTGCTCCAGAAATAATTCCCTTAGATTCTTTCCATTCTTGTGATAGTTTTATCTGGCACTTCAAAAAGACCCATCTGATAGTTAGCTGTTGAACTAAGAGAAGCTTGAATTTGAGTAGTTCTGCCAGCTTGTGAACTTAATTTTCCTTGCCAGGTCTGTAGTCTATAACCCATTTTATCCACTGTTGAATCAAAGAATTTATCCTTACTTCTTGGAGTTTGCAGAATAGTACCTAAGTACTTTTATTTTTCTTCCATTTGTTTCATCTGCAGCATTTCTATGATGTCTTCACATTCTTTTTTGTCTATATTTTTGCTGAATAAGACACTTGACTTTTCCAGGTTGACCATCTGTCCAGATGAAGAAGTAAACTGTTGAATTAGATTCTTCAAATTGTTTATGGATCTTCTTGTGGCTTTAGTGAACAGAATGCAGTCATCAGCAAACAATAAGTGAGATATTGTTGGCCCTGTTTTTGCTGGGATAACTGGTTCAATAATGTTTTCCTTAGCAGCATTAGTGAGAAGCCTGCTAAATCCTTCCATGCAAAGAATAAATAAATATGGAGAAATTGAATCATCCTGTCTAAGCCCTCTAGAAGGAGAAAACAAATCCATAGGATTACCATTAACAAGAATTGATATTTTTGTTGTGCTTATGCAATGATGAATTAGCTGACACCATTTCTGAGAGAAACCCAAATGACCCATTGTTTCTTGCAAGAAATCTAATTTTATTATGTCAAATACTTTGGCCATATCCATCTTGATGCCCACCACTCCCAAATTAGCCTTAGTTGTCTTCATATAGTGCATCATCTCATGAGCAATAATCACATTATCATGAATATTTCTCCCTGGAACATAAGCTGCCTGCCATGGTGATATGATCTTGTGAAGAATTGGTTTTAATCTGGTTGCTAAGATCTTTGTGATGGTCTTATAAGTGATATTACACAAGCTTATGGGTCTTAGCTCATTTGGTTTGGTGATTATCTCTTTTTTTTATAAGGACTTGAAAGTTTCATTTATTTTGCTAGGGAAAGATCCATGAATGAATAAACTCTGAATGATTCCTGTTACCTCCTTTCCAACTATGCTCCAAGTATGCTGATAAAATCCAGCCTGGTATCCATCTGGTCCTGGTGCAGCCCAAGCATTGATGCTGAACATAGCTTCTTTAACTTCTTCCTCAGTTGGTATTTGAGTTAACTTGTGATTCTCTTCTTCTGTAACGCATGGATTTATAAGTTGAAGAATCTCTGAATCTATGCTGTGACTTGTAGAAGAATATATATTGCTGAAGTAATATTTAAGTAAAGAAGTGATCTCCTCTTTATTTGAAACCCACTTGCCATCTTCATTAAACATAGTATCAATATGGTTTCTTTTCCTTCTAAAATTAGCTTTGGAATGGAAGAGATTGTTATTTTTATCCTCTCTCTTTATAATGTTCTCTCTTGACTGCTGATATTAAATGTCTGCCTTTTTATCATACCAAGAATTTAGTTCTGCTTCCAGTGCCTTAATTGTTACGTTATCTAGGATGCTTTTGTTTTTTTCATTTTGAATTCTCCTTTGGACCTTCTTGGTTTCTGTGTTGACATGCCCAAAAACATTGTGATTCCACCTTCCCAGAGCTTTTGTTGTTGCCTGTAATTTTTCTGTGATGTTCATACTCTTATTTTCTTCAGCATTCCAGCTTTCTTCAATAACTTCTTTGCAGTTGGGATGAGTGAGCCAGACTTGATAGAATCTCTAAATTTTTGGATTTGACTTGATTTTTGATTGAGTGTGCAGGGGTATAGGAACATGATGAGATCCATGAGGAATGAGGTTATTTATAACTGAGTTGGGATAAGTGATGAACCATGTATTATTTGCCAGAGCTCTGTCAATTCTGGTTTTAACATTCTTTCCTAGATTTCTTTGATTTGTCCAAGTGAAAGGTGAGCCTTTGAAAGGAATGTCTCTAAGCCCATGATGATCAATGGTGTCATGAACAACTCTGTAAGAAGGAGATGGATTTGTACTGAAGCTCTGCTTTTCAGAAGAATGTAGAGTGATGTTGAGATATCCCAAGATGACCCATGGTATTGATAGATTATCTCCCAAATCTTGAATGAATTTCTATTAAGCTTATCTTTCTTTCTTATGATGAGAACCATACAAACAAGATAACATCCATTTCTTATCTTGTAATTAAGAGCAAACAGTTAGATGTATCATGTTACTAGAAGTATGCAAAAATTTTACACCTAATCCATCTTTCCACAAGAGAGCTAATCCTCCATCCTTTCCTATAGTCTCTTGACATTTTATATTTGGATAACCTAAATGAGCTAGAAATTTGATGAATTTTTCTGGCTTATTTTTGGTTTCAGATAAAAATATAATGTCTGGATTATAGTTGAAAATACAATCATTCAAATGATGTCTAGTTCTCTTGTTACCTATTCCTTGGACATTCCAAGATAAAACCTTCATTTTTTTTGTTTATTTAAAGTAACTCTAAATATGCACAAAGAAGTTTGTTTGCCCATTTTTAAGAAATTAAGAATTTGAGTAAAAAAGAAGTTTTGGATAGTAATGTATACTTGATCGTTCTGTGATTAAAGTTTTTGAGAGTCGTTGTTGTAAGTAGGATTCGTTTAAGACTTGTGAAGGAAATGGATTTAATAAAATTATATACACAAAAATATTAATAATGGGTGCGAGAAGTAACCAAGACACTAGATTCCACTATCATGCAAAATTGAATGATAAATATTTCAAAACTCTATTCAATTCTTAAGTCCTCTATTATCTTTAATTCACTATCAATCATACAGATTCTCAAACATTATTTGTAAATCTTAAGCATAGATTATCAAGAGATTAAACCAAGCATAACCTATCAAACTGAATAACAAATAATTAAGACAATCATTCAAATAATTTAAAACTCTGCAAAAGCAGCGATTAGGTGAATTATATAATTAAATGAAATAGTTACCCATTTATGTTGCGTGAATAGCTTCCTCCATTGCCTTGGTTACGAGGGAATTAGCCGCTCATCATGTTGGAAAACCTCTCAAAATATTTCATTGATGCTCAAAAATGGTTTACAAATGATGAGAATATGAGAAATACAATAAAACCGGGTTTGTAACAATTATATTTGTTACAAACCAGAGAACTACGACCCTCAGTGACAAAATAAGACTGTTGCAGCTGTGTCGCAAACGCTGTAGCAAATAAGTCTGCATGATGTACGACCCACAGGTGTGAGTCGTTATTACTGTAGAAAAACGACTGCTGGTGCAGGTCCGTTCTTCGTGTTCTTCATGTTCTTCAGCAGCAGCAGCAGCAGAAACCGAGTTTGGGAAAACTCGAATTTCTTCTTCTATGGCTCTCCTTAGCCACCCAGACTCTCGACACCCTTTATACTCAACCCCATCAACCTATTTATAGCCAACAGACCCATCGAATCTCGCTCATTCACTCCATATAATTCTCTTTAACTCGGCAGTAAAGAAAATGTTTCTGGGAATATTTTCTTTCATGTTTCATCTTCTCACGTGTTTTCAAGCCTCCAAATTACCATATTTAACTCCTTCACGCTCCAACAGGCTGTGAGGGTCTTCCATGCACGCACAAAACACGTTGAATCTTCTCCAAATCACGTGAAACCCGTGATATACACGAACTGCCCTGTTTTCAACCCGTGAATTGTTTAGCTGATTCTAGCCAATTCTGGTCGAACCAAACGCCCACAGTGTGTTTAATAGGCCATATCACAACTATCTACCAAAAATCAGCCATTGAATCTCCCTAGAACACGTTCAACAATTCGATCAAAAATCTGCAGAAGTGTTATCCATTTTCCCGCTAAAAACAAAATTCAAATGGAGAAGATGACCTCCCCCTAATCCTGTACTGGGGTGCGAATAGCAGATGCCTTTTGGGGTGACCTGGGGTGCCCCTTAGTAATTGAGGTGCCCCTTATCCAACGATGAGAGTCTGAATAACACGTGTCTTCCGGGGCTTTTACCAACTTTTCGAGCCGAATTTTCCAAAAAATGTTTATTTTCCAAAGGTGCCTACAAACACATAAAACACCAAAATTAGTACAAACTCGAGTGCCAACAATATATAGTATTGAGATCAAATTAAACACAAAAATGTGTCTATCAAATACCCCCTAACTTATTATTTTCTAGTCCTCGAGCAAAATTTATTTTTGAAAAGATAAAAAGACTACACTTAGCACGTGCAGCATGCCGTTAAACCGCTAGGTGGCCTTAGCGGCGGAGTGTTGTCTCCGGAGGGTTTACCAGAGGTGTACCCACAAAACCTTTACTCCTAATTGGTCACAACTATCCAAAGATCTATGAGGACATACATATTCTCAACCTATCTCCAAGTAAGTATAATGCCAGAGAAATTAAAGGTGTCAGCTCTAAAGCTGACTGAAGAAAAGGGGAGACACATCCACACCACTGCTAGATAAAGAGATATCTGATACACAGCTAGATAAACATTGTAAGATGCGTCCGCTCCTTTACAACTGGATAAGATTAGGAGAGAGATAAAAATGAGAGGGATATTTGCTACACAGCTGGACTAATTACGTGTGATGAGTTAAACCAGTGCTAGAAAGATTTTGTGCCAGATTGAAAGCATACTAACAAATCAACCAAAATGCATCTTTCTTCGACTCTCTCACAGTGCTCAGTAGAAATAACGTCTTCTTCGGTCTTCAACTGTTGATGATAAACTCTCGAACCTCATAGAACCTTGACAATTAACTCTTCTCTTCGATTTCTTCTTCCCTATGGCCTTATTGAACAAAAAGAACGTAATGATGTTTTTTTTTTCTTTTTTTTTTTTGATGAACAAAAAATTACAAGACAAAAATTTACATGGCCATGAGAGAAGGACTTTCAAAACTTGGATCTTCGCAACTTGTGATGTCTTGGTATCATGGATTCTAACAACTTATATCATTTGCTCTTATAACTTCAACTTTGATTTTTGAATTATTCTCTTCTATTGTTGCTTCTAAACCTAAAACGTCTTCATTTTCTTCATAGATTTTGATGTCGCTCCGCTTGTTGATGATGATAAGTTTCTACTGAGAGAGAGTCGCAATCTAGTAACTAAGACTACATTGTGAGGTTGCTTTGTCTTTCTGGCATTTCCCTGACCTACTTTCCTTTCCATCATGTATGGTTAGATCCATCACGGTTACCCTCTAAAAGGAACAAGTTCTATCCTGAATTTCAAGGATCTCAATGTCTTTTTCTCTAATGCCTCAATAAGTTGTTATCCCTAGCATTCCAATTTCTATATTTTCGGTGAGAAACAGTATGTAAACTTAGCTAACCGGATACCATGTGACGCTAGAAGTTTCAAAAATGCAACTAAGAAGTTTCTCCCATACCCCCAAACTTAAATCTAACATTGTCCTCAATGTTCTAAAGATAAAATTAAAAGCATATAAACAAGGAGAAACTGTTACCATTTGAAGCAAAAGGGTTAAGGAAAGATATTACCATGTTGCATGAGATTGGGTTACCTCCCAAGAAGTGCTAAGTTTAAAGTCTTCAGCCAGACATCGGAAGGAATTAGTCACCTCATAGAATCATATAGAAGTAGCCGGAATAATTGTGGGTCATCTGGATCAAAAAGTACTAACCACAAGAAGAGGAAACTGCAACACACCAAGAAGATACTGAACATAGTCTTATTTAACTTTTTGTTTAAGACAACTATCTCTAGTTGTGGCTCAGGTTCAGGCTCTATAAAAGGGTCTAAATAAAATGCTTTCATAGGATGGACTTCCTCAAAAGAAGGATTCTTAAGATCAGGTTGTAGAGTCTGGAAATACTCAAGTAGGAACTTAGAAGCACATAAAAATAACCTGAACAACTGCGGATCCTTAAAGTCAATTAGACTTGACTCACAAAACTGACCACAATGAAAGAGTTGGTCTTCCTTAAGAAAATGTGTCGACCCTATTCTCCTAAAGTAATTAGGTTTAGTCTCAAAAGTTAATAACCGACACATCTTAAAATCAAATGTTCCCACAATTGGAAGAAAATTTTTTGGTGGGAAAACAAAGTCAATCTTGGTATCATAGCCTGGGTCAACCACATCAACCAGAGGATGGGTTTCTAACAACTGAGCTTCTCTTTGGACATCATTAGGTTCAGGAAAAAGTATACGAAGATAATCTTGTAAGATGTTTGAGGCACAAATGTCAAGTCCTACACGAGGGAACTTTTTAACAGTTAAAGCACACGGAGAATGATAATCACCCCCAAACTTAGAGTTTTCTGTGTCTCTAGAAAGACTAGTCACAACTTCCCTAATTTCTAGGTCATCGGATTCCCGAAAATGGTCAATTGATTCTTCTAAGTCGGGTTCATCCTCACTCATCTCTACGGGTATATCTTCTTCATCTAATACTATTGTTTCTAAGTCGCTAGACTCTAAAACAGCATTTTCGGAATAAACCCGTTCCTCTAAACCACTATCGGCTTCGTAATCAAAAGGAAAAACTACATCGTCTAAAACGGTGGTATCCCTAATCAAATCCTCGTCCTTTTGAATAGGTGAATAATCATAAAAATTATTTGGATTTGAACTAGAAATAATATAATCATTATAAAGCTCAATTGGATTAATAGATTCCTGATTACTATGCCTACATATTTCAGATTCTTCATTACTACTATCCTCGTCATCATAATAGTACAAAGATGATTGAACCTTGTCTAAATAAGTAGTGTCTTTTATTCTAGCCTCGTCCTCTAAATTAGACAAATATTCACTATTGATATCAAGGGTAGAATTAGAAACCCTATTTTGGAAATTTAGATTATTTCGAGCAGCATTAGCCAACTGTTCATTTTCTGCCTCTAGACGTGCCTGAATTTCACTGAGCATAACACTTATACGTTTACCACTCTCGTTTATCATCTCAGAATATCGTGTACACTCTTCTTTTGAAATATTCATTGCAACTAAACGTTTATACGTCCTTTCAATCCGTTGTTGGGTCTCTTCTAGAGATGGAACAGGTTCAGAAATATCATAATCAGGACTAGTTTCCAAAAACGAGTAACCAGTACTACAGTGTTCCTGATTTTCTTGCTCGTAAGACCAATTCGCGTGTGGATAGTAATTGGGATCACCATGGTATGAACCATAACCTTGAAAAGGTTAGCGTTCCCAACTACTATTCCCACCATGGTCATAAAAATGATGATGTCCATATTCAAATTCAGATCGATACTTATTGTATTGGCTTCTGTCATACCAGTTTGACATTCTTAATTGCAAGGGAATTCTACACAATCACAAACAAGGCTGAATCGACCAAATCAAACCTACTGATTTCTAGCAAACAAAAAGTATGATGGCTCCACTTAGATTGTTTCTAGACCAGCTTCTAATCCTTCGAAAGGGAATTCGTTATAATTTAAGCAAACCCCTATGGAATCAATCCGAGTCAAAGTAAGTTGAATTGAGGCGAGGGAAGCTCAGTGGAGCTTTGATACCCAAGGCCTCACCGCTATCACAAGGCGGCGCAGTCACGCATTCAACTCACAGAAACCATCATGAACTTCGAAGTATGCTAAAAGAGTAACCAATATTTTTCGAGCGACTTTCCTACTAAGCTTGTTACCCTATCGGTCTCGTTTTAATCAAATTTTAAGCTTGGGTTCGCGTTAGGTTTCGTTTACCTAAGGCGGGCAAGAAGGGAACGGTGATGAAATCCGAACCCTTATCTTATATGGCCAGTTCTTGCCCTTTACTAGGAAATTAAAGCAGTCGGTTCAGTCCTCAACATATAATCACCTTAAGGCAGACAGTAAACCCGCTGACAGGAGATTCGCGGGCGTTTAGAAGTTTACCTCCCATACCAGACGGGCGAAGAACCGATGTAGTCGACTCGGGCCACTGACTCCGGTGTCAGTGTGCGAACCCGAGGGGCCGAGACGATATTGTGATCGTCGTCCTTCCCTGCAAACAGTTTATATTTAATTTTTTTTTTTTTTATACAACCCTTCTGTAGGGTTTAAAATTAAAATAAATTGTCCAAAGTCCAGTCCAATGAAAAGAAATACAAAAAAAAAAAAAATTACAAAAAATAAAAAATAAAAAAAAATGGAAAGTCTGTTAAAAAAAATTAAATAAATAAATAATTCTCTCTTTTTTTATTTTATTTTTTTGCTTTGTCTTTTTTCCTTCTCTTTTAGCTTTAAGCTTTGATTCCAAGGTCTTTAGTATCCAACTTCAAACCTGTAATACAAAGACACAACCAAAGAGACGTAAAAAGAACAAATGGAATAATAAAAAATAATAAAAACCTAAAAATTCTACCTAGGCACAAATCCGCGTCGGCGGCGCCAATTCAATTCTTAAGTCCTCTTTTATCTTTAATTCACTATCAATCATACAGATTCTCAAACATTATTTGTAAACCTTAATCATAGATTATCAAGAGATTAAACCAAGCATAACCTATCAAACTGAATAACAAATAATTAAGACAATCATTCAAATAATTTAAAACTCTGCAAAAGCAGCGATTAGGTGAATTATATAATTAAATGAAATAGTTACCCATTTATGTTGCGTGAATAGATTCCTCCATTCCCTTGGTTACGAGGGAATTAGCCGCTCATCATGTTGGAAAACCTCTCAAAATATTTCATTGATGCTCAAAAATGGTTTACAAATGATGAGAATATGAGAAATACGATAAAACCGGGTTTGTAACAATTAGATTTGTTACAAACCAGAGAACTATGACCCTCAGTGACAAAATAAGACTGCTGCAGCTGTGTCGCAAACGCTGTAGCAAATAAGTCTGCCTGATGTACGACCCACAGGTGTGAGTCGTTATTACTGTAGAAAAACGACTGCTGGTGCAGGTCCGTTCTTCGTGTTCTTCATGTTCTTCAGCAGCAGCAGCAGCAGAAACCGAGTTTGGGAAAACTCGAATTTCTTCTTCTCTGGCTCTCCTCATCCCCCCAGACTCTCGACACCCTTTCAACCCCATCAACCTATTTATAGAAAACAGACCCATCGAATCTCGCTCATTCACTCCATATAATTCTCTTTAACTCGGCAGTAAAGAAAATATTTCTGGGAATATTTTCTTTCTTGTTTCATCTTCTCACGCGTTTTCAAGCCTCCAAATTACCATATTTAACTCCTTCACGCTCCAACAGGTTGTGAGGGTCTTCCATGCACGCATAAAACACGTTGAATCTTCTCCAAATCATGTGAAACCCGTGATATACACGAACTTCCCTGTTTTCAACCCGTGAATTGTTTAGCTGATTCTAGCCAATTCTGGTCGAACCAAACGCCCACAGTGTGTTTAATAGGCCATATCACAACTATCTACCAAAAATCAGCCATTGAATCTCCCTAGAACACGTTCAACAATTCGATCAAAAATTTGCAGAAGTGTTCTCCATTTTCCCGCCAAAAACAAAATTCAAATGGAGAAGATGACCTCCCCCTAATCCTGTACTGGGGTGCGAATAGCAGATGCCTTTTGGGGTGACCTGGGGTGCCCCTTAGTAATTGAGGTGCCCCTTATTCAACGGTGAGAGTCCGAATAACACGTGTCCTCCGGGGCTTTTACCAACTTTTCGAGCCGAATTTTCCAAAAAATGTTTATTTTCCAAAGGTGCCTACAAACACATAAAACACCAAAATTAGTACAAACTCGAGTGCCAACAATATATAGTATTGAGATCAAATTAAACACAAAAATGTGTCTATCATTCTGCCATTCTTGGTTTCCCTGATTTTGAACAATGTAGTTGTCCCAATCTCCATACTCATTGTTGTACATCTGGTTGTAGTAGGCTTCATTGTCTTCCATGTTATTAAAAAAAATTCTTGGTCATCATTCCGTCCTGCATAACTTGCTTGGGAGGTGCTCCCATGTTCTCCAGTTTTTGCTTCTTCTTGCAGTTGAGCTTTCTGGTGCATTAGAAGAACCTTGAGAATAGATGGTTGAAACCAGAAGACCATCCTCTGGGATCACAAAAGCTCTTTTTGTGTTATTCCTCCTCCTGCTATTTTTCTTTGGAGAGATATGAATTGTTTCTACAATGGAAAAATTAGGATTATTCATTCTTGGATCAATAACTTCTCCAAAGTCTTCTCCAAATTTGAAGATGTATCCTACTATTATTTGAAATTTTTTTACTTTCTCTTCACATTCATTTTCATTATGATTAGCAATGAGACAGGATGGACATAATTTTCTTGGTTGTTTCTGAAAATATATTGGTACCCAATGTGTGTATTTAGCAGCATTCTCATATAATATTCTTCTAAGCATAGGATTAGTTATATTGAATTCAATGAGAGAACTTACAATGTTGTTATCTGTTGGACGACCATCTTCAGGTTCCAGTTTGATAACCCTCCCCACAATGCTAGCAATTTGATTGGCAACTTCAGCATTTTGGAATTCAATAGGCAGCTTTTTGATATCAATCCAGTATTGTTGAAGTCGATATTCCTTGCATTTATTGTGGGATTTCGTTCCTTCAACACCATAAGATAACCATCTATATTCCATAGTGCTCCAATTAAAATTTCATTGTATTCTCTCCAGCTTTGAAAGGTGAAAATGAAGATGTTAAAACCTCTAGATCTGATTGTGAAATGTCCATGACCCCAGACCAGAGTGGCTTCATACTCAACTTTCCCAACTGACATTGGAGTTTCGTTCATAACTTTTCCAATAAGGCTCTTTTCAAATTTTTTGATCCCATTGCTTAGCTTGATGTGAGGATATTTGATGACTCTTCGAACATTATCATCCTCATTCAGATTTGTGGAATTAATTCTCTCAATTAGGTCGGAGACTTCCCCATAAGAAGTATTGTCTGACATTTTGAGACTGAAATTACTTACTAGGTTGTTTGTGGAGAGAAAGATGGAGATGATGAGAAAGCTGATAACTAACTAATTTATAGTCTCGTTGCATGATTTCCACTTGAGGCGTGTTGAATGTATCAGAGAAATTGTACCAAGTTTTTGTTGATTCAGATTAGTTGAGATCGGTGTCCGTTGAAGGAGTTCGCTATGCTTGAGATTTTGAACTGACATCCAGCATTTTTTTATTTCTTCATTTTTTCCTGACATTGCTGCAGCTTTGAAAAGAAGATAACCTTTGGAGATTGGAACCAGCGTCTTTAAACAGAGAAACCTTTCGATGACAGATGACCAGATGAAAGCACTACCTTCTATTTATTAAGAAAAAAAATTCACATTAAAACGTGAAATTAAGAGCAGAAGACAAATAAAAGGAAATCCAAATAAAAAAACAGGTTGTTAGAACCCATAAGTGATTCAGATCTTGACATGCAAAGGAGATTAGGTGAGAAAATTGAAGAAGAAAGAGATGATTTTCCTAATGAGTTTTCTCTTCTTTGTTTCTCTCTACTAATTTATCTCTTTTCTTAACATAAACAAATAAAAAACATTAAAATTAAATATCTCCCAAAATATAAGTCGAAAATTGATAAATTTTATATATTGGTAAAGGTCTCGAATGACATCTGCGCAATGAGTACCCAATGTGCTATGTTTCAAAGCTTTAATTTTTTTCGCTATAATAGTAGTTCATATCCAAGAATGAACACTATTTTAGAGTATGATAGTTCATTCTCTTTCTAACAGTTCATTTTGTAGGATGAACTCGTAATGGTAGTTCATTATTGTAGAATGAACTCGTGGTAGGTGTCGGTGGCGGAGCTGGAAAATAAAGGTGGGGTGGCTTGAAAACTAATTGGATTGGTGGGGGTGTTAGGCATGATTTTTTATTTTTGCCAAACTTAAAACCACTATAAAATTTTGAGTTTTTCTGGACTTTGGGTTGGGTTAAACCAACCCAAGTCAATATGTAGTTTCGCCTCTGGTAGGTGTTCATATTGTAGAATGAACTCATAATGGTAGTTTATACTTTAGGAATTGTAGTTCATTTTGTAAAATGAAATCGTAATGATATTTAATTATAATAGTTCATATTGTAGAGTGAACTCGTAATAGATGTTCATTATGGTAGTTCATATTGTAAAATGAACTCGTAAGTGGTAGACCATATTGTGGAATGAACTCGTGATAGGTGTTCATATTGTGAAATAAACTCCTAATGGTATTTTATATGGTAGAATGAACTCGTAATAGTAGTTCATTTTGTACAATGAACTCGTATGTTACTTCATCCCGGAGTTCATTTTGTAGAATGAACTCGTATGGTAGTTCATTCAAGTATTTCATTTTGTAGAATAAACTCGTATTGTACCTAAAAGATAACGTAAAAACTAAAAGCTTCGGAATATAGTAACAATGACACTCATTGGATAGATCTCGTCGAGAGCTTTCCAAATATATAAAATTTATTATTTTTTGATTTATGGTTTAAAAGATATTTATTTTTTAAGTTTATTTATTTATTTTTATGAAGAGAGGGAAAAAATATAGAGAAAAGTGTATTTTTGACATAATATTCACCTTAGGATCAAATAGTAATTTTTCGGACCGAACTAAAAATATATTTTTAAAAGGATCTAAGAGAAATTGGACCAAGTCAATAGGACCAAATAGACAAACTTATTCTAATACTGGGACTATTTGATAATTTCTGCAGAAATTTCCCGATTGGGCCACGAAAGAAGTGACTTCAGTCCCGTCTTTCAAATAAGCATTAATAATACGTATATCCGTACAATACTGAATTGTTCGTGACTTACTAAATGAACCTGAATTATATACATCGGAATAACGAAACCAAAAATCGAATTTCAAAACATGTATAGCTGTCCTATTCTTCAATCGTAGGCCAAGAAAACTTTGAGTTGTGTGATAGGTCACGCATAGTCCTAGCGGATTGATTGTTAAGTACTCAGAAACACAATGAAAATGCTTTATACCCCTACATTTTCTACCCAAAATTTTATCCGGTGTCATGTCTCGTTCTCATTGGTGGTTCTCCGAGTCTCACTGGTAATTCCGCTTCGGATGAAGATGAGTACGATTATATTTTTGAAGAGTATGAAGATTATGGAGACTCGGAGCTTTTGACAGAAATTATTTCGGGTCTACATTCTAAGAGGAGAAACTTTAGAATTGGAAATAAGGGACGCTTGAGAGGACTAGGATACAGACATTATTAATTTCCTTGAGTTTTCTCTTGATGTTATTTATTTTGTGTTAGTTTTTTTGGAACTTTTTGAGTTATCTTTGCGGTTATTTTTTGAACCCCTTTGATTTATGAGAGTGGGGGGCCTTGAACCCTCTCATACTTCTTGTAATTATGTTTTTTTGCTTTAATAAATTATTGGACTTAGCAAAAAAAAAAAAAAAACTCTCACCCGTGGTTGGCATTCAGCCCAGGACCCATCGCGGACCTTAGAGGGTTCAAAACTACCCGATCTAGGGTTTAGATTTAAAACTAACCGTCATGGGGGTAATGGTGGGGTGTGTAGCAGGGTCGGACACACAGTCACCCTCACTACAAGTACTGACAAGATAAGGGGTTACATAAGACAGTGAAACATTACCACGTCTCAACCTTTACACGTACTTTAAAAAACAAACTTCTTCTCATCTCATTGTGATCATCATCAAATCTGTTTTGGCACTTCTTTCAAAACCCAAGCTTCATCTTAACATTTCCCAATGTGATGATCTGATCAACAGCACTGACGCAAATAAATCCACATATTTATCAAGACATTTAGTCCATAACGGTGCTGCTGCCAGACTTGATTCAATACCTATCCATAAACCTTACTACTTGATAAAGAGAAGAGAGCAACAAAAACAAATCCATTACTAAAAAAAAAAATCCAGTAGAAGAAACTTTATCAAAAATGATGGGAAGTTTGAGCTCCAATGGTTCTTATGCACCTTCGAGAAAGGTAATGATGATGGGTTATGATGTGCCTGAGGGAATAGATATTAGGGGACGCTACACTGAGGAATATGCAAAGATATTAACTAAGGATGCACTAATGTTTGTTGCTGATCTGCAAAGAGAGTTTCGCAATCGAATTAAGTATGCTTTGGAGTGCAGGAAAGAAGCTCAGAGACGGTATAATGCTGGTGCGCTGCCGGGGTTTGATCCTGCTACGAGGTATATTAGGGAAGGGGAGTGGGTTTGTGCTTCTGTTCCACCAGCTGTTGCAGATCGGAAAGTTGAGATTACTGGGCCGACTGAGCGTAAGATGGTTATCAATGCACTCAACTCTGGTGCCAAAGTTTTCATGGTAAGGCAAAAAAACAAGAGATGTCGTTTGATTGTTTTTCTTTTTCTTGTGTGGCCGAACTTTTAAATTTTTCGAATCTGACTCAGATTCGTATGTCGACAGTTGAATACGTTTGCAATCTGAGTCAGAAACTTGATTTATTTAAGTTTAATCGGGGTTCTGTGAAATATTATAAAGGAACAAAGTTTTTAATTTTGTTGTCTGGTTAATTTATGACCATAGGCTGATTTCGAAGATGCATTATCGCCAACTTGGGAAAACCTAATGAAAGGTCAAGTGAACTTGAAAGACGCAGTAGAAGGAACCATAAGTTACCATGACCAAGCTAGAAACAGAGTATACAAGCTCAATGACCAAACTGCGAAACTCTTTGTTCGTCCACGAGGATGGCACCTTCCTGAGGCTCACATTCACATAGATGGTGAGCCTGCGACTGGTTGCCTTGTCGACTTCGGTCTCTACTTTTACCATAACTACAGAGCTTTCCGCCAGAACCAAGGCGCTGGTTTCGGTCCTTTCTTTTATCTCCCTAAAATGGAGCACTCAAAGTAAAATACCTACCCATCTCCTACAAGACTTGCAATTTTGACACTTAACTAATGTAAAAGGTCTACATATGTGATTGGCAGGGAAGCAAAGATATGGAACTGTGTATTTGAGAAGGCAGAAAAGATGGCAGGAATTGAGAGAGGAAGCATCAGAGCTACTGTACTGATTGAGACTCTTCCCGCTGCCTTTCAAATGGATGAAATCCTCTATGAATTGCGTGATCACTCAGTTGGGTTGAATTGTGGTAGATGGGATTATATTTTCAGTTATGTGAAGACCTTCCAGGGTCGCTCAGATCGTTTACTTCCTGATAGAGTTCAGGTTGGCATGGCTCAGCACTTTATGAGAAGTTACTCTGACCTTCTCATCCGGACATGTCATAGGCGTGGTGTTCATGCCATGGGCGGCATGGTAAGTCTGAAACTCCTCTTTGCACGCTGCGTAGTTATTAGAGATATGCTTAAAAGCACATCTGATATGTAAATTCTATTGTGATCCAACACAGGCAGCTCAAATACCAATTAGAGATGATCCAGAAGCAAATGAAGCAGCATCAGAGCTGGTGAGGAAAGACAAGCTCCGTGAGGTAAGAGCAGGTCACGATGGAACTTGGGCTGCCCACCCTGGACTTATCCCTGCAATTATGGATGTCTTTCAAAACAACATGGGAAGCATACCTAACCAGATCCAAAGCATGAGGAGAGAAGATGCAGTTGTAACTGAGGAAGACCTCATACAGAAGCCTAGAGGTGTCAGGACAATGGATGGCCTTCGCCTAAACACCAGAGTTGGAATCCAGTATGTGGCTGCATGGCTTACTGGAACGGGGTCAGTTCCTCTTTACAACCTGATGGAGGATGCTGCCACTGCAGAGATTAGCAGAGTTCAAAACTGGCAGTGGCTGAAGTACGGGGTAAGTTTGAATGGCGATGGGCTTGGAGTTCGCGTGACTAGAGAGCTCTTCGGTAGGGTAGTAGAAGAAGAGATGGCAAGGATCGAGAAAGAGGTCGGTGCACAAAAGTTCAAGCGTGGAATGTACAGGGAAGCTAGCAAGATATTCACTCGACAGTGCACTGCAGCAATCCTTGATGATTTTCTGACTCTAGATGCTTATAACCAAATCGTTCAACATTACCCCAAGGTTTCCTCTAAGCTCTAAGCAAGTTCACCATCTAGAAGGCTACCAGAAGTTATTATGTTAACCAGGTTTCATCTTTTGTTGTTTCATCCATATGGGTCTATCTTGACTCATTTTCACCACTTTGAATAAGTAATAATCACCTCTTCTCATTGTTATACGGTTATCACAGGGGGAAGTTAATGTATTTGTCTTTTGTTTTCTTTCCATGTCTACTCTTCAGTGATTGTTGTAGGAACCCTAACTAGACAACTATCCACATATCAATTTCTCAGAAACTGGAGGCTAACATAACCGATGAGTTTTAGACCATAGAAAGTTCGCAAATATTGAGCTAGGAGAATTTCATGCAGAGTACGCCGTAATTATTGACAAAATTACAGATTATGAGTTTATATTGTAGATGAAATAACCAAGTCATGTATAAGATTCATGATTTCATTCCTTTCCTTCAAAGACAATTGGTGGTCAAGGCTTGAAGACGCTACCAGATGAGATTTGCACGAATCAAGTTTGACTACCGACAGTTAGGGTAATCAAGTGGCCAAAAAATGCTGTAGCAAATCCTAGCAGCCCACCTGCGATTACCTGTCATAAGATGGCAAGTTTAGACAAGTGGAAACATCAATTATGCTAAATTCGTTCACTGATAATAAATTTACAGATGTTTGTACTTGATATTTTATGGAGTGAAATATGTTATGCAAGATCTCAAATACGGCTAAATATGTGATATAAAACTAAGTAGGAGCAATTCATTTGATGTCTAGTCAAACCTGAGGAGGAGTGTGGCCAAGAAGTTCACGTAGTGGTCTGGTATCGGCCAGAGGATGTTCTTCCGGAAGTTCAAATACAATTTGATTCAATACCTGCAAAACACATGATATACGAACTGATTTTCTAGCAATTAAACAGATCAAGAAAAAAAAGCATCAGAGAGGAGGTGAGGGAGTGAGAGAGGGGGAGAGAGAGAGATCAAACCTCAGCTTGACGTCCAGCATGTAATCGAACACCAGATGCATCATACATCACCTGCCAAGGAATGTTTTACATAAGAAATCTCGAAAGTGGACTAAACATTGCATTAAAGATCCATTTCATAGAGAAAATCTTTTACTGTATTTCAGCGTTTGAGTGGTCACGCTATAACATAAGAAATAGAATGGACACTCAGTGTTATCCTTTACTTGGATAATTCAGTACAAAATGTTACTTAATTGAAGCATTTCCATGAACTTCATAACGGAATAAAGATGAACAAACTCAAAATTTCACTGCAGTGACTTGTGAAAATATAGATAACAAGAGTACTGAACAACATTACACTACTTAATATCCTATAGGAACTGTCTATACACACCATGCAGTAGGAAAACACGAGGAACCCCAAGGTATCAACAACGCACACAAGCACCAGAAAGATAAGTTCAAAGAACCAGACAATCATGTGACGGATACACATATAACTTCATAATTGCAAGTCATATATAAGATTTGAGTGAAAAATCTTACAACAGCTGCTAAGATCATTGCAGTGGCAAACAACGATCCTCCAAAGCCTTCATGAAATCCAATAGCCATAGCAAGTGCAGCAACTGTAGCAGAATGCGACGACGGCATCCCACCAGACCCAACAAGTTGCTTATAATCCCAACGTCTTTCTTTATACCTGCAGATCTATCAAAAAGTTCATAACTCTTAGGAGAAACTGGACGACCATAAACTATATTTCCTTGAAATTTATAAATAAATAAAACAAAAACACTTTGCAACTTAGCCAAATCATCCATAAATTGGCAAATACTAAAGGGAATGGCTAAATAATATTTGCGTCACATTTTCAAAACAAAGACAGCTACATCATGCGCGCATAAAATTTCAATCTCCCTATCACCATCAGTTATATAAACTCCCATTCTTCCATTAAGAAAGCTAGTGAGAGACGTCCTGTATGAATACATTCATTGCCATTGGTGTCATTGTTGATCTTGATAAAACCTGCATGTACCTTGTGTTTACCCATCTTTTCAACTATTGCTGGTAATTGATATCTTAAACAAGTCAAAATGCGGCTCACGTGCACAAGCTCAACCCTTAATTTGTCAGCAATAGTCCAAACAAGGAACAAATAAACTCAAATTCAAATCTAGTTACAAAAAAAATTAAGAATTTCTTAATTAGCAAAATTCACGAGTACCCCACAATATTTATTCCCCTAAATAATCATAAAAACAATGAAAGACATTTTTTTTAACAAATCGAAGCTCATCTTAAGAAAAGAGAAAGATTACCAGGTAGTGAAGACCTTAATAGATTGGGCTAGAGCAAAAGCGATTAAAGCTGAAATAAGAGGGTAATTGGTGAAAACTGAGGACGAAGAAGATGATGACGATGATGAAGCTGAAGAAGAAGAGGTTGAAAATGTATCATGGATCGTAGATGCTGCTGATGATGACATTGAAGATACTACTAATTCACTATCAGCCATCTCTGTATTTTCTCTTTTCTTGAAATCTCGAAAAGAAAAAGAATTTTTTTTTTCTTTTCTTTTTTTCAGATTGAACAAGATTGAGAGACAGACTGATTCTCTAACGAGAAACGACGAATTCGGTGGGAAAAGTTTGCATGTAATTGTGAATGTTTAGGGCAGCAAAAATGATTGTGAAGGTTGTCAAGGAACAGCTTCGGAAGCATTGGGTCTGTTTGTTTGCGTTGTGGGGGGAACTTTCCACATTTCCTAAAACTGAATATCCATTTGTTTCATCTTAGAATATGCTTAATATACTTATTTCGTCGACTCCCTCATAATAATTTATCTTTATTCATAGTCTTTGTATGTCCAGTTCACCACGGCACGGCATAAGAAGATCCATATTCTCTGGTGAGGGAAAAGAGCATCTTTCTTCCACCGTGGGAGGCCAAAAAGAAAAAGAAAATAAAAAACTACTGCAAATACAAAATCTGGCTAGATTGGGATTATTAGATTAATTGGGGAATACCTAATGAGACAAATTTCGGATCATTATGGAGTAAAACACAATACCCCTTAACCATTTATTTTCAAAATGGCTAATTTGTCCTTGCTTAATTAACACAAAAAATATGATTAAGTTAATTAGTTTAGTTAGTTAATTAGATGATTAAAATTCTGAAATTAGGTTTTATTTAGATTGAATTTATGGATTGTGAGTTATGATTTTTGGGGATTTTTTTTTTTTTGAGAAATTTTTTTATAATGAAAATGAAAGCACAATAGTCAAACATTTCTAAAAAAGGGAATTGCAAAAACTACCGAATTATTTCATAGTCAAAATTAAAGAAGAGATCAACACTTTCAGTTCTGAAAGTATGAAAAGTCGGCAGGATCGACAAATTAGGAAGATGCCGACTATAGGTAGCCGGCGGACTTGTAATAAATATAGATGCCGACTTTATTATTTTTGACACATATGAGATGTGTTGTAAATGCTTCACTAGTCCACATCTTATTATTTTCTCACCCTGCCGGCTTATGTATAGTCGGCATGTTATTAATTTATCACCATGCCGACGAGTATATAGTCGGCACTGAAGTAATATTGGAACAAAATGACCCTGGATTAGTCGGCATGATGTGCAGTTTACAACCTTGCCGACCTTTAGTTATACCAAACAGAAAACAGAATCTAGAAAGATGCAATCCACTGTAGGACACTTTCATAAAGAAAATTTTCATTCATACTTTTGAAAATCTCGTTCATCTCAAATCAATCTAATTCACTTTCATTGGCATCGCGATTAAATTTAACATGTGCAACAAACCTTTTAATCCCTAGGTGACCCTAATGGACGAGTTGTGTCTTATGAGGGTTTACATAGAGATCTACCCACAGAACTACACAAAAACCATCAATCTTCATTGGAGAAATTTTGTCGAATCATTAAATGATATATAGTCTGGGGAAATACTCTGGGATTTTTGACTTTGTGAATTCATAGATCAAATATGAATTTTTCTCCTTTTTCCTCCAAGTAGTGAATTTTTGTGACCCCCTCCTACACACACATGAAAATACACACACACATACTCACTCACACACCACACACACACACACATGGACGCACGCGCGCTCACATACATACACATATCCAAACTTACCTTATTACTATTCAAGTGGAAGATAAAACTGTTAGACTTTATGTTGGTTTAGCAACAAATCAGGCTTAGATTAAGTTAATCTATGATTAGTTCTAATCTAAACTGGATTAAGTATATGCCAGATTAAGGATAGATTAGAGTTAAACAATGAATTAAGATTAGCTTAAGGATATCTTAGATGTCATGATGACTAAGCATGACTCACCTAGTGAGGTGTCATCCCACTAATGATGGACAAGTTGGATGACACACAACTACTTAAGGAATGACTAAGCCCTCTGCTAGCCTCTTTCATGTATATCCAGAATTTTGTGATTTTCCATTAATCAAGCAAGAGGAAATACAAGTAGAAGCTAAGTTATTGAACAAATTCTGGATTCATGATGTTTTGTTTCCTTACTTCTAAACTTGTATAGTATTGTGCATCTAGCTGTTATGCTATCGTTATGATCATGTTCAGTTAGTTAATTGAGGGAATTGATTACACAGTAAGGTATTTACATGGTGTTTTCTTAGATTGATGAGTATGTTAATTACTAGGGTTTATACTGTTTTCAGCATAAGGGTTACCATAAAATTATATTTAAGTTTTGTTAGAGCATTGCTCGGTCGAACTCGCATGCGTTGCTATCTCAAGCATGTTTGTCAATGTTAGTGATCAAAACTATAAGTCTTGATTTCTATCCTATTATAGCTAAAGGTCTCGGACTAGGATAGAAAGTGTAGTTGAGCTCAAGACTCCATGGCAATCATCATACAAGACGAATGACTACTCAAGGAACTGGTGGAACTTCATCGACTAAAAGGTATGTGGAGACTTGAACTTATCTGTCACTCAAAATTCTATTTACTCTATCTCCTATTCTTGAGACAAAAGTCGTTTTGATATATAGACTTTCATTATACACATTTTCTATTTCGAGCCGAGTTTAACTCGCCTATCTATATCTCGAAATATCAGTTGGTAAGCTTTCGCTTTAGCCAAATTCATCTTTACCTAGTGACGAATATCATGTTATGTTTCAATCACTTTTGGAAATTGCTCTGACGAAAAATGGTCTGTGAATAACGACTATAAAACGTTCTCTGAGAATGTTTCAATCTTTGAAATGAGAGTTTAGATTACATAACCATTGGTACGATATAAGCATTGTTGTGGAAACACATATATGCATAAGTCCTTATTCCTTGAACCAAAGTTTGCGAACTTTGTTGATCAAGAGAAATAGAATTTGGCGTGAGCCAAGTCCGCGAACTGGCGGAAGTTCTCGACCCGAGAATTTCTGTTGGAGTTTGTGAACTCCTTCCGTGAGCCTAAGTCCGCAAACCCAGTCCGCGAACTTGAGTAGGTTATATCTAAAATCTGTTGTTCTTGAACTCATGTTTATATAAACTAAGGAATGCTTTTGCAAACCGTGGTTATAAAGTTCATGAACCGATTCGAGTGAATCAAACCGTTTTTGCTTCGATTGTGTCTTGTTTAGTACATAAGATCTAAGCAATTGAACAACTCTCTAACTAGTTCATTTGAGTCATTTGGACTAGTTATGGTGAAGAAGAATATGGTTGATATGAAAGTGATCATATGACTAACCATTTGGTTAACTATTGTTGAACCAACAAATGTTAATTTTTGGGAACGGTTACATAAACCTAAAATTGGACATTTCATTTGTATGTAACAAGCTAAGGTTTCGATCCAACGGTTGAGAAATATTAGCTTGAATCTAATCAGGATTTCATCTAACAGTGAATATGGAATACTTTGTTACCAAGCTAACATTGATTGCAAACCCTGATTTGAAAGACTATATAAGGGAGAACTCTAGCAACTGGGAAACCTAATCCCCACACCTTACGTGTGATACTAGTTGCATAAGCTAGAGTCGACTCTCCTTTAACCTTTGGTTTCTTCTTCTAAACCAGGTTAACGACTTAAAGACTTCATTGGGATTGTGATGCCAGACCGATACTACTTTTCTTGTATTTGTGTGATCTAATCTTGCATCTTCTATCGTACGAGTACAATTGTAATAATTGGCTTGAGATTTATATCTCTGATAGGCAAGATAGAAAAGTAATCACAAGAATGGTTATGTGGGTTTTAACTCAGGTGTTTTACTTCGTAAAATGGGATCTAAAACGAACTCTGAGTCTGATAATATTTCTTCAGTAGAAGGAATGAAAATTCCTTCGATTGAATTACCTGATGAACTATTTGAGAAAAGCTTAGATCCATGGCGTTTTTCTTTAATTGGTAGATTAAATTTACAGACGATCAAATTTGTTGATGCTGCAATAATTTTTAGAAATCAATGGAAATTAACTGGGGAATGTAAGTTAATTCAATTAGGTAAAGGTTTCTTTACCATCAAATTGGATAATGCTACAGACCGTAACTACATCAAGTCTCAAGTATGGGAAGTTACAAATCAAATTTTGAAAGTTAGAAATTGGGTGTATAATTTTCGACCTACCAGTCAAAGAACTTCTAAGGCTTTTGTTTGGGTGAGATTTCCAGGTTTAGGTCTTGAATTCTGGAGTGAATCAATTTTGTTCAAAATTTGTAAAGAAATAGGAACTCCAATTAAAATTGATGAGGTAACAGCTAAATGTGATGTTGGATATTATGCAAATGTCTTGGTTGAGGTAGATTTTGCTTCTTCAGTTCCAAACAAAGTATGGATTGGGACTAAATATGGGATTTTTTTTCAAGAGGTTTCCATTCCAGATTGTCCAAAATACTGCAGTAGCTGCAAAATGGTAGGTCACTTTATCACAGAATGTAGAGTAGAAAAAGCAAAAAGGAATGAAACTAATTCAGAAAACATAATTACTCCACAACAGCCTAAGAGTTCCTCAGAAATTCTTCAGCAGCCTAAATCAAGTTCAACAAACAATTTGAATGCTTTATCTTCAGCAATTGTCACTAGGTCATTGCCCTTTGATATTTGTGATACATCAGCAGATGACAATGAAGATTCTGTCATCCATACAATTCATGTTACTCCAACATTTCTAGTTTATCAAATTATTCACAATGCTACTACTGGGAGATTCAGTCCTCTTGAATGTGTTCAAGAAAATATTCTTGAAGATACTGTGGTTAATGAAGATAAGACAGCTGATGTTGTAGAAACTCCTCAAATCAAATTTGTAGATGGAAAGACAGGGACAGTCTCTGATGAAACTGTTAAGGTTACTTCATGGTCAAAAGTGGTTGAAAAGAAAGTGATTAATCCTACTTCTACTTCTTCCACTTCTCAACATTCTCCAGGTGCAGCTAAAGGTGGTAATCCAATTGTTACAAATAAGAAACATAATCTCAGACAAAATCATGGTAAGGGAGGTACCAAAAATCCTCCACCACCAAGATGAAGATCATATATTGGAATATTCGGGGCCTAAGAATACCTAGGGCTCAGAATAAACTAAGGTCTTTGGTGAATCAATTTAACCTATCTCTAGTTTGGGTTGCAGAACCAAAAATTTCTTGTAGTGCTTCTTTTTGCAATCAATTAAATCTCCCTGGAATGAAAAGTATGGTGATACATAATTCAACCTCATCTACAAAAGGTAATTTATGGTTATTCTGGAATGCTTCTTTATCTACTCCTCAAGTTATTTCAATGTCTATCCAAATGGTAACTGTCAGTATTGGTGAAGTATTAGTTTCTGGTGTTCATGCTCATGTTAAAAAGAGTCAAAGAAAGTTTTTATGGTCAGATATGGAAATCATTAGTTAGCTACAAAAACCATGGGTTGTTTTAGGTGATTTTAATGTTATAATTTCACCTGAAGAGAAATTTGGTGGTAAAGCTCCAAACAGAATTTCAATGATGGATTTTATTCATTGCCTTAATGAATGTAACTTAATTCAAGCTCCTAGTACAGGTCAGCAATACACCTGGTCCAATTGTCAACAAGGAACAAAAAGAATCCTATGTGTTCTAAATAGAGTTGTTTTCAATTCTTTATGGTTACAGAAGTATGGTGATTGGGGATATAAGGTTGGATTGAGGATAGTTTCAGATCATGCTCCTTTATTATGTGGTTTTGCAAGCATACCCAGACCAAAGAATGTTCCCTGGAAATTTCAGAAAATATGGATTGATCATCCATCATTCTTAAGTGAAGTGAAGAAAGTATGGACTGAGAATATTATTGGTGATCCATCTTTTATTTTCATGCAGAAGCTAAAAAAGCTAAAAAAAAGTTCTTAAGTGAATGGAATTGGAGTGTATTTGGTAATATTAATACAAAAATTAAGGAGGCAGAAGATAAAGTTCAAAAAGCAATGGAGTTATCTGATCAAAATCCCTTAAAATGAAGATCTTTTAGCCAACTTAGTAGCAGCGCAAAATGAACATGCAACAAGAGAAGTTCAAGCAAATACTCTTATGAGACTTAAATCAAGAGAAAAATAGATTAAAGATGGTTCTGCAAACACTGCATACTTCCATGCTAGAATGAAGATTAGAAAAGCAAGAAATACAATTAGTGAACTAGAAGATGCAAATGGAAATATTATTAGTGATCAATCTCAAATTGCAGATACTTTAGTCAAGCATTTTCAACAAAAATTTGAAGCTCAAGATGTTGATGTTTCTGAAGAATTGCTTGATGTTATTCCCTCAGTTATTACAGATGAAGACCAAGAAATGTTGGACTCCATTCCCACCACTGAAGAAATCAAGAAAATTGTTTTTGAAATGGACTCAGATAGTGCCCCTGGTCCAGATGGATTTCCTGGATCCTTTTATAAAAGTTGCTGGGATATAATTCAATTGGATTTAAAAGATGCCATTCAATTTTGTTGGAGAAGAAGATTTATCCCCAAAGGCCTGAATTCAAATTTCTTAACCCTCATTCCTAAATGTGCAGGTGCTAAGAAAGCAAGTCAATATAGACCAATTGGATTGAGTAATGTATTATTCAAAATTTTTACAAAGATAATTTCTGTCAGAATGAATGGAATCATGGAGAAGTTAATTTCATCACAACAGGCTGCTTATGTTAAAGGAAGAAGCATTCAAGAACAAATACTTCTAGCTTCAGAGATGGTAAATGAAATGAGGAAAAAGAGAAGAGGCGGTAATGTGGCTTTTAAACTGGACATATCACAGGCTTATGATTCTGTAAGTTGGACTTTTCTTCTTAAAGTTATGCACAAATATGGATTTTCATCATCTTGGTGTAATTGGTTGTTAACCATGTTTAAATCTGCAAAATTATCAGTAATGGTCAATGGAGGACCATGTGGCTTTTTCTCAATGCATAGGGGTCTTAAGCAGGGTGATCCATTATCCCCTATTTTATTTATTTTGATGGAAGATGTATTGAGTAGAAATATCACAAATTTGGTTAATACAGGGCAGATAACTTCAATGGTAGTTAGAAATGGAATATATCCAACACACTTATTTTTTGCTGATGATGTTTTCTTATTCTGTAATGGAGCTAAGAACACTTTGTTTTGTCTATTTAAGCTGATTGACAAATATCAACATAGCTCTAGCCAGATGATTAACAAAGCCAAAAGCAAGTGTTTCATTGATGGTACTAATTCAACCAGAATGCAATAAATTAGCAGCATAGTTGGTATGGATATATCTAATTTTCCTGATAAGTATCTTGGTATCATTCTAGCTCAGGAAGAGTAACTACTGAAATGGTCTGGCCAATAGTTCTTATGCTTCAGAGCAAACTTGCAGCTTGAAAAGGAAGATTATTATATTTTTATGATAGACTGATTCTTGTAAAAACAGTTTTGTGCAGCTACCCTCTTTACAATATGACAGTTTATAAATGGCCATCTTCAGTTATTAAGATATGTGAAAAACTAATAAGGAACTTTCTATGGTCAGGTGATGGAGAGGTTAGAAAGTACAAAACTTTATCTTGAAAGAAGATCTGTGTGCCATATATTGAAGGTGGCTTGGGTATTATAAGGCTAGAAGTTCTTAACAAAATTTTGCTGATGAAAATGATGTGGAAATTGGTATTCTCATCAGATGAATGGGCTCTGTTTTTTACAACTAAGTTCAAAGATAAATATGGTATATGGTTTTCAAAATGGAAATTATCATCAGTAAGAGCAGGTTTGCAATGGGCTTGGATTACTTTACAAGAAGACATCTCTTGGAAGATTGGAAATGGTGCTAGCATCTCAGTATGGTTTGATAACTGGTATGGATCATCCCCACTAATTAATGAAATTGGTTATACTGATTTTGTTCATAATAATATGCATTTGAAAGTTCAGGACTTAATCATTAATGATCAATGGAATATACATCCTCAGTTGCAGCACTTGTTACAGATTGATAACTTGCCTCATATTCATAGTGGAAATGATTCCATAATATGGAACCTACATAGTAGTGGAATGTTTAATAATGCAAAGGCAGTGGAGAAAATAAGACACAAGGAAGACAAGGTAGATTGGTCTTCTTATATATGGAGGAAATCTTTGCACCCAACTATTGCCAGCAACATTTGGAAGCTTCTACAAGGAGTTTATGTGAATGATGACATGAAAAGAAAACAAGGATATGAAATGCCTTATAGATGTTGTATCTGCAAATCAGAGCAGGATTTTATGGAGCATACACTGTGGCTTTGTGAATTCAGTGTTCAGGTTTGGAATTGGCTTGGCAATATGTTTCAATTTCCCAGGCCATACTCTTTTTCAGAAGTTTTTTCTGCAGCTAAACAACACAGTCCTATCATTGATGAAGTATGGATAATCTCTGCTTGTACTGTCATTAAGGAGTTGTGGTTTCAAAGAAACAGAGTTTTCTTTGAAGGAGGTGATGTTAATATTCATGGTTTCAAGCACAGGGTTATGAAGATTTTTCAAGATCATGGTGTCAGAATAAAAGGGGTCAGGTGGAACAATGACTATGAAAACCAAATTCTTAGTCAATTTAAAATTGATCTTAAGATTCCTTATTTTTTGTAATTTTTCTACCTTGTTTATTGTTTTATAATAACTTTTGTATTCTTTTAGTTTGTCAATAAATGAAAAAAAGGGTGATTCAGCAAAAAAAAAAAAAAGTAATCACAAACACTTCGTCTCATCGTTTTTGATTCCACAATATCTTTTTTCGCTGCGTCGATTAGGATTATTGTGAGGTGATTGATAATACTAGGCTGTTCTCCGGGAATATAAGTCCGGTTTATCAATTGGTTCCTGTTCACCTTAATTTATCAAAAGACGGAACAAAAATCGTAGGTATATTCGTGGGAGACGGATTTATCTATTACCGTAGACTTTTCTGTGTGATACAAATTTGTTTATTAAAGTCTTCGACTTTGGGTCGTAGAAACTCTTAGTTGTGGGTGAGATCAGCTAAGGGAATCAAGTACGTAGCATCTTTGCTGGGATCAGAGGTGTAGGAGCATAACTATACCTTGGATCAATGTGAGATTGATTGAGATTCAACTACAGTACAAACCGAAGTTAGTTTAGAGTAGGCTAGTGTCTGTAGCAGCTTAATACAGTGTGTGTTCAATCTGGAATAGGTCCCGAGGTTTTTCTGCATTTGCGGTTTCCTCGTTAACAAAATTCGGGTGTCTGTGTTATTTCTTTTCCGTATTACATTTGTTTATATAATTGAAATATCACAGGTTGTGCGTTGTTCAATCAATTAGAATATCCGACCTTTTGGTTGTTGATTTAAATTGATTGACACTTGGATATTGGTCTTTGGTACCATCCAAGTTATCTCTCTTTGATAAAGACTCGCATATTTCTATTTGCTTGAGTAAATATCAAATCGAGAGATTGAGATATAAACTCGTTGATATACTTTTTATCTAGATTGAGTCTGACTGTCTAGTTGATTCTCTAGAAAGTATATTGGAGTTTGTCCATACAGATTGCTAAGATAAATATTGGGTGTGGTTGTTGTACCCCCACTTTTTCAATTGGTATCAGAGCGGGAAAACACGTTCAAGATCTCAAGTCTGTGTTTGTAGCAATCTGACTCTATGGACAGAGGTGCTATCTCAATTAACGTACCACCAGTCTTCGGTGGCTATAATTACTTATGGTGGAAAAGTGGAATCCGAGATTTTCTTCAAGCACGTGATTTTCAATCATGGGTATATGTTTTTAATGGCCATAATGCTCCCGTCGTGGCAGTTGGGGATGTAAACGTTCCCAAGCCTATTGGTGAATACACCCCTGTCGAGATAAATGTTGCAAAGCAAAATTCCGACGGTTTGAATGCCATTATACATTCCATTACCCCGAATCTTCAGCACCATGTGTCAAATTGCACGAGGTCTAAAGATGCGTGGGATATCTTAGAAACTGTATTCGAAGGTAACTCCAGTGAAAAGGAAGCTAGGCTTCAAAACCTTAATTCCGATTGGGAAAACCTTCGTATGGAAGATGAAGAAACATTTGATGAGTTTAATCACAAAGTGTCTGAAATTGTTAATGCATCTTTTGCATTGGGTAAAACTATTCCTGAAAAGGACATTCTGATGAAAATTCTCAGATCGCTGCCATCTAGATACGAGTCTAAGAAGCATGCCATCGTTGATGGAAGTAACCGTGATATTCTCTCCAGAAATATGCTGGTTGGGAAGCTTAAGATATTTGATCACGAACATTCATCCAAAACTAAGAATGTTGCGTTCAAAGCACAAAAGGACACTAAATTACTTGATAAGAGTAAAAAAATGTATATCTCTGAAGATGAACAATCTGAGACAGATTCATCATATGAAGATCTTGACAAGTCAGTCTCGATGATCACAAGACAGTTTAGGAATCTTCTGTTGAAGAAAAGTAAACGGTTCTCCAGAGATAAGCCTAAAGCATCAGTTAAACCTCATAATCGTATTCCTCCTAAAAACAGGGAAACATATGAAACTGATGATGAGGATATTCCTCAGTGCTTTAAGTGTACGGGATTTGGTCATTTTGCAAACGAGTGCCCAAATCGTAGAAAATACACCGGGAACAAAGGTCTTGCTGCAACTCTTGATGAAATGTCTGACAACTATGATTCCAATGAAGACGAGAAATCAAGTGTTGCACTTTTTGGTGAAAATATTGATTTTGATAATTGTAGCAATACATAATCTCAATATTCTTTCAGAAGAGAACTCAACTAATCTGGAAGAAAAAATTGACCCATTTCTTGGAAACTCTGTTTGTAATGTTTCAGGTTCCACCATGTGTCTAGCTGCGTGCACATCTCAGAAGCCTGACTTTTATCCTAGTTTGACGTGCTCGTATTGTTCTCTAAAAGGTCATGAACTTTCAAGGTGTTACAAGTACAAACACCAATTGAGGCACGTCAACAAACTTCAACGAAGAGCAAATCAATAGCAAATAAGCTTAAACTTTCTCAGAAGACCGCTGAGGTATGTAGGATTTTATCTTCGTCTAAGAAGTTAGTTTCCAAGGATAAACCAAGACCATTAGAGAAGAGAGTATGGTCGATTCGTTTTGATAGACAGAGGTCTGTGGATTCCTTTCAAGAGGAAAATGGTGGACAAATTGTTGTTCACCGCAACACAACTTGATTGTGTTGTTTTGAAAATCTTGTCTCATGTGCCTGATCAAAAGAGACAATGATTTTGTACCTCTCAGGCTTTAGGAAAAGTTTTCTTTCTTCTTTTCTTAGTTTTTGTTCTTCCCTGTCTATCAATAAAGGAGGGTTATTATCGACAATTCTACTCTTTATAGGGTGGTGAGTTGGACATGTACGAACCTGTTTAAAGGTTTCAAAACCCTACATTCCCTTTTCCTTCCTCAAAACCTCTTTTTATCTCAAGACTACTTGTTAAGTTCAATTTGTGATTTCCTCTCACAAACCCATACGTATGGATACTCCAAGCATGATGTCTTCTGATGGGAAAGATGTTAATATGATTGTGAAGCCATCAATCATGAAGGGAAAAGAGAAATCTCCGCTATCTCATACCTTGAAAAGAAAAAGAAGGAATGTGAGGAAGCCAAGAGCCGTTCCTTCAAACTCTCAGAAGTTTTCTGGTGTTGTTGAAGAGTTGAAGGATATGAGAAAGGAGATTCAACAAATAAAGGCTTTTGTGTATAAGACTCATGAGATTCAGAAGGCCCTGGTTCGACAACATCAGCCGAGAAGGTTTATTGATATAAACTCCTACCTTAATGAACCTTATATCCCAATGGTTGTTGATGAAAAGGAGTTCGGGGATGATAAAGAATTCTTCAAAGGTCTTATTGCCTAGTAAATCTTCTATTTTATTATTTTTATTAGAAGAATAAATAGAGTTTGGAATATCCATTATTACACATAGCTATGTCCAACGTTTTCATCTTCACGTTTTTAGATTTATTGGTTTAAATTCTAAATTTGGTTGGAAGATGAATTTTGCAGTATTAATATTTATGGTTTTATATATTGCAATTGTTTATGGGACATGTGTGTTTGCGTCCGTGAACTATGATTGTCCCATACCTTGTCAAAAGTAAAGTCTTTCGTATGTCGATATGCATGTATTGATAAAAGAATGAATGGACTTTTGACGAATACAAAAGTTAAGCCTATATTATCAATTATTGATGGAAGATAGGTTAAAATCTTTTGTTTTTCAAGGATTATGTCTATTGTATGTCATTGTGCAAATGGAATAAATCCTTGTGTATTCCGCAATATTGATCTTCCCTGATCCATATTTTATGTATTATTGTGAGGCTCCGTAAAGTGTCTTATGTTGAGCATTGAACGACCAAGTTGATTATTCTTATGATTAGCTATGTTGTTGTTCCGTGAGGTACTTTATGTCGAGCATTTTCAACTAAATTAATCATCTTCTTTGGTTATTTATTTGTTGCTCCGTAAGTTTTCTTATGTCGAGCACGACCAATTAAATTGATTACTTTTGTGATTAGTTTGGTTGTGTATTTCGATTAGATTAATTATGGGTTCTCTTGTGATTAATCTAATTGTATGTTTTTGAGTCTCCATAAGTTCACTTATGTTGAGCATTTGTCGATTAAATTAATCATGGGTTCTCTTGTGGTTAGTTTAGTTGAATATTTTGGATTCAAATTCATACTTGGATGTGATTTATTATGTCCAAAAGAAATCCTTCTTTTCTTTCGAAATTAAGGTCGCTCTTGTTGTTCTTTCGGGAATGACATTTTATGGGGGAGAGTTCTTTTGAACTTGCGCTTAATTGCCAAATCTTTGTGGGGAGTGCGAGTGTGGAATATTATAGGGGTTATCTTGTATCTTTAAACTCCTTGATGAATGCATTTAGCTTCGGCTTTATGATTGCATCTAAATAAGATGATATACTTTTGCTTTCTTTTGGTCAAGAAATGTCTCTTTCGGAAGTTTCATTAGGATCCCGTTCTTGTACCTTTGCCAATTTTATTGACAAAAAGGGGGAGAATTAATATGTAGTTCACACTACAAATACATATGGTTTTCGGATCATTGTGTAAGGGGGAGTGGTTTCCATGTGAGATGGAGTATTGACTAAGAGGGAGTGATACATATCACCATAGTATTTTTGTTGAAGTTGTAATACAAATTGGATTTTGACGCTGTGTAATGATACTATGACATTGTATAACAATGATTGAGAACTATTGTTTTCTTGTTGTTATAGCTACGGATTTTCAACAACGATGGTGCTAAACTTACAACCTTTGGGATCATTGGAGTACTTGGAAGTGACGAAGATTTCGAGTAATGTTGAAGATTAGGCATGTGGAATAGGAGCTACAAAAGTTTATTTATTTATTTTTTGTATTCCATATGTATTAATAGTTTTGTCACTAAAATTGACAAAGGGGATATTGTTAGAGCATTGCTCGGTCGAACTCGCATGCGTTTCTATGTCAAGCATGTTTGTCAATGTTAGTGATCAAAACTATAAGTCTTGATTTCTAGCCTATTGTAGCTAAAGGTCTCAGACTTGGATAGAAAGTGTAGTTGAGCTCAAGACTCCATGGAAATCATCATGCAAGACGAAGGACTACTCAAGGAACTGGTGGAACTTCATCGACTAAAAGGTATGTGGAGACTTGAACTTATCTGTCACTCAAAAGTCTATTTACTCTATCTCCTATTCTTGAGACAAAAGTCGTTTTGATATATAGACTTTCATTATACACATTTGCTATTTCGAGCGAGTTTAACTCGCCTATCTATTTCTCGAAATATGAGTTGGTAAGATTTCCCTTTAGCCAAATTCATCTTTACCTAGTGAAGAATGTCATGTTATGTTTCAATCACTTTTGGAAATTGCTCTGACGAAAAATGATCTGTGAATAACGACTATATAACGTCCTCTGAGAATGTTTCAATGATTGAAATGAGAGTTTAGATGACATAACCATTGGTAGGATATAAGCATTGTTGTGGAAACACATATATGCATAAGTCCTTAATCCTTGAACCAAAGTTTGCGAACTTTGTTGATCAAGAGAAACGGAATGTGGCGTGAGCCAAGTCCGCGAACTGGCGGAAGTTCTCGACCCGAGAATTTCTGCTGGAGTTTGTGAACTCCTTCTGTGAGCTTAAGTCCTCGAACCGAGTCCGCGAACTTGAGTAGGTTATATCTAAAATCGGTTGTTCTTGAACTAATATTTATATAAACTAAGGAATGCTTTTGCAAACCGTGGTTATAAAGTTCATGAACCGATTCGAGTGAATCAAACCGTTTTTGCTTCGATTGTGTCTTGTGTAGTTACATAATATCTAAGCAACTGAACAACTCTCTAACTAGTTCATTTGAGTCATTTGGACTAGTTATGGTGAAGAAGAATATGGTTGATATGAAAGTGATCATATGGCTAACCATTTGGTTAACTATTGTTGAACCAACAAATTTTAATGTTTGGGAACGGTTACATAAACCCAAAATTGGACATTTCATTTGTGTGTAACAAGCTAAGGTTTCGATCCAACGGTTGAGAAATATTAGCTTGAATCTAATCAGGTTTTCATTTAACGGTGAATATTGAATACTTTGTTACCAAGCTAACATTGGGAGAACTCTAGCAACTGGGAAACCTAATCCCCACACCTTACGTGTGATACTAGTTGCATAAGATAGAGTTGATTCTCCTGTAACCTTTGGTTTCTTCTTCTAAACCAGGTTAACGACTTAGAGACTTCATTGGGATTGTGAAGCCAGACCGATACTACTTTTCTTGTAGTTGTGTGATCTCATCTTGCATCTTCTATCGTACGGGTACAATTGTAATAATTGGCTTGAGATTTATATCTCCGATAGGCAAGATAGAAAAGTAATCACAAGCACTTCGTCTCATCGTTTGTGATTCCCCAATATCTTTTTTCGCTGCGTCGATTAGGATTATTGTGAGGTGATTGATAATACTAGGCTGTTCTTCGGGAATATAAGTCCGGTTTATCAATTGGTTCATGTTCACCTTGATTATCAAAAGACGGAACAAAACTCGTAGGTATATTCGTGGGATACGGATTTATCTATTACCGTAGACTTTTCTGTGTGATACAGATTTGTTTATTAAAGTCTTCGACTTTGGGTCGTAGCAACTCTTAGTTGTGGGTAAGATCAGCTAAGGGAATCAAGTACGTAGCATCCTGTTGGGATCAGAGGCGTAAGAGCATAACTGTACCTTGGATCAGTGTGAGATTCATTGGGGTTCAACTACAGTCTAGATCGAAGTTAGTTTGGAGTAGGCTAGTGTATGTAGCGGCTTAATACAGTGTGTGTTCAATATGGACTAGTTCCCGGGGTTTTTCTGCATTTGCGGTTTCCTCGTTAACAAAATTCGGGTGTCTGTGTTATCTCTTTTCCACATTTATTTGTTTATATAATTGAAATATCACAGGTTGTGCGTTGTTAAGTTGATTAGAATATCCGACCTTTTGGTTGTTGATTTAAATTGATTAACACTTGGATATTGGTCTTTGGTACCATCCAAGTTATCTCTCTTTGATAAAGACTCGCAGATTTCTATTTGCTTGAGTAAAGATCAAATCGAGAGATTGAGATATAAACTCGTTGATATACTTTTTATCTAGATTGAGTATGACTGTCTAGTTGATTCTCTAGAAAGTATATTAGAGTTTGTCCATACAGATTGCTAAGCGAAATATTGGGTGTGATTGTTGTACCCCCACTTTTAATGTTTAATGATTGATGATTACGAAGCTGAAATTCCAACATCTACTTCTATTTCCCGTAGTTTTCCATATTCTTCTTCTAGGGTATATATCAAATCCTTTTGGTTTAGTTTCTATGAAGTTTCATATACATAACTAAAGGAGTTGAATGAAGAGCTGTCTACAGTAAGGTTGATATCATCAGGCCATGACTTTACTGATGCTCCGATTGTATGTATTCTTGAGATGACATCCACTGGAAATTGAGGGTTGCTTATGGGCTTGATCTCATGAGTAAAGAGCCTATTTGAAACCTTTTAGCGGAAGAGCTTGGTCTTGTCCTTGAGGGAAGCATTGGTGATGACTTGAGCTCAGCATGTGTATCCTCTCAATTTGGTATTAAGATACAAGGAGTTGTTTCTGCATTATGGCATACATTATGCATTTCCAGTTCAACTGCGGTCCGGTTCTCTTGCTGATTTACTCTTCATGAGCAGCAGAAGCGGTGGTCTTCTCTCCTTTATGATCCAGTTGTTACATAAGTTGCTTCTACTCATTTGGATAAAATTTAAACATCTATGTCTAATCTTTCCTCAAAATCCTATGAAGTTTGTGTTTCCAGAGATTCTGATGAGTTCTGGGTAAATGAATGAAGAACTATACTCCTTTGTTTTGCCTCACTCACTCAAGTGTGTTATTATGAGCAGAAGCAGTGGGAGTTCTGAAACTAGGATGTCAACATTTTCTTCTAATAACGAATAGGAAGAAACTGAAGAAACCTTAAAGCTGCAGTGGCCAAGTGAGAGGGATTATGAGCTCTTGATAAATACAAACTACAGAACTTGTGAGAAAATATCAAGGAAGTGAATTTTGTGACAAAGATGGAGAACCATAAATAGAGCTGTGTTAGATGTTCTCAATGTGCCGGATCTCTTTATAAAGAATGGGAAACTAGTGGTTGTACAAGTTTAACCATTATCAGAGACAATTTCCTATGATTGGATCTGTTGTTAGTGAGAACAGAATTAAAACTGTTGCCACAGCGTTAGGAACAAATTAATCACACATATGAGAAGCGTAGACTGCTTGTAACTCAATTGTGTGGAGAATTAACATAATCTGTTCAGCCAGAGATTCTTGATTCCCTAATTTTGTTGATCGTGCAACAATTGGTTGAGGATTCTACAACTGTTTTCACTGATGTTGTTGCTCATAACCTGGTATTGCTGCTTCCACCTTTTCCAAATGAGAAGTAATATTTCAAGTGGTTGAAAACTCACTGAAATAGTTAATGGGTTATGAATTTTGGTCGTGTCTGGTTTGCTGCGGATGAAGATGCCTTTTTCCTAAGTGTTGGGATCAGCTTGGGTGTGACATAAATTGCCTAGATGGTCATTTATTTGGGTTATAGTCAGTTTGAAGCTTGTCACTGTTTTCTCAATGGTAGGAGCTGGAGACTGCATTTCGTGTGTGAGTTATGTATTGGAGCTGTTTGGACAGGAGATAACTCAGCAGATAGGGGTCACATGAGAGTCTCAGTTCCAATGTTTTGACTCTTTGAATGACCGGAATATCATTCTCTTGGTGCTGATACTGGTGGAATCATGGCTCTGGTTTGTGAAATACAAACAGATGTGATTTGAAAAGCTTGGTTATTTGGAGCAACACAAAGACTTGTAAGGAGGAAGCGCAATACGGAACCTTTAAATAAATCAAAAATAACAATGAAATTTCTTTTCAGGACTTGTTCTGTTCCGGGATGTTAGTCTCGAAGTTGGCATTCTCTAGCAAAACAAAAGTACCTTGGTTAGGTGGAAGCCTAGTTTGAGGGTTTGCTAATTCTTAGTCATACAAGTGCCTGATTCCTAAAAGTATTTGATACGAATACTTCCCTGGTTCAATGGGAGAAATTCTCTGATCAAGACTTCCATAGGTTTACGACATTCATCGAAATCTGGATTATAATGGAAGTATGTTTAACTTCAAGCTTCAGGTATGTTTTCCTTTACGGTGCAGATTTGAACTTCATAGTATACTAGTTTGTTGTATCTATGTCGTTTTATTTTCAGTTTTCTGAAAACTGTAAATGTATGTAATCTGTACCTTTTCATTATTCGAATAAGCGTTTCCAAAGTGATGCTTTGAGAGCGATGAAAGAAATTTAATAGAACAAGTAATGAGTGTAGTAGTCTTGATGTAACTTTTATCATTTCCATGTGTTGCCAAAATGATACTTTCGAAGCTGATGTTAGCTACATATTTCGTTACAAAAGGATTATGTAAAATTGCGTTTCAGATGTTTTTCGTATGACGATACCCAAAGGTTAATCATGCTTGCAACGTCTGTAATGGAGAAAGATGATCTATTTATACATAGTAAATGATAGGTCTTTTCGACCCAAAGGTTTAGAAGATCCGTTGAGTACTATGTATAGGCTGATGAGTCTTGTTTTTGTTGGGACTTTAGTATGTCACAAGTTTACCCAAAGGTGAAGTCGTGGTGTATTGAGTCTGAAATCAGAATTTTATTACCATGAAGTTTCAATGACAAATGTTAGTTCTGATCTATAGTTATATGAAGTTTCATATGCTAGTGTTGTTAGTATCATCTAAACAGAGATAGTTGTTGCTGTTGTAAGCAATTCATACTATCTGAACATAGAATGATGAAGTATAGATAGCGGAAAAATTCCACAGAACATTGGGAGTATGATAATTTTGTTTCATTATCACTTACATGTGTTCTTACCATTTATATTATTGAGAAAAGTACAGAAAATCTCTTCGGAGATTGCAAAGAAGTCTCATATTGAGTACAGAAAGTCGACATAGCTCATATGGAGTACAAGAAGTCGACATAGCTCATACTGAGCTCAGAAAGTCTCTGCGGAGACAACTCATATAGAGTAAAGAAAGTCTCTCCGGAGACATCTCATAAGGAATTTGAGCTTTGTTGTAGTCTCTTAAATGAGATATTAGCAGATCTTAGTTGAGATCATAAAAGAAACTTGATATGGTCTCTTAAGTGAGACACTAACAGATCTATTTTGTATATCATTTACCATAGTCTCTTAGCCGAGATATTGGTGTAGATCATTTGATGTGGTCTCTTAACGGAGACATTGGCAGATCTCAATTGAGATCATAAAGAACTTGCGGTAGTCTTTTAACGGAGACATTGGCAGGTCTAAGTTAAGATCGAGAAGTTTACTTGTTTATGGGTGAAAACTATTTCTGCCGGTTTTGGTAATTTGGGGTGTGTGGATGAGAAATGAATCTAAAACCTAAACAAATGCACTGCACGGGAGTGCTTGTGATTCGAGAAACCAATCTGTACAACTCTGTCCTAAACCAAGAAATGGCCGTTTCATACTTGCCTCGGTCACAAAGTGAAGGAGATGGGGTTGATCTTAGGGAGGGAAGCGAAGAAGGTGTTGAGATTGTGAAGGTGTTGGTTGTGTATGACTTGTATCAGAAAGCCGAACTGGCTTACCGAATGTAAGCTATCAGTTCTGGTGTTTAAATACGATTATATCAACACTTGGTTTATGTTGTCTTGTCTTGTTGAAATAGGGAGGAGAACCTATTTATACAAGTCATTGAGCCTTACTCACGTATCTCGTGGGAAGTGGAGTTGTGGGTGTTAGTGTTACACGATCAGTCTTGCCCACTTCTCCCATCATCACTAACCATCCATGACTTCCTGACACGTTCTTGTGATGGCACGTTGTGCGCTGCACGCTGTAAACCGCCAGACCAATACCCCAGTATGTATCCCCCAGTTTGTGACATGATTGATGTCTCGAGTGTGTGGATCGTGGGACCCACAGAAGGTAGCATGTGATGCTAGATTAAATAACTAAGTTATTTAGGAAGTCGATACTTGTGAAGTATCGTGTGTATTCTATGCAAGTAATGCATCGAATATACTCAGCATGTATGAAGCATCGTTGTTTGAGCGTATTAAAATAGCTTCATGTCCAGCCTACTTCATGTGATGGTTTGGAGGCTGCGCAAGCAAGTCCTGACTTGGAAGACCACATGGTGTGGTAGAGTGGCGGATGATAATCACCACGACACCTCATTGACCAGTTAACTCCTGACCAGGGTTGTATAACCAAGCAGATGAAGTTGAACGGACGAGATGATCTTTGAGACACTCATCTGCGACCGTTAGTGGAATTAGGGTTTATGAAGAGGTGCGCAAGCATCACTCTTCAGCTTGGTCGAAACCAAGCTTGGGACGCAATTTTGGCTGGGCCGATCGTGTATGCGTGTAGATGGCATGCCGGTGTAGGCGCCCATACCTCATTGTCTCGTGAAAGTGTGATCTAAGCCACTCAATTTATCCGACGAAGTTGAGTGGTTGAGAACGATTTGCGACAGAAATCCGATGCCGCAAAAGCCGCGCGTCAAGCCAACTTCGGGCGCGCGTTTCGATACGACCAAGCTTGGTCGGTCTTGGCCGATTAGTCTGGTATACAGACGGTGGTCTGGTGTACACGTCCATACCTTAATACCCTATAGAAACGTGATCTGAGCCACTCAATTTGTCCGGCAAAGTTGAGTGGTCGAGATTAGTTTGCAATTGGGAGGTTTGACCACGCGTAGTTTGGGAGTGCGAATCGAGACGACCAGGCATGATATGCCTTGGTTGATCGGGTGTGGATATATGTGGGCCCACAGCGATCGTGTTGATACTCACTGGACCTGCTTAATCGACTCCTAGACACTTCGTTCGATCAGGTGAAAATGGACGCTCGTGATCGAAAACCCTAATTAGGGTTTTTCCAGCCGTGCGTCATGCCTTGTTTGGGCGCACGAATTGGGACGACCATCCATGTTTGGTTCTGTCCGATCGATCATGTATGTAGGCGGGCCCATGGTGTTTGTGTTGACCTTCTTTGGGCCCTTTGAATATATATCTACACCCTCCATCTATGCCTGCGAAGATGGATGGTTGAGACTGATTTGCGACACATGTAATGTGTTGCAAAACCTAATTTAGGGTTTCTCGTCCACGCTGCTTTGGCTGGACGAATTGGCAAGCCATGCTACCCTTTTGGGGAGAGGTGTTGAACATTCCAATACCTGCTTGAGGGTTATGGATTCGATCTAAGCCATCCAATCATGCTGGTGAAGTTGGATGGTCGTGATTGTTTCTGAGACTGATATGGACAGTCCAGATGCTCAATCGGGCTAGTATAACACTCCGAGAGTTATAGCATGTACGGGTATTTCGTACGTGCCTCATTATTTAATTCTTGGAGATTTGTGTTGCTCTGCTGAGAGCAACATTCAGTCGTCATGCCGCACCAATGATAAGAGTGGAGCAGTACAGGAAATACAAGGTTGGTCATGCATTAATTGGTAATGCTATAAGTTTATAGTGAAGAAGTATTCTCCACTTTATCAGTGGCTTTATCCCTTGCAGGATGTTAGCGCATAGTTTTTCGGCTTTTACAATTTTAGCCTTAAATGAAAATCCACCATCAACATTAAGTCCCCTGCCTAGCACATAATGGTTACACTATTGTGGGGTAGGTATGAGATGGTGACATACATATGTGAGAAAGACAAGATAAAGGAAGCTTACCCGGAAGAATTTTGACCGACCGCTAGTAATTGTTCATGTAAACACCGCTGTGCAAACATGGAATCCTTTGGTGGGACCGGTTTCCTTCCTTGGGTGTTTGAATCAAAAGAAGAATCCAAAAAGAAGAATCCTTTTTCTATTGGGATTCTTCCAATTTTTGTCTATAAAAGGCCGACCCTTTTTTTTTCTTTTCTCACAATTTTTTTTTGAGCTTCCTTCTCTGTCCGCAGCTTCTGCCGCCGATCACGCCGCCGCCGTCCGTTCGCAGCAAGGTAAGCTTTCTGGTTTTTTTTTTTTTTTTAGAAACCCCTAGTTTCTTAGGTAAAACCCTTTTGCAAGACATATCATGCTTAGTTTTTCCACCGAAATTGATAACAAAAACCGCCAATATTTGCTAGCATTGCTTTGTAATTGTGAATCCATGAATATGTTGTTTTTGCTTCCTTTTCATCGTTGCATGAAAACCTAGCTTTTTAGGTTGTAGCTTGGAAAGAAGTTTGGCTTGAATTTCGTAAACACGATTCCCATGAATATAAGAAAACCGTGCTATAATACGTGCACATGAATGCGGCCCATCGTGTGTTTGATTGAACGCGGGTCCCACCGCATATGCCTGACCGAAAGTCGATCTTATACCAGCCTTGCTTCCTCGACCAACACCGATTTTGTGATTTGAGCAATACCAGTCTTGTATGTTATCATGGCTTAATGACATCCTCGTTTGAATCCAATACCAGCCTTGTGACTTGATGAATGCCGGACTTGTAAATTGATCAATATCAGACTTGTGACTTGATGAATACCAGCCTCCTTTGCTAACGTGGCCCGATACCTGACTTTGACGTTGACCAATACCAGACTGGCGTGACTAGTCTTGTCTTCACGTGAACCCATACCAGTCTCGTGACCTTGACTTGGCTACTATGACTTTATACCAGCCTGCTTGCTTTCCCTGCTTTGTGTGCTTTAACGCGAATGTGTGTCCTGTCATGTGTGACTACATATCCCATGCGTTTTGTATAGGTGTTGACCTCCACGTTTGCTTTTCGTAGGAGGAATAAAAAGAATTCTGTTGAAACGCCTTCTGAAGATAATGCCGGTGCCAAGTCAGGGAGTGTTAACAGCTTCAAAGATATGCTGAACATATATGATGATTTGTTCACTGTACCTTTTCCGAACATTAGGAAACATCATAGTCACAAGATAGTCCTGCTCTCTGGTTCAGAAAATATGGAAGCTGATCCATCCTCTTCTTCAGCACTTATGATGAGGTTCTGTCTTCGAAGAAATGAATTTCCTCCTTCACCTATTGACTTCAAGATTTGTCATACTCCACTGGGTTCTTACGAAGGATGGATGAGACGCATGCTGAATAATAAGAGTATTAAAGATAATTTGATCAAAGCGCAAATCCTCAATGCATTCATGACATCTGCTACTCTTGAAGTTAAGAAAGATGTTGCATGCTTGATCACTTTCATTTCTAGGTGGCGCCCTTCTACTTATACAGTCATATGTCGGTGGGGAGAGTTGACTATTGTTTTGGAGAACGTAGCCACGTTGATGAACTTTCCTATCGTCGGAAGCTTCTTTTACAAGTTTTCTGATGCAGAACGTCGCAATTATGATGCTATACTTCGAAAGGCCGCATAATTCGATGATCTGGATAAGGAGGAGAAGAAAGATTCGAGATGATTTTACACTTGGTGGGTGTCGGAGTGGTCTCCTGCAGACCAGAAACCAGGTCAGGAGTTGGAAGACGAGCTTAGCGTGATTGCATTCCTGTCTTTGTGGCTATCCAGAGACATATTTGACGATGGTTCTGGAAAGAAGACCATAAGAGGTGACCTTGTTAGGTTTTCCATAAGGCTGGAAAAAGGTGAGGTGCTTCCCCTAGGCGCCTTGTTTATTGGATCACTGTATTCTCATCTGGACGCCTTAGCAAAAGACATGCATGTTTCCAACGGGTACAAGAAGGTAGAGTCGCATATCCACATCGCCTTTCTTCAGGCGTTTTTGTGGGAACATTTCAAAAGTTATGCTCCTGTTCCTGCAACTTCGCTCAGCAGTTTGTATGGTGGTTCGAGAATACTCCGTTGGCAGAAGAGACGTCCCAAAAACGGTGTGAAGCTCGTAGATGTCTTCGACAATGTGTCCTCTATAGATTTTCGTCAATGGGGGCTGATCCATCCTTCCATTGTTCAGCCAAAGACTTTTGATACTGTTCCTGATGCCGTGTTGCGTACTGATGTTGAAACCGCAAGTCTTGGAGAACTCATTTACTTGCGAAGCTGCACTCCGGGATATGTCCTGTCTTTATTTGACGAAGGATTTACTGTGACTCCGTACATTATTGACAGGGCTGCTCGACAAATGGGATTTGACCAGGGTGTTCCATTCCTTCGTCCGTTGGAGGCTCCAAAAGAACTTTTCCCGGATATTCTTAATGCAGACGCCTTTTCATCAGTGCCGAGCCTTCCTTTCTTTCCTATTGGAAGAAAACCAGTGGTAACCGACAGGTATAAAGAATTTTGGAGAGAGCAATTATTAACCTTTCAGAAATTCTCGGAGGAGGTTGTGACAGATTCCCGCGGCGAACCATCTTCTGACGTTTTGAAGGAGCATTTTCGGTTGAAACCACTCCCAGGTAAACGAACCAGAGATGATGACTGCAGTCCCCAAGAAGGAGTGAGATCTAAGAAGTAGGCATGTGGTTCGCTGATCCTCAATTCCTCCAATATGCAGGTATTATATATTTCTTTCTGTTTGATCCCTTGGTTTCGTTCTTCCTGAGCAACTTTCACTAAAGGTAATCCTTTGTTGGCGATCAGGGAATCTCGAAAGAAAATGCTTTCGCAAGACTGGCTCGTAGTCATAACGAGAGGTCTGGCGATACTGGTCTTCATGAGAAGTCTGGCGATGCTTGTCTTCATGAGAAGTCTGGCGATGCTGGTCTTCATGAGAAGTCTGGCGATACTGGTCTTCATGAGGAGTCTGGCGATGCTTTTAAGGAGAGGTCTGGTGATACTGATCCTCTTCAAGATAATGACAAAGATGGTGCAAGATCGACTAAACGGAATTCCTCCCCAAGTGGTAACCTTAGTGAGCTTGTAGACGAGGTCGTGACGGAAATCAGTATTCAGAGTGAAGTGGACATCCGGAGGAATGCAGGAGAGGAAACATATGCTAATGCTGAGGCGGCTCCCCTTAAATATCTTCCTGAGTAGGTTCCCATTTATAAGGCAGTCATGGTGACTTCTTCTGAAAAGCCTCTTGCAGCTAACAAGGTTCCTGATGAAGCATTGGCAAGGAAACCTGTTGTTCCTGGGGCTATCTTCGATCCTCCCTTTGATGTCCCTCGTCCGGGTCATGTGTTGGTTGGGGGGTTCAGTGTGTCAACTCCGTTCGAGGAGTTATACACAGTGATATGGAAGAAGCACGGCGACATTGCTACCACTAAGAAGCTCAAAAGTCGCCTTGCATTGGTCAATCGCGTCCACGAAGCTTTATTCTCCATTCACGGGATGAGCGTCACGATCGGTCGCAGTGTTTCTGAGGGGGTGATTGAAGACTGGAAGTTCCATCGGGACGTGTTTGTACAGTACGACTTCGACGCTCCTTGGTTCTTCAAAGGGTTCTCTGAAATCCAGGAGCTTCAGAAATTGCAGGACGAAGCTCCTTCTGCAGACTGTATTGCTCGCCAGGAAGAAGAGGTTGAAAAGTTGTCTAAGGAGTTGAAGCTGAAACAGGCCGCACTCCAAAGGATGAAAGCTGCTCTTGCTCAGAAGGATGAGTTGCTGCGAAGGACTTTCCTTGAAGGATTCGTGCCGCCTACTTGTGTTCTTTCTTTAGATGCTTTTGAGTGATTGTGAGGATTTCCTTTCACAATTTGATTTCAGGTTTTGAACTAATAGGTGGTTTATTTTGAGATAATTTTGTAAATGACTTTTCTGAAAGAGATTTATTCTAAATGGAATTTATATCTTGGTTATGAATGATAGCACATGTCATATGAAATTGCAAATATCATACCAAAAGGGAAGTATGAAAGGGAAACAAACATGGTGTTTGGTTATCAAATCTCTTTCTCATGTGTGGGATGTCGAGTCCCCAGTAAATTCTAAAACTATATTTCTCGTGAAATTGTTTGATAGAACTTACTTGCTTTTGAAGCCTCACTTGTATGAAACTAAAGCAGCCTCTCCAAGGAAATCGTCTGCACTAACTGTCAGAGAAGGAAAGCTATTCTTCTGAATTGAGCTTCTTCTGAACAATACGCTTCAAAGCGTTGCATTCACTGGTAGGGTGGTGAAGGAACTGGTGGAAATGACAATACCTCGGATCCATTACTTCTTGATCAGTGGGTGGACGCTATACAGGAGGTAGCTCCACTTCTCCGTTTCGTACCCACGTCTCCAGCATCTCCAAGATCTTTTCCATTGGGAACGGGAAATGTAGATACCTTGAGTTTAGATTTTCCTGCGTTAGTGGATGTTGTGACGTCTCTCTGTGATTTTGATATGGAGCACGCTTCGGAGATGGAGTTGGTAAACCAGCATGTGTCATCATATCCGCGGCTCTCTTGACTGGGTGACGGAATGCGGAAGGCATTGTAATATCACTGCTGAGTGAATGATTTGAATGCTCCAATCTGCCACACTCACGCGTCCTTTGGTTGATTTCTCCCTCGTCGAGCATTTATTCACTTGGCTGAAAGGTCGCTGTGAATCGGGAAGTTTTCTGACCTTCGGCAAGAGTCTTGAGATATAAATCTTCTAGCAAGGCTCCGTAAGCTGCAGGTTCCCTTTCTTTATCCGGCAGATGTGGCATCCCGGACAAGTCTTTTCTTCTACGGAGTTGTCCCGAGTCTCTGTCGCCAGCTGAACCATGTTGTTCGTCTCTCCTGAGTCCCCTGTGGCTACACGCTCTCTCTGCATCTCCGCTGGTAAAGGCATGACTTCTAGATAAGGATCCAACGTTTCTTGCACCGTCTGGGTAAATGCTTGCCGAACCTTCTGGTAATTGAGCTGCTATATCATCCAAAAGGCGGAATGTTTTGCTCTGCCTTCTAGCGATATCAACTTGATTTTACAAGACATCCTCCAGCATTCTAGCCACACTTCCCATGATACCTGAATCATCTATGGTTTCCGGAGAATCTAGCGTGCGAGGATACATCGTGAGATGAAGACCGAGATAAAAACCAAATATGGATAGGTTAATGATTGAATCGGATCCAAGATCTATCCCAAGACTAAGAAGGTTGGAATGAATATTGAGAATCCAATTTTGCAACCGAGAGATTAATCTCCCACTGTGGTCGCCAATTGTTTATGGGTGAAAACTATTTCTTCCGGTTTTGGTAATTTGGGGTGTGTGGATGAGAAATGAATCTAAACCCTAAAAAAAGCACTGCAGGGGAGTGCTTGTGATTCGAGAAATCAATCTGTACAACTCTGGCCTAAACCAAGAAATGACTGTTCCGTACTTTCCTCGGTCACAAAGTGAAGGAGATGGGGTTGATCTTAGGGAGGGAAGCGAAGAAGGTGTTGAGATTGTGAAGATGTTGGCTGTGTATGACTTGTATCAGAAAGCTGAACTGGCTTGCAGAATATAAGCTATCAGTTCTGGTGTTTGAATACGATTGTATCAACACTTGGTTTATGTTGTCTTTTCTTGTCGAAATAGGGAGGAAAACCTATTTATACAAGTCATTGAGCCTTACTCACGTATCTCGTTGGAAGTGGAGAAAGTGGAGTGATGGAGTAGTGGAGTTGCGGGTGTTAGTGTTACACGATCAGTCTTGCCCACTTCTCCCATCATTACTAATCGTCCATGACTTCCTGACACGTTCTTGTGATGGCGCGTTGTGCGCTGCACGCTGTAAACCGCCAGACCAATACCCCAATATGTATCCCCCAGTTTGTGATATGATTGACGTCTCAAGTGTGTGTATCGTGGGACCCACAGAAGGTAGCATGTGATGCTAGATTAAATAACTAAGTTATTTAGGAAGTTGATACTTGTGAAGTATCGTGTGTATTTTATGCAAGTAATGCATCGAATATACTCAGCACTTATGAAGCATCGTTGTTTCAGCGTCTTAAAATAGATGTCCAGCCTACTTCATGTGATGGTTTGGAGGTTGCGCAAGCAAGTCCTGACTTGTCCGACCACATGGTGTGGTAGAGTGGCGGATGATAATCACCACGACACCTCATTGACCAGTTAACTCATGACCAGGGTTGTATAACCCAGCAGGTGAAGTTGAACGGACGAGATGATCTTTGAGACACTCATCTGCGACCGTTAGTGGAATTAGGGTTTATGAAGAGGTGCGCAAGCATCACTCTTCATCTTGGTCGAAACCAAGCATGGGACGTAATTTTGGCCGGGACGATCGTGCATGCGTGTAGACGGCATGCCGGTGTAGGCGCCCATACCTCATTGTCTCGTGAAAGTGTGATCTAAGGCACTCAATTTGTCTGGCGAAGTTGAGTGGTTGAGATCGATTTGTGACAGAAATCTGGTGCCGCAAAAGCCGCGCGTCAAGCCAACTTCGGGCGCGCGTTTCGAGACGACCAATCTTGGTCGGCCTTGGCCGATTAATCTGGTATACAGGCGGCGGGCTGGTGTACACGTCCATACCTTAATACCCCATAGAAACGTGATCTGAGCCACTCAATTTTTCCGGCAAAGTTGAGTGGTCGAGATTAGTTTGCAATTGGGAGGTGTGACCACACCTAGTTTGGGCGTGCGAATCGGGACGACCAGGAATGATATGCCTTGGTTGATCGAGTGTGGAGATATGTGGGCCCACAGTGATCGTGTTGATACTCACTGGACCTGCTTAATCGACTCCTAGACCCTTCGTTCGATCAGGTGAAAATGGACGCTCGTGATCGAAAACCCTAATTAGGGTTTTGCCAGCCGTGCGTCATGCCTTGTTTGGGCGCACGAATTGGGACGACCATCCATGTTTAGTTCTGTCGATCGGTCATGTATATAGGCGGGCCCACGGTGTTTGTGTTTACATGCTCTAGGCCCTTTGAATCTATATCTACACCCTCCATCTATGCCTGCGAAGATGGATGGTTGAGACTGATTTGCGACACATGTAATGTGCTGCAAACCCTAATTTAGGGTTTCTCGTCCACGCTGCTTTGGATGGACGAATTGGAAAGCCATGCTACCCTTTTGGGGAGACCGACCATGCGGGGTCCGCATTGGTCCGGTGTTGAACATTCCAATACCTGCTTGAGGGTTATGGATTCGATCTAAGCCATCCAATCATGCTGGTGAAGTTGGATGGTCGTGATTATTTCTGAGACTGATATGGATAGTCCAGATACTCAATCGGGCTAGTATAACACTCCGAGAGTTATAGCCTGTACGGGTATTTCGTACGTGCCTCCTTATTTAATGCTTGGAGATTTGTGTTGCTCTGCTGAGAGCAACACTCAGTCGTCATGCCGCACCAATGATAAGAGTGGAGCAGTACAGGAAATACAAGGTTGGTCATGCATTAATTGGTAATGCTATAAGTTTATAGTGAAGAAGTATTCTCCACTTTATCAGTGGCTTTATCCCTTGCAGGATATTAGCGCATAGTTTTGGGCTTTTACAATTTTAGCCTTAAATGAAAATCCACCATCAACATTACTGTAATCTCTTAATTGAGATATTGGTGTAGATTTCTTCGGAGATCATTAAGAATTTATTTTACTGTATAGTCTCTTAACTGAGACATTGGTGTAAATCTTAAGTTAAGATTATAAATAAATCTCATAGTAAGAATATAAACAACTATTTTGGGACCGAAGAAGTATTTTGTATAAGACCTAAAGAAGTCTCTCGAATGAGATACAATCTTAGTTGTAATAATAAAGATAAAGAAGTCTCTTAAATAAGAAATTGGCATATCTTTTGAGATCATGGGAAAATCTCTAGCATCAGATATAATGATCTCAGTTATGATAATATAGAAGTCCCTTCATTGAGACAGACGATATTTTCAGAGATCATCTAGAATATTCAATTTTAAAGTTTACAAATATTTGTTGTAAAGATCACTTGAATGCATAAAGTTTAGCTTAAGATCGTTGTATGTCTAGTTTTCTGATTATGGAAATGACATGCATCTTCTAATTAAATGGTGTGTAGGTCTTCATAGTCGAACACTAACGTGCTTTTATCTTGAGCCTGTAGTTTTCAGTAAAGAATTTGTTTCCAACCAGAGTGGGAAATGTTAGATTTTATGTTGGTTTAGTAACAAATCAGGCTTAGCTTAAGTTAATGTATGATTAGTTCTAATCTAAACTGGGTTAAGTATATGCCAGATTAAGGATAGATTAGAGTTAAACAATGAATTAAGATTATCTTAAAGATATCTTAGATGTCATGATGACTAAGCATGACTCACCTAGTGAGGTGTCATCCAACTAATGATGGACAGGTTGGATGACACACAACTACTTAAGGAACGACTAAGCCCTCTTCTAGCCTCTTTCATATATATCCAGAATTTTGTGATTTGCCATTAATCAAGCAAGAGGAAATAGAAGTAGAAGCTAAGTTATTGAACAAATTCTGGATTCATGATGTTTTGTTTCCTTACTTATAAACTTGTATAGTATTGTGCATGTAGTTGTTATGCTATCGTTATGATCATGTTTTCAGTTAGTTAATTGAGGGAATTGATTGCACAGTAAGGTATTTACATGGTGTTTTCTTAGATTGATGAGTATGTTAATTACTAGGGTTTATACTGTTTTCAGCATAAGGATTACCATATAATCATTTTTAAGTTTAATGATTGATGATTATGAAGCTGAAATTCCAACAAAAACAACTTGGATTATGTAAAAAAAAACCTCTAAAAACACTTACATATTTTTGGATCAACAAACCTAAATAGCTACGACAAAATATATGTTGTTGTATGCCTTCATAATTAACTATCCCTTTTTGGATAAGTTGATACCTATCGTGAGTTTGTCGCAGAGATCTTCGCTTTATATTTCCATAATCCAGCACAAATTATATATACATCCTCCCCCAAAAGGTTTCAGGTGCAACCTTTTATCTTGGACTTCTTCGCGTCAGGTTTCATTATACCATGTTTTGATAATGGCTGAAATGACGAGGGTACCCAAGTACACCATAATCATTTAGATATCAACCTATAAGTCTGATACCTTGTGTGGTCGTCTATGAAAAAAGTCGAGACAATACAACAACAAGGTAATCACTTGATAATAGTTACGGTACACGACCGATACTATAGGATCACTATCAAGTGCCTTGTACTAACGTACAAGTGTATTTGTAATACAAAAATTATAATTACGGGAAGTAAAAGTAAATCACACAATAAGATTTTGTTAATGAGGAAACCGCAAATGCAGAAAAACTCCGAGACTTATTCCAGTTTTGAATACTCTCAGAATTAAGCCGCTATACAAAGTACAAAAGCAATTTCGTATAGTTGAGACCAAGTAATCCACCACTAGTTACTTAGTTCCCTCAGCATTCCTGCGCCTACAACCGTCTAGCCAATGCACGTGAATCCTTAAATAGAAACCACTATCTTGAGTTGTTTTACCGAAGTAAAGTCTTCAGTACTCAACTCCTTTCGATCGTCTTCCAAACAGTAAAGGAACAAAGATATTTGGTAACCACTTTATTAATGTTTGAATAAAGATTTGTATAGTTTTCAAAAAATCCCTTTTGTTCAACAAGTAAACTCCTTTGTAGGGTTCAGATCAATCAATATCCGAAATAATCAGATCTAGATTCACAAGCTATCGTATTCGGATACTGAAGAATGCCACCAAATGATAGATGTCGATCTATACGAATACGTAATCAAATCTATCAAAGATAAATAAGATCTTAGTCGGATCCCAACTGATCAAGGTGTGCGCACAAATATCACAAGATGCGAGACCAATCTGAAAAATCTTTTTGTCTTCAAATCTTCAATTATCTTCAATTGTACCTCTACACAAAACTTGATTCCACTTATGATCGATCATGCACATAATATAGTCTGTTGATAATGGATGATCTATACGAATACAGATCTAAAAACAGTTATGAAAATCTCGTAAATATTTTGATCTAGTTTTAGTGACCTTATGTCAGAAGAGAAGGTTCTCAAGAATAATCAAACTAGGTGCAATCAAAGGTTCAACAACCATTAGTCAATCAAATCAATAATCGAAAACTTAAAATAATAATGCAATAATCTAGTTTCCCAACAACGGTACTTTGTAGAGCTTCTTGATCTCACATAAGTCTTTAAACGAGTGGACGTAAGAGATTTCGCCTAATTAGGGTACTCTCCTCTACGGAATAATATTACAAGTAATACTATTAATCGGCTCCACTGAAAACAACAAAAATATTAAGTTTGCTTGGCTAAGGATAGTTTATAAGAAGCACAGACTTCGTTATCTATAGACCAAAGATGTTTGGACAAAAAAGAAATTCCAAAGCCAAAAAGATTCTCAAGATATGCAATAAAGTACCTAATTTCGGTTTTCATATTTCCAAATAATATTCAACCTGTAATTCCGAAATCTCTTTTTGAAAGTATTTAATATTACTTTAGCACTTGACTAATATAACTTTTCTAGAGATATATTTTAATTGTTGGAAAATCAAAACATATAATTTGAAAATCTTAATTAAAAGATTCTCCAATATTCCGGTTTGGGATCACCTTGAGTATCAAGGAATATCTTTGAAAAATCAATAATAAGAATTATGACATGTTCAAATTATGTCGACATCTGGAACTTTCCTATCTAGCAAACCCTAATTCCAAACTCACGCGAACCCTAAGATATATGTGAACATCGGAAATCGATTTTGCACTTGGGACCGTTTCTACCATGACTCCTAACGTAGTATAGGATCGGTTCTACCATGAATCCTAATATAGGTGGGGATCGGTTCTATCATGACTCCCAACAAAAGCTAGGATCGGTTCTACCATGACTCACAATATAGCTAGGGATCGGTTCTACCTTGACTCCCAACAAAATCTAGAATCGGCTCTACCATGTACCCCGAGATAGGTGGGGATCTGCTCTACCTTGAATATCAACATAAGCTAAGATCGTTTTTACCTTAATTCTCTCTTTAGGTACGAATTGGTCATACAATAGATCTTCAAAGAAAACCGGACCAAAACACCTATTGTTTCCTTTCAATTAAGAAACGAGTTCGTATATCTACTTCCTTAAAGCAATGTAATAGAACATAGTTTCTTAGGATAAAATCAAACATGTATTCAATACGCAATCAAGTAACAAGTTACATAGATTATATCGATGTCGCATTTACGAAGTTTAAAAGATAAACGTTATACTTCGTTATTTAATACACCATATCAAAGCATTCAACAAATGGTATATACTTCCTTGACACTTTGATCATAATAATATGACCAAGTCTAGTACTAGAGTATCATATATAACCTCGCATGTAATATTTTCAATCTTAAACGACTTGAAAGTAACAATAGGAATGGAAGTCAGGGACAACCCATGACTGATTAGGTCAGTCACGGAGGGATATGACCACGCCACTTGGTTAGCCAGTTTGACAGGCTTTATGCCTCTCGCAACTAACCAATCAGGCTCCATCGTGACTGCTTGTCTCCCTTCTATCTTTCCAGCCAATCAGATCGCTTATAGACTACATGCACTGCTCCCAATAACCATCCAAAGTAGGCTAGCCGAGATGCCTAAAATTCTATTAAGTTAAGATTATGACCGTCCAGATCAGTCGCGGAATGATCTCGACCATTCAACTTGGAAAGTTCGCCTACTTCGGGATAAAATTTCGACACATGTTGACGCTCTAACATTTTGAGATGTCCAACTAGCCTAGATCAAAATGTTGGCACATGTTGACCGTTAATTTTCGAACAACATGTGCCAACATGTGTAGAGATATCTATATGGGTTTGACCCTGGATATCTCAAAATGTTGGTACATGTTGATCTTTTAAAATCCGACTCCACCCGTAACGCTTCGAGTATGTATTTCCTTATGGGTTTGACCCTGGTCCGGAACTTGGGGTGTTACAAGTTGGTATCAGAGATCTAGGCTTTAGGTCTTACGTAGGACGTTAAAAACAAATCGTATGAATTTATGTGCATGATTGTTTGTTATGATTGCTGGTGATGTTGCTTAAGTTTCTGCATACGGATTTTTTTATTTATTTATCGTAAATCGCATGATATCTAGTTGTGTGATGTACTGAATTGTTTTGTTATTTATTATTTATTGTGTATTATTTAGAATTTTGAGATTTATACATATTTTCTAAATTTCGGGACGAAATTGCTTTTAAGGGTGGTAGAGTGTAATACCATGTATTTTTATTTACGATTTTGGATCAGATTTTATCCGACTAATTAGCTAACCTTGTGATTTGGGATTTTGTGGAGTCGTTTTGTTTGCGTTATCTGATAGATACATATTGGTATTTTTATTAGACCCGATAATATATATTGTTGTTACTTATTATTGTACTAATTTTGGTATTGTTGTAGGTCAATGAATAAAATGGGTCAAGAAAAACGGCTAAATCTAGACTTGTGGCGCTGAAAATGTGGACTATGGAGTAAATAGGACTAACGGGTTTGATCGGGCAAGATTTATCAGGCCCAATCTTGTGGCGTGAATATGTGGAGCAGAAAGTAACATCAACTTCCTTCTTAATGTAGGATCTACTGATGGAAATAAACAATTTTCTTACCTTGCATTTAAAATTCGGAAGAATATATACAGCAAGAAGAGACGGTGCATGACGTATGATGGAGGAATGTTATCTTATCAATTTGTATAAAAAAATGATAATTTGACACATGGTGACCTCTAATTATATGACTCATTTAATTATGTTGTCATTTCAATTTCAAAACTAAATATGAGTGCGTGATTGTGCATGAGAAAAATGGAAAATATATTAATGGAATGGTAAATAAGAAAGTATTTGGAATATGGAATCAATTGAATACAAAATACAAAGAGTATACTTACTTTTTTACGAGATCTGGGAGTGGAAAGTTGGTTAGTGGATTAGTATAAAGGGAAGGTGAACAGACACTTGGAGCAGTGATGGAGCCAATACTTTTCAGTCCTGGGGTCAAAAACAAAAATCTTAACATTCACAAAAAAATTTTTTGAACCATACCTAAGTCACTGTTTCGAGTATTTACCTGTGGATACAAAAACTACTCCAATTTTATCATCAGCACTGGCAGTGTATTGAAATCCAGCCTCCCGTCACTTCCTGTGAACAAAAAACAAGCTAGAGTAAGTTCGGTTTATATACCAATACATTGAAACATCATTGTAATTAACAGAAGTGCAGAATAACAATGCAATGTATATCATTATTGCAATCTAACAATGCAAGGTATATCATTATTGCAATCCAGTGATAAAGCTTACCAATATTCAAAAATATAAAAGCTTACCGTTTTTGAGAACTAGTTGAAGTCGTCGCGACCACCAGAGCATGAATTTAATATGAAAATATGAATTATACATAACATCTCACAGTAACTGACATTCTAACCCCTTTCCAAAAAAGCATTATATAGATATATATTAACAAAAAAAGGATATTACAGTTGATCCATGAGAAATTCGGTATACATTTGTAATTCTATCAACTGCAGATAAAAAATCCATAGTCATCCCAAACTATGGAGCAAAAAAGTCATTCATATAATTTAACCTGATGTTAATCTATTTTGTGTTTTCTCTATTTCAATTTATACACACAAGTACCAATCTACAACCGTCCCTTACGTGGCTTCATGATCTGAAAATGGTTCATAATAATGTCATCGAACAATGCAATTTTTTTAAATTATCTATTGGAAGGGTCTGATTGCAAAACTTGAGCACTTGTATCACTTTCTTCTAATCTGGCAGTGGCAGCATTTGTTTGTGAACATGGTGTATTTGGTTGAGAAGATGATGCATTCCCATCTGTAGTACAATACCGTTTTGAAGGTGATAAATTTGATGAAGTATCAACAAATTTTGGCTTCCTTTTGAAGTATCTCTCCATCAACTACAAGAAAATAAAAAGTACCTAAATTAACAAAAATAAGTGACTACATTCCCTGACCAATAACTAGCATTACAAGAAAACAGTTGATAAAAATGTTAATAGAATTTGAAATCTAAAATTTAAAACATATTGGATCATAATCCATGAACCTAAAGTACTGCAAGCAAACAAATCAAAAATCATTCCGAATTGAAAATTGAAGAACAAACAAGCTAGAAAATTAAAAGCCCCAAACTCATCAAATGTTTTTTTTTGCAAAAATACCCAATCAAAAACAAACCCAAACTTAAATTTCCATAACAACTTGAAGATTTGATTTCAAATACCCAATCTGAAGAAAACCTAATTTGAAGTTACCCTAATCAAATCATATGAAAGAAAGGTAAAATATATGAATTAGTTTCACAACCAAAGATTCAAGACTAAAAAACATTAATTGAATTTTAATAGTTAGATTTACCTTAGATTCAATCCATTCTTCTCCTTCATCTTAGTTCTCTTCTCTGATAAGGTGATATGGTCGAGTCATGAGTGAACTTGTGAGGGTGATGCCGGTCTAGATATTTTTTCCTAATTAACGTTTCCAATTACCTTTTGCCCCCACAACTACAAAATATTTCTAAAATACCTAAGGCTTTCTAACTAAATCCCAAAAAGTAGTGGGGTCTACGACCCCCATTTGTCTCTTCACAGCTCCGTCCCTCACTTGGAGGGACCTAATTATATTAGTTGGAATCGATGACATGGCTTAATCTTATTGGGCCAATTTATGTAATGAACAAACTGTGGCACATGTTCATTTGGTAATGACGTGGTGGGAAGTTTAATAGAGGAAAGTTTGGTTTGTTTAAGTATATATATATGCGCGTTAAACAGAAGGGAAGAGTCAGCTTTCAGAGCCGGTGAGCCGGTACCCAGTTTTAGAATCTTCTTTTATTTTTTCCTCTTTAGTTTTTGTTTGTAATAATGATGAACTAAAATCACATGCTGGGATTGCGGAGGAAGCATTGTTCCAACAATAAAGTGGTATTTTTTATTAATTTAATTATTACAATTTATGTATGATTATTTGTACTGAACTATAATTGATTATAAGATTTTGATTAATTAGTTGTGTTCTCTCTTGATGGTGCATGCTTAACTTAGAGCTATTGATGTTCTATACTTGCGATTAGCAATTAATATTTTGGATCTAATATTGGCGATATCTTAGAATCGAATTAAACATATGAATTGCATAAATATTGTTACTAACTGAATCACTTAAAAATTGGTCAATAGTGGAATCCATAGTCTCAGTTCTTTCCATAATCTTAAATCTTAAATCAACCTTCACAAGTCCGAGAGAAACGAATCTATTATTACCACTTTCTGTTAGAGCATTGCTCGGTCGAACTCGCATGCGTTGCTATCTCAAGCATGTTTGTCAATGTTAGTGATCAAAACTATAAGTCTTGATTTCTAGTCTACTATAGCTAAGGTCTCGGACTAGGATAGAAAGTGTAGTTGAGCTCAAGAACTCCATGGAAATCATCATACAAGACGAAGGACTACTCAAGGAACCGGTGGATCTTCATCAACTAAAAGGTATGTGGAGACTTGAACTTATCTATCACTCAAAATTCTATTTATCTCCTATCTTGAGACAAAAGTCGTTTTGCTATATAGACTTAGATTATACACATTTGCTATTTCGAGCCGAGTTTATCTCGCCTATCTATTTCTCGAAATATGTGTTGGTAATCTTTCGCTTTAACCAAGTTTATCTTTACCTAGTGACGAAAGTCATGAAAAGTTTCAATCACTTTGAAAATTGCTTACTTTGACGAAAAATAGTTTGTGAATAACAACTATAGAATATCAATGTCCTTTAAGAATATTTCAATAATTAAAATGAGAGTTTAGATAACCATTGGAGGATATAAGCATTGTTGTGGAAACACATATATGTATAAGTACTTATTCCTTGAACCAAAGTTTGCGAACTTTGTTGATCAAGAGAACCGGCATGGTGGCGTGAGCCAAGTCCGCGAACTGGCGGAAGTTCTCGTCCTGGAAATTTCTGATGGAGTTTGTAAACTCCGTCCGGGAACTTAAGTCCGCGAACCCAGTCCGCGAACTTGAGTAGGTTATATCTAAAAACGATGTTTGTGAACTTATTCTTATATAAACTAAGGAATGCAAATTGCAAACCGTGGCTATATAGTTCATGAACCGATTCGAGTGAATCAAATTGTTTTTGCTTCGATTGTGTCTTGTGTAGTTACATAAGATTTCCTTGCAATTGAACAACTCTCTAACTAGTTCATTTGAGTCACTTGAACTATTTATGGTGAAGAAGAATAAGGTTGATATGAAAGTGATCATATGGCTACCCATTTGGTTGATTATTGTTGCACCAACAAATGTACAAGCTTGGGTACGGTTACACAAGCCTAGAAACTTGCATTTCATTTGTGTGTAACAAGCTAGTTTTCGATCAACGGTTGAAAGATATTAGCTTGAATCTAATCAGGTTTTCATTTAATGGTGAATATTGAATGCTTTGTTACCAAGCTAACATTGATTTCAAACCCTGATTTGAAAGACTATATAAGGGAGAACTCTAGAAACTGGGAAACCTAATCCCCACACCTTCTGTGTGATACTAGTTGTGCTAATCTAGAGTCGATTCTCCTTTAACCTTTGGTTTCTTCTTCTAAACCAGGTTAACGACTTAAAGACTTCATTGGGATTGTGAAGCCAGACCGATACTACTTTCTCGTAGTTGTGTGATCTGATCTTGTTGTTTCTATCGTACGAGTACAATTATAACAATTGGCTTGAGATTGATATCTCTGATAGGAAAGATATAAAATTAACCACAAACACTTCGTCTCATCGTTTGTGATTCCACAATATCTTTTTTCGCTGCGTCGATTAAGAATATTGTGAGGTGATTGATAATGATAGGTTGTTCTTCGGGAATATAAGTCCGGTTTATCAATTGGTTCTTGTTCACCTTGATTTATCAAAAGACGGAACAAAACTCGTATGTATATTCATGGGAGACGGATTTATCTATTACCGTAGACTTTTCTGTGTGAATACAGATTTGTTTATTAAAGTCTTCGACTTTGGGTCGTAACAACTCTTAGTTGTGGGTGAGATCAGCTAAGGGAATCAAGTGCGTAGCATCCTGCTGGGATCAGAGACGTAGGATCATAACTGTACCTTGGATCAGTGTGAGATTGATTGAGGTTCAACTACAGTCCATACCGAAGTTAATTTGGAGTAGGCTAGTGTGTGTAGCGGATTAATACAGTGTGTGTTCAATCTGGACTAGGTCCCGGGGTTTTTCTGCATTTGAGGTTTCCTCGTTAACAAAATTATGGTGTCTGTGTTATTTCTTTTCCGCATTATATTTTTTTATATAATTGAAATATCACAGGTTGTGCGTTGTTCAATCAATTAGAATATCCGACCTTTTGGTTGTTGATTTAAATTGATTGACACTTGGATATTGGTCTTTGGTACCATCCAAGTTATCTCTTTAGTATTTGATAAAGACTCGCAGATTTATATTTGCTTGAGTATATATCAAATCGAGAGATTGAGATATAAACTCTTTGATATACTTTTTATCTAGATTGAGTCTGACTGTCTAATTGATTCTCTAGAAAATATATTGGAGTTTGTCCATACAGATTGCTAAGCGAAATATTGGGTGTGGTTGTTGTACCCCCACTTTTTCAATTGGTATCAGAGCGGAAAAACACGTTCAAGACCTCACAAGTCTGTGTTTGTAGCAATCTGACTCTATGGACAGAGGTGCTATCTCAATTAACATACCACCAGTTTTCGATGGCTCTAATTACTTATGGTGGAAAAGTGCTATCCGAGCTTTTCTTCAAGCACGTGATTTTCAATCATGGGTATATGTTGTTAATGGCCATAATGCTCCCGTCGTGGAAGTTGGAGATGTAAACGTTCCCAAGCCTATTGGTGAATACACCCCTGTCGAGATAAATGCTGCAAAGAAAAATTCCGACGGTTTGAATTCCAATTTACAGGCCATTACCCCAAATCTTCAGCACCATGTGTCAAATTGCAGGAGGTCTAAAGATGCGTGGGATATCTTAGAAACCGTATTTGAAGGTAACTCCAGTGAAAAGGAAGCTAGGCTTCAAAACCTTAATTCCAATTGGGAAAACCTTCATATGACAGATGAAGAAACATTTGATGAGTTTAATCACAAAGTGTCTGAAATTGTTAATGCATCTTTTGCATTGGGTAAGACTATTCCTGAAAAGGACATTGTGATGAAAATTCTCAGATTGCTGCCATCTAGATACGACTCTAAGAAGCATGCCATCGTTGAGGGAAATAACCTTGATATACTATACAGAAATACTCTTGTTGGAAAGTTGAAAATTTTCGATCTTGAACTTGAACAAAGAGAGGAAATTCATCAGTTTAGCAATCATGTTGCTGCATCTGACCGTAAGTCTCGACGTTCTAAATTGATCGATAAAAGTAATGAGAATTGCTTTAATTCGACTTTGTCACTGTTTATACAACAACTTAAGAAATCTCTTAGACAGAGGAAAAGAAAGTCTCAAAAGAAAGCTCAGTCAATCAATAAAAAAGTTCAGAAAAACTATGATAACTGTAAAGACCCTCAAGCTCGTTTACGCTATTAGACTAGTCAAGATACATATTAGCCGATAATAACTCGATTAATTTAACACGAATGTTAATTATAGGAATTAATCTAACAACGATCTAGATACGAAATTAGTAGCGTTAGATAGATCTCAAAAAGTTAAGCGGAATGGACTACTCGAACGTGTCATTCGGATATATGACGAAGAATATATCATCAACTTTATTAGAAGGGAAAATTATTCTTTTCGTAGTTAGCCGGGTAGCTTCCCTTACCCAGCTGAACGTGTCATTCGTTGGTCTTATCTAACCAAGTTGGGAAGAGAACGTTATTTTTCTCTTATCCTTTCTCTTTCTTCTTATTTTCTTCTCTTCTCGTTCGTCTTCTCCGTTCTTCTATGTTCTTCTTCGGTCGAATTCAATTCTTAAGATTGAATTTAGATTTGTTGGTCGTTCATAGTAAACTTATTATCTTGATGAATCGAAGATGCAGTAATAGTTTTGTAGAGTTGATTCGGTTCTGGAAGAGAAGTAAAAGATGAACTGAATTAGGGTTCTTGAATCGATTTGGGAAATTATGTGATTTGAGTAATCTGATGTTTGATATGAGTTGCTAATAGATGTTGAAGGATGGGGTGATTGTTAATTTGGTGATATGAAGTAGATATGAAGATGAATCAAGGGTTAAGGTTTCTCAGAAGATTGTTTAGAGGTTTGATTGATGATGAATAAGGTGGAATTACAGATGGGTTTCCTTGAAATAGAGTTTGAAGTTGAAGAATTGCTTGAAATTGTGAGTTAGGGTTTTGAAGTTAAATTCTGATGTTCATGTGAATTTGATGAGTTGAAGCTGCTGAGAGAACTGGTGTTCGATTCAGGTAATCTTTATCTCCTTAGTTGTAGTTTCATGATCTTTGAAAGGTTGTTGTGTAGTTATATGTAGATTTAGGTATTTACTGTTATGGTTAATGAAGTTTAAGATAATTTATATATGATTATGAATGAGGGAGTTATATGTGTTAGTATTGTAGTAGGAATTATGATTGAACCCAATTGAGTTAGTAAAGGAGAAGTTGAGATTGTGCAGCTGTCAATGCTGATGTTGATGCTGATGTTGCTGCTGTTAAGAATTGTAGATATGAAAATAAATCTAAAACTGACATTGGTAGCATTAAGATTTGATGAGGTTTCAGTTGAGCTGCAGATGCAGGAGGGTTTGGAGTTGTGGAGATTCAAGATTGAATGAGAAGTGCTGTCTGCAATGAGGTTTCAGATTGATATTGTATAGCAGTGCAATTGGAGAATAAGCTGAACTCTGGGTTTGTGAGGCACTGGTGGTATTTCTGGATTTGCAAGTGAAGTGTTGGTTGTATTGAGAGCAAGGAAATTGTGTTGGTGGTAATGTTTGTGAAATGGGTTAGTTGTGGTTGAACAAGATGAATGGATTAAGGGTGTATGAACTGGACAAGGGGATTGGAGTTAGTAACGGGACTGAGTTAAATGAATAAAGGTTTGATGAGTGTAGGTTTGAACATCTCTTGTAGGAGCTTAAGGCTGCAACTACAGTTAGTCTATTTAACAATGATCGATTCAAAGGATAAACTAGTAGATCATGGATCTCGAGGTAGGCGTGGCTTGTCATCAAAAGAGGTGGGAATACATTTAACTCTTTTGAAACCATTGTTGTTTCTTTTATAAAAGTTTATGTTTTACAAACTCATGCATTATCTGTTTGTGCAATCCACGCATTGTTTAGTTTGTGTTATTGTAGATGGTGGATTTTCGACAAAGGCTAAAATCGTAAACCCATAATTATACGAACCTTTGATCCAGCAATCAGATGCGAGTATCGAGACACGGGTCTCTCATCGAATCTCTGACTGAGAATACTGTCTCTCAGAGTACATGCATATATGTAGTCTCACGGCTAGGCAACGGAATATCTCATGAATACTAAACACTTCAGTAATTACTTCTATATAGAATCACGAGATTGACGGCTCCTAGACAACTTGACTGCTAGTATAGAGCAATAACGTCTTCAGGATACAAACAACAGTTTTCCCTGACTATATAAAGGATATGACGCTCTAGCAAGCTCATGTCACTCAGAATAATTAATGCTCCTAGACAGCTTGCCTGCTAGTATAGAGCCATCAGTTAATTATTCCTAAATTCTTGGATTCATCCACTGAATTTCCGAAAATATTCAAATATTTTCGTAATATTTCGTTACTTCAATATATGGTTCTTCCCAGCAGAATTCCATGGGTTAGTAATAAATATTCAACGCACGGGCGTCTGAGCTACCTCCGAGTAAGCCCCGACTCAAATGGTGTAAGTGTACTCAACGATGATTGCACTAACGATCACCGCATGAACCTTCAAAATACGACGAAACGATGAACCTATGCAAAATAGGAAGGAAAATAATAAATAATTAAATATTGACCAAGGTGCTGAGGGATTGGGCTCACCGGCCGGCCGGCCGTGTCGTGGCCAATCCCACGCCAGTTTTATATTTTATCATATTTTTTGTTATTTTCCTTGATCTTATGAAAATCCTTTCATTTGAACAAATATCCTTCGTTTTGAGGAAACTCCTCAGTTTCATGGTGTTTCCTTCGCACCAAGGAAATAATATAAAATTGGGAAAAACATTGTGGGGCCCTGATTATTGGCCAACCGGCCATGCCTTGATCCCGACCGGCCCCACACCTCATGGTTCCTCATTATTTTATTATTATTTCCCTAATCTCATGAAAACTCCTTAATCTTATGGTATTTTCACAAAACCATGAAAATATAATATAAAATTAGGAAAACTCGTGGGACCGGGCCAAGCCGGCCGACCATGCCTCAGCCGGTCCCACACTCCCCTTATTTTATTATTATTATTTTAAGGTTTCCTTGATCCTATGAAATTCCTTGATTTCATGGTATTTCTTTCAAATTATGAAAATTCCTTCAAATCATGGAAAATAATACACAAAAATTAGATAAAATTAGGGAAACTTGTGGGACTGGGCCCAAGCCGTCCGTCCATGCCTTAGCCTACCCCACACGCCCTTATTTTATTATCTTAATATTATTTGCTTCCTTGATCCCATGGAAACTCTTTCACTTTAAGGAAACTCCTTAATTTCAACAAAATTCCTTGATTTCATGATATTTTCATAAAATCATGAAAAATATCATAAAATTAGGGAAATGCACCATGGCACCGTGGTCACTGGCCGGCCGGCCATGCCTTGGCTCCAGCGGTCCCACGCTTCCTATTCCTTCATTTTATAATTATTTTCCTTCATCTCATGAAGTTTCCTCAGTTTCAGCAAAACCCTGATTTTGTCATATTTTCTCAAATGGATTCGCAAACGCACGCCATAAAATATCAAGATTCTCAGGACTGAGACACGGACGTGAGCATGTTACCTTGACCGACCAGGGTTGGCTCTTTGGCTCGCAATCAGCCGGTCCCACGTATTTTCATGGTTTGACATAATTTGCGCAATTGCACGTATTAGGTCCAAGACTCTTCCAAATAATTTTGTAATTTCACGAAGTGATCGTCATTCGATCCCACGACCATCCAGGGTTGGTTTCATGACCCCTTGGTCGGTCTCTCACCTCTCCATAATTAATTAGGTTTTATCACCTAAGGCTCAGACGAGCATTATATGAAAAATGATTGAACCAGCATTTGATCATCTTTTCACCAACTCTTCAAGGGGTCTTGGTATTTGCTCACGCGAGCATATGGACGCTACATGGTCGACCCACGGTCTCATGTATCCGGTCCTCCTTCATTCCATGGTTAAATTTTCAATAAACTATCATTCGGTCATCAATTGATCAAATTAGGGTTTCTGAGTCCAAGGATCATAATTCCATATTCGAACGCTAATAATTTTACGACGATCTCATGATCACCATTTTATTATACTCGGTTCAACTACCAGTATTCTAATTAATGTTTTATTTCGGTCACGCTGCCAATAATTCATCAGACGAGCAACACTTGCTCAGATGAGCAATATTTGCTCAAACCAAGGAATATTGGTTCAACTATCAATATTCAACAATTCATCGAATGAGCAATACTTGCTCACCTCAACGTGAGAATTACACCTATATCTCAACGGACACGTTCAATTCATGAGTTTCAGAACATTTTGCAGAATCATGTTCAACTCAGCAAATACATGGACTCATCGTCCCATGAAGTCAGCAACTGACTAAATACACGTATGCCCTGCAGACTCCACGTTCACAAGACATCAATCGTGTCATTTGGGGTGATATCAACTAGGGTTTTGGTCTGGCGGTTTACTTCACGTGTGTTCATACACACGATGGAATGTGAGAAAGTCGAGCAATCAGTTGAAGGAGTTAACAAAGTAGTGGATGGAAAATCGACCAAGTTTCTGCACGATGAGCAACTGGTTTCAAACACGATTTCCACTTCCCCACTCTTTGATTCCATCAACTGTCACACTTCATGGGATCATGGTGTCTACAATTCCAGCAATATAAATAAGTCTCTGAATCATGATTGAAGATAGAACAACGATCTCACGTCTCACAAACAACACGAGATTAACTCAACATCTGAGTAATTACTCTCAACAGAGATTCAATCATTCATAACTTATCTTATTCAGAATTCACAACACACCCACAATATTTGATTACCATTGATTCCACACATTTCTCAGCTTCCCTCCTACAGATCAACCCGTCCTCTCTTGTGATCGAATTTACTCTGGAACGACCATTGTCTTGGTTTAGGCCGGAGTACTACAGATTCATCTCTCGAATTCAAAGCACTCCCTTCTTGCAGTGTATATGTGTGAGGTTAAACATTTCACTCGGTTCAAGGAGTCTCCTCCGTACGGCCGTCTCCTCAATCCCGTGAAAACCAGCAAATCGTTTTTCCCCATCTACAGTTATGAATGTTCTATTGATTCTTTTAATCTTTCCATGGTTTGTAAAAGACTTTTAATGTGTTTGAATGTCATTACGAATTGATTGGAAATAAGAATTTCCACCTGTGGTATATAGGATACCCTCCTTCACATTTATACCTAGAGCTTTTATGATATATTGGTCGGCAGTTTGCGAGTTCGGAATTGTCGACATCCATATATACGATTAGGTGTGGATTTGCGAGTTCGGAATTACACAATCATATTATACATTGTTTGAAGAAGGAGTTTGTCCATATACATGTTTATTTATTACAGTGATGTTGATGGTGGATTTTACTTCAGTGCTGAAATTGTAAAACCAGCATTTAATACGATGTTACCCTGCAAAAGGAAAAGCCGTTTAAGAAGTGACGAGTGCAGAAAACCTCTTCGGTTTATTTGAAAAAATTCAATATAATTCATGAAATTCACTCAGAATGGTGCGTGCAACAGCAATCCCAAATATTCTGTGAATTATATCAGCATTATTCACTAATGTATGACCTTCCTAGTGTTTTCCTATACTATGTTCCCCAACAAACTCTCAATATTGGCATGACATGACGATTAAATGTTCGCTCGCAACGGAGTAGCATGAATCTCCCGAAGTGTCAGTATTGAGACCTGCATGAAAACACTCACATAGGATACACCACCCTATGGCAAAGAGATCAGCGCGTTCGCACACCTTTTATTTAAAAGTTAGCGCGATCGAACGCATTTAAATTCCTTAAGGAAAATCTGGATTGTTCACGTCAGTCTCAAAAAATAATCACGGCCACACAATTTGGCCGCACAAATTAACAAGCTTAGCCGAACCTAGATAAGAACGGGAAACCATCGGTGGGCCCACTAATGTTCCGACTAATCGGACTTTGCCCATTCACCTCCCAGCGCCGTCAAATGCCAACCCTAAATAGGGTGGTCGCGCTGGTTGAAAGAAGCTCGATTGAGCTAGACTGTCCAAAACAGTCTTAAACACATCGCAATCGTCCAACTCTGCCAGCCTTGTTGGACGGCTTAGATTGGTCCACGAATGATTAGGGAAGTGCTATCACGCACACGGGCGGCTCCACTTTCCCATTGCTCGAACGACTTGCCCATGGTGGGGCCATTGAGCATTGAAACGCTCGCCCAAACCATGGAAGGCGTGATGCTTCCAAACCCTAAATTGGGTTTCAGAAATTCACTAGTGTCTTAAATCGATCACGACCATCCAACTTATCCAGCCTATTTGGATGGCTTAGATCGCATTTAGGACCGTCAGGAAGGTACACATGCGTTCACCGTCAGCCCAACATGGGCCCCACGTGATCGACCTCTCCAAAGGAGGATCACGGCGTGCCAAACCGCTTGGCCAAAATCACGTATGCGTGACTAATTCAAAACCCTAATTAGGGTTTGCGGCAATGCATATATGTCGTAGTTCGATCATGACCGTCCATCTTCGCCAGCCTACGTGGAGGGTGTAGATATAGACTCAATAGGTCCCAAGGATGTCAACGTGATCACTGTGGGCCCACCTTTGCGTGTGACCGGCCGACCTATGCAGACTAGGGTCGGCGTCTCGAAACGCGCCCCCCAAAGGTGGTATGCCATACAGCTTTTAAACTCTTTGCGGCAATGTATTTTTGTCGCAAATCGATCACAACCACTCATCTTTGCCGGTCAAGTTGAGCGGCCTAGATCGAATCTTTTTGGGACCGAGAGGTGTAGGCATGCACGCCAGTGAGCCGTCTCCACGCATGCCCGATCGGCCCACTCAAAAATAGCGCTAATGGTTGGATTCGATCAATCCAAAGAGGGATGTTAGCGCACCTCTAAAAACCCTAAATTCTTTCAACGACAACAAACATGTGTTGTAAATCATATCGTCCGTCCAACTTTGCCAGCTTGGTCGGACGACTTGGATTAAAAATTAGGGAATCAATGAAGTGCCTCAATGATCGTCGTCTGCCACTCTGTCACAGGAAGTGATCGACCAGATGATGACCCACCCATGTAGCCTTCAAACGATCACTCGAAGATGGTTGGACGTGTTGCTATTTTAAGACGCTTAATCCGCGACTTACTCAATCAAGCTTTAAAACAGCGATGCTTCATGTATATCGATTGTTTTGAGCTGCTTGACTTAAAAAAAACTGATGCATTACATGCATCGAGCATGCACAATATTTCATGAATGTCAAATCCTTAAATAAATTAGTTATTTAACCTAATATCACCATATGCTATTTCCTGCGGCGGGTCCCACGACTCTACCCCCTCATTCGAGACATCAAACATGTCACAAACTGGGGGATACTTACTGGGGTATTGGTTTGGCGGTTTACAACATGCGGCGTGCAACGCACCCATTACGAGAACGTGTCAGGAGGCATGGATGGTTAACGATGATGAGGGAAGTGGGCAAAGGCGTGATCGTTTGACAATCACCTACACAACCCCACTACTCCATCACTCCATTTCCTCCACTTCCTACGAGATGAGGGTTGCGCTCAATGACTTGTATAAATAGGTCCTTCACCTATTTTCAAACAACGCAGAAAAAACCAAGTGTTTTCACCGTATCCAGAAACACCCAAAACTGATAGCTTACATTATACAAGCCAGTTTAACATTATGATACAAGTCATAAACATCCAACACCTTCACAATCTCAACACCTTCTTCGCTTCCCTAAGATCAACCCCATCTCCTTCACTTTGTGACCGAAGCAAGTCTGGAACGGCCATTTCTTGGTTTAGGCCAGAATTATACAGATTGATCTCTCGAATCTAAAGTACTCCCGTGCAGTGCATTTGTTTAGGGTTTAGATTCGTTTCTCATCCACACACACCCAAATTTACCAAAACCAGCAGAAACAATTTTCACCCATAAACAAATGACTTGGTCACTTTTTAATGTTTGGGAAAACATGTACTGTTTTCCTTGTCTTGCCATGATTTCTTGAAAGTTAAATGTTATATTCATACTGGTCACCCCTTTTAGGGATGATGTTCTCACCCATTCCCACTTTCAGTTTCAGAGACAAATCAGAGTTGCGCATTGAAAGCTTCGAGGAGTTGAGTCTGTTTGTTAGATTACTTCTCCTATGTTTATTATGTTGTATGTTCTATTTGCAAACAAAATGACTATTGTATATGTATCATTTGAAAGAAGTTCTTGTATATATATATATTTCTGAGCGGGGCTAGTTTTGAGTTAAGTTTTATAGCAGATTTCTTAATTGAATGTTTAAGTAAGTGTTTTAAATCCTTAGTGCCTCTTTATTTAGTTAATCTCTTGGATTGGTCAGCTGCTAGCTTTGGGGGCGCTACAGTGTTGGTATCAGAGCTCACTATTAGATCTTATATGGGAAAATATAGAAATAGCCAGTGCCAGTTAGTGAATTAGATTAGTCTAGAACTGGGTTGGGTTGTGAGATAAATCTTAATCACTAAAATCTATCAATAATTAAAAGATTTATTTGATTGATTGGTTTGTTTGTTTGGTTGTTGTATATGTAGTGGAGTAAAAATTGTAGGGTACACCAATAACTTTAGCTAATAAGGATTTGAGAATAATTAATCTAAAAAGTACGAACACAAACACAATCCAATATTAGAAAAATAATGAGATTAATATTATTGATAAATTTTGAAAGTCACATAGGAATTATTGAGTACCTCTACATATACATAGAGTCAACAAATTATAATTACATAAATGTCAACAATATTTTTGGGACTCAATAATTTTTGTTTGAGTAGTTTGAATAATAATTTTATCATCAATGTTAATAATAAAAATATTATACTAATAACTATAGATGATAATAAAAGTACTAATAATTTTAATAAAGTAATGTCAGCATTTATCAATTAGTATCATATTAAACTTAAATGAACAAAAATTTCAATAAGCATATATGTAGGATAAGAATCTCGCAACAATAATATTTCAGCGAAATTATCAACAACATAATACAATAGTGTCGCAGAACAATTTCAGGAAGAATATAATAAATGACATCACCTAAGATCACGAGAAAGATGTGATATTCTTGCGAAAATTAGAAAGCTTGCAAAATTAATATTTGTAAGGTTGCGATAATATCGCAAACCATACCCGAAAATAAAGGACAGATTAGCTGTCATCCACTATGTATTTCCTTATAAATAGTCGTTCGAGTTGTAAAGAGGGGAGAGATCTTTTTTGATTAAGAAACAAGTAAATAGGAGAGAGAAAGTCTAGAGCAGAGGTCATTCTTGATTTCTTTATCTTTTCTTGTAAGAACATTCAAAGATTGATCAATAAAATTAAGAGTGTAAATCTAAAAATGAGTTGATTAATAATGAAATCATATGAGGGGTGTAGTGTAGGATTTCCTGCAACTACATAATGGCGCTAGAAACAGGGACTGAAGATCGAAAGTTGAAGATTGTTGTTGAGAATATTCAAATCAAGAAAGTGATTAAATAAATCAGTGAATCAGTTAGAATAAAGATGAATAGAAGTAATGAAGATGACAAAAGATTGGAGTGTAATATGATAACAAAAATGATGATTAATGAATTCCATGAAAACATCAAAGGAAGAATACATAAACGAAATTTTGAAGGAAGTAAGGAAAGTTATGGCGGTAGAAAAGACATCACCCTTGAAAGATTGGGAAAAGCAAAAAATTACATTCATGGGGGGAGAAATACCAAAAGAAAATTTGAACCACACATCTCCATTGGTTATCACAGTGCCTATTACGCGAAAAAAGAAGGAGACAACGACAAAATCCACAGGAGAATGGATATTAAACAGAACTCTAATCGATACAGGAAGTTCAGTGGATATAATATTTTATCACGCATTCCGGGGAATGGGATTTAAAGATGAAGAAATGTCCAGTTCAACGTATTTTGTTCACGGCTTTGGAAAATCCACAACAAAACCTAAAGGAGAGATAGTGGTACAAATTCCACTTGGAGAAATTGAAACACATGTAACGTTGTGCGTGGTGGATATGGAATCGCCATTTAATATGTTGTTAGTAAGACCATGGATACATGCGATAAAAGTTGTGGTATCAATGTTGCATCAATGTATTAAATTCCCCACACCAAATGGAATAGGTGAAATCAGAGGAGATGTTGAAAATGCGAAATTATGTCATCAGATTGAAGTAAAGCATTATGAAGGACAAGCAAAAAAAGAAACAATTTCGCAGAAAGTTGGCAAAGGAAGCAAAGAAAGAAGAAGAATTTAGAGTATATATGATAAGGGCAAAAGAAGGCAAAGGAATACCCAGCGAAATTTCGGAAGAAGGAGAAGGACCTATGAAAAAATAAAAGAACCAACACCAATGGGAGAACCTAAACCCAGTTACACTGCGCAGAACCAACAAAAGAAATAAACGTTGGGACTATAGAAGAACCTCTAATATTGAGAATTGGAACCAAAATGGATATGGAAGAAGAAGAAAGAACTGTTAACTTGTTGCGAGAATATAAAGATGTTTTCGCAGGAAGCATGGATGAGATACCGGGAATAGATCCATCAATTGCATGCCACAAGTTGGAATTAACAAAATGTGAGACCATTTAAACAGAGAATAAGAAAAATTGCAACAACTTACCATTCCCAAATAGAAGAAGAACTACAGAAAATGCTTGAGGCGGGAATCATAAGAGAAGCTAAATACCCAGAATGGATAGCGAATATGGTCATTGTCCCAAAGAAAAACAAAGGAATCAGGATTTGCATAGATTTCACTGATTTAAACAAAGCTTGCCCCAAAGATAGTTTTCCGTTACCAGATATTCCTCAAATGGTGGAATCCGCAGCGGGAAATGATAGTATCATCTTTAGATGGTACAAAGGGTATAACCAAATCCCTCTCGCTGAAGAAGATCAAGAACATACTGCTTTCTTTGCCCCTAGAGGTTTATATTGTTACACGAAAATGCCATTTGGTTTGCGAAACGCGGGAGCGACATACCAAAGAATGGTAGAGAAGGTGTTCGCAAAATGGATACACAAAACATTAGAAGTATACGTGGATGACATGTTAGTAAAGAGTAAAGAAGCTAAAGACCATGTACAAGACCTGAGGGAGATTTTTGAACAAATGCGGCAGTATAACATTAAATTGAATCCTGAGAAGTGTACTATTGGAGTTGCATCGGGAAAATTTTTAGGCTACA